>NC_090869.1:62778897-62781397 GCF_036669935.1 Montipora foliosa | reverse complement strand
GACTGATGCTTTTCATTGTTCTTCATGAAAACTGGTCAGTGAGAAGACGCTTTGTTTCAGGGTACCCCAAAGCTCTTCTTTCCGTCAGTCATGCGCAAAAGAGAAAAGCTCTGGGGTCAAGATTGTATGGAAGGTCTGAAGAGGAGCTGGAGAGTTTGATCAAAGTTGTGTGGGTTTTTCACTGAATATATGGATATGGTTTGGGCTGGACAAATGTGCTGTGTTGGTGTTGAAACAGTGGCTACAAGTTTGTTGGGAGAGGAATTGTGTTGCTGGATGGTCAGGTGACAGGTCAGATTGACGAGAAGTGGTACAAGTACTTTGGTGTCTTGAAGGCTAGGGATAATATGCAGAAGGAGGTGAAGGAGAAAGTCAAGCAGTAGTATTTGAGGAGGCAGACATATTGGTGGAGGAGGCAGAAATATGGTGGGAATTTGATTAGGGAGATAAATACATGGGCTGTAGGTGTGGTGCCAGGTTGAGTGCAGGGATTCTGGATTTGAAGACCAGGGGTTGACGATGTTTGAGGCATTCTACAAAAAGAGGAGTGTGAGTGAGGATGTACATGAAGAGGAAGGATGGTGGGAGGTGACTGATCAGTGTGTATGATTGTGAGAAGGAGGAGGAACTTGGATATGTCAAGGCCAGTGACAAAAGGATATTGAAGGTTGTTGGAGAGACCTTGCAGTTGGGAGGAACGAAAGTACAAATACAATGTTTTTGTTCCTCGGGAGCAGGCTTTGCGTAAGTTTTTTCAGGCTGTGATTCAGAAGGCGGATGTAGATCCAAAGTGTAGAGTGTGTGGCAAGGAAGTGGAGTCAGTTGGGTGTGTGGCCAGTGGTTGAACTGGTTTGACGCAGAGGGAGTACCAGAAGAGGCATGATCAGATGGGTTTGAGGGTGTACTGCAAGCTTTCTCAGAAGTACATACACTGTACCGCTCAGAATTAACCTAACATGAAACGTGTTCGCGAACGCGATCAGAACAAAACTTGAACGAGAAATGAAGCAGCAAAAGAATGGATATAGAATGGATAAGGGAACGGAAATTGAACAAATATGTAACTCATTCCGTTCAGTGTTCCCTGTTAGGTTAATTCTGAGCGGTACTGTATATGGTGTGAAGTGTGCTGATGTGTGGTATTAAGGAGGTTATATGGATGAAGTGACGGTGTCAGAGGATGGGACTGTACTGTGGAGATCTGGTGGGATAGCAGTGTCAATACTGGAACATAATCGTGCAGACGTTACTGTGGTGGGTCGAGAGGCTTGGGAGTGGTCACATAAATTTTGTAGATTTCTTGGTGCCTTGGGATATGTTGTGGGAGGCGCGGTGACCTCATGGTTAGTGTGCTCAACTCCGAAGCGAATGGTCCGGGTTCGGGTCCTGGCCAAGAACATTGTGTTGTGTTCTTGGGCAAGACACTTTACTTCCACAATGCCTCTCTCCACCTAGGTGTATAAATGGGTACTGGCGAAATGCTGGGGGTAACCCTGCGATGGACTGGCATCCCATCCAGGGGGAAGTAGAAATACTCCTAGTCACTTCATGCCATGGAAACCGGGATAAGCTCTGGCCTGATGGGCCACTTGGCTCGTATGCAGACTTTTACCTTACCTTTACCTTTTACATGGGATATGTTGGAACATTGTGACTAAAAGGGATGAGGAAATCACTAAATACTCTCCTCTGGCAAAGGAAATTGGGAAGATGCATTGGGTGTCGACAAAGATAGTGTCATTCGTGATTGGTTGTTTATTATTATTATTATTATTATTATTATTATTATTATTATTATTATTATTATTGCACCTTCTTTTGAAATTAATAATCTATGCATTGAGATTTTCTTAAGGGGTACACTTTACCTGATTTGACTCTGAAATCACTGACAATGGAGCATTGCAGAATATTAAGTGGCAATTTAAGTTCCTTAAGTTTCATGTCAACTGCGAGGGTGGTTTTTAATAACGTTAGTATAAAGGTTTCGAACCTTGTTGTCTTTCAGGGCTATGGAGCTGCCAAAACCTTGTACATATCAGATTCAGACAAGCGAAAACACTTTGAATTATCACTAAAGGTAATAAAAAGGTTATGTATTTTGGGACTAAGGTTCTCGCATTTACGAAATTAAGTTCATCTTTTTTTGCGTTCTCTTTTGACTTTGCTGGAGCAATTTCCTGAGGGGTCATTATTGTAGTCTGTGTATTTCAAGTAAAGTGATAAAGTATCACATGTACAGCTTGTACTGCCAGATGAAGTTTCATTTTGTCAAAATTTGGTGTGCATGAAATAAAAGTGGGTTGTGGTGTTGTCACCAAATTCCTGCAAGTACAGCTGTACATTTAGTTCCTTAAATTTCAAGGTAAGCTGTTATTTTTTGGATTTTTGTTGTAGAATGATTTCATTTTGTCAACGATTATGTCCTGCTTCAGGAGTTAAGATTTGATTTGTCATGTGTTGTGGGACATGATCTGAGCTGTTTTTTTTAGACGAGACA
>NC_090869.1:62761397-62771397 GCF_036669935.1 Montipora foliosa | reverse complement strand
TCCGCAGCAGCTTTGCACAATAAGGTTTTGGCACAAGGCAAGAAGTCAATGTTATATAGTTATTACTCAACCAAACATACATGAAAAAACTTGATTGATGATGATTTTGCCAGCTTAGTATGGTAATTTAAAAATGTTGTCATTCTTCGAAAGCTGTAAAGCTCTCTGTAAGAGCTTGATATTTGTGTTCAAATTAATTGGTTTCTTTGAATTTGAAAACGTTGTCAGACTGTCAATCATGCAGGGATTTGAAAACAGTGGCCTGTTGCCCATAGTTTAGACATATAGTATTACTTTTTAACATGTGTTTTACAGATGAATTCAATAGTTCATACTGACAGCTCATGTAATAATGTGATTGTTAATCGCAGTTTTCAATCTTTTAAGATAATACGAAAAGTGGACAAGCAAACAGCTTTATTGGATGCTGACGATCCAGTGTCCCAGCTTCATAAGGTATGTTGTGTTTGCCTCGCGTCTTAATTATATGAAATGAATCAATTAATGTTAAGGCACTGTTACACTGCGAAATGTTTCATGCAACTTGTCTCGCAATGTTTTGGCGACATTGTAGGGGGACAAGTTGCCCGAAACATTTAACAGTGTAACATACCCTGCAACGGCCAAAATCGTTGCGAGACAAGTTGCAAGAGCTGTTTCCGAAAGTAGAATTAAGTTCTACTTTTCGTGCAACTTGTCTCGCAACGATTTTGGCCGTTGCAGGGTATGTCACTGTGTGAAATGTTTTGTGCAACTTGTGCCACCACAATGTCGCCAAAACATTGCGAGACGTTGCACGAAACATTTCACAGTGTAACAGTGCCTTTACCCTGACTGCAATGGCAGTGCACAGTAAAGAGATGTATTTATCAGTGATTATTCAGGGATTAGTGGTTCAATCACTCTTCCAGCGAGTATCAAAGGAGCTAGGCAATCAAACCAGGTCCAGGCAGGTGGTGTTGAGCTGAATTTTTTTTTCATCTTCACAGTTTGACTCTCTATTTTTACAGGTGGCGTTCTATATGAAAGAAACAGAACGTATGTACCTCTGTCTTTCACAAGAGAGAATTATTCAGTTTCAAGTAAGTCGAGGAATACTCTGTACCCCAAAAAGCCACATCTTTCTCTGCCATGTATTTTCCCATATGGCTCTCTCAAGTAGATTGAGCTTTATTCTGACTTTAAGCAATGGCAGAAAACTGAAGGAAAACCCGGGGGAGGGGAGGGGGGTGAGGGTGAGAAACAGCACAAACAACTACACTGTAGGCCCCAGTTGTTCAAAAGGTGGATAACGCTATCCACCAGATAAATCACTATCCATTGGATAGGGCAATTGGTTTTGCTACACGACTTATCCACTGGATAGTGATTTATCAGACGGATAGTGCTATCCATCATTTGAACAACTGGGGCCGGGATATTAATACTGTCCATATTGGTTGGAGGAGACTGCTCTGACAGTGATGCCAACCATGTTTCCCTCAAGCAGACAACACAGAGAACTGGCCTCGGTTGTTGAAAAGATGGATAGCGCTATCCACCAGATGAATCACTATCCAGCGTAGACACTAGCAAAACCAATTGAGTTATCTCTAGTGATTTATCCAGCGCTATCCACCCTTCGAACAACTGGGGCCTGATGTTTTCCTTTAAAGGGACAAAATACGTCGCTTGAAGTAAGCTAATAATTTTGCCTTAAAGTTTTTAAAATAGGCCCTTCGCATGAACATGTCACGTGACCTTGTCAATCATAAGAAGTGATCGTGTTACAGAAAGAATGTCGAAATAGAAAGACCGAGATGAAATTAGTAAGATTGTTAATTTTGAAGCCACTGACGGTTAAGTGTGTGAGTTAAGAGCACTTTGGAAGTTGAAAATGTAAACGAAGGCAAAGCTTGCCAGCAGCTGTTTTTCACCTAACTCTTAGTTAAGTTTTAAGCATTAGAATCACTGTAAAATCTCTCACCTAAACGTCAGGGGCCTCAAAATTGACCTTCTTACTAATTTCATCACGCGCTTTACATTTCTGACTTCTACTTTGTACCACGACCATTCTGTTTATGATTGACAATGTCACGTGACATGGACATGCAAAGGACCTATTATCACCCAGACCGAAGTAGTCAACAGGCATTCATTTCTTCACTGACGCCACAATCTTGTATGTCTAAGCTGTAATTTATTATTAATTTTGTAGTCAACACCTTGTCCAAAAGATCAGAATAAAGAGATGATCAACGATGGAGCCTCCTGGACAATAATAAGTACAGACAAATCAGAATACAGTTTTTTTGAGGGAAATGGTCCTGTCAGAACACCCATCACCCCTGTCCCGATAGTAAGCTATTTACAGGTACGTTCAACAGCAGGCATTTAGTTTCTTAACAGCAGTATCATCGTGCAATACCATAACTTTACCTTAAGTGTCTTGTTAACAGGGGGACCAAACAAGACCTCCGGGAACTGATACATCATCGCCATTGCATTGTCATCGTCATTATGGTGATTATTTCCTGCAGGATTTGTCCCTCAGAGAAAGAGGCTTTCCTCTTGCACCAGGCAACTATGGGTACCCACTGTACACCGTTTGGTTATGAGAAATTCTCTGTTTTTTAACACTTTTATTTAAGCCATT
Source organism: Montipora foliosa (assembly GCF_036669935.1). Classification (NCBI taxonomy): domain Eukaryota; kingdom Metazoa; phylum Cnidaria; class Anthozoa; order Scleractinia; family Acroporidae; genus Montipora; species Montipora foliosa. Next base: position 62,768,762 of record NC_090869.1, on the reverse strand, counting down.
AATGATTCAGATGTCTAACATGTGACCCTCTTATCAAAATTATGTAATCAAACTAGAGGAAATCAAGTCAAATGTTGTTTGTTGACATGATTAGAGGGGAAAACAAGATTACCCTGCAGGAAAAAACTTCATAGGACAGAGTAGATAACCAAAAAGCGCAACCTACAAAGGGCAATTAAGTCTGGGAACCTATCCCTGGCCACCTTAGTTGAAGGCGTGTGCTCACTGATTCCGCTATCTCCGCAGCATTTTTCAAACGAATTCATCACTTTTCCTTATTATCAACTTATAACGCAACTGTTATAGCTATCCAACCTTTTTTGCACTGTTCCTCAAGCGGTCCTTTTTTGAACTGGCAAAGCAATGTACATGTACATTTGCCTGAACTTTCCACCTTTTCACCACTTTCCTTGCGTAATCTTAAGACTTCACATGACAGGGCATAACGCCTTGGCAACGTTACAGCTTGGTTTGACATAAAGAGGTCTCTTTTCACTACTTGCGCAATCTCATGATGCAATTCCTTTTGGAGGGTTCTTTGCATAAAAAAATAGATATCCTGTTCACTATAGCATGTTACAGTCCCAAGAGTAAAATTTGCTGTTTGCCTCCGTTTCAAAGCGAGTCCTGATGCACAAGTATTTAGATGGAAAGGAGTGGCGTATTTTCATGCAAATCAAACTCATTATCATTTGAATAGTTGAGCACCAAGACTCGTTTTGAACCAGAGGCAAACGGCAACTCAGAAATGGCCCAACGAGTGTCGTAAAACAAATACCAATGTCATTTCTTCGACCAATCACATCAGGTAGAAACAGCGCAATGAAGCAATCCAAATTTGTAGCAATTCCATGTATCTGGTTCAAAGCGCGAGAAAAATTGCAACTTGAAAAAAAAAAAACGACTTCAACGAGTTGAAACCGATGGAATGCCAGGCCAGTCAGTTGTTTCTCCATGAGTCAGTCTTTGTCATTCTTCCTCTAGAATTTCCTAGTGATTTCGTACTCTCTTTCCAAACCTGTAGTTGAATGGTGGCGGTGATGTTGCCATGCTGGAGCTGACAGGAGAACATTTTACTGCTAATTTGAAAGTTTGGTTCGGAGATGTGGAAGCAGAAACAATGTACAGGTAAGTAATTTAGAATCCACAAACCAAGCAAGGACCGGCCAACAAGGAATGATGTAGTTAATAGGGAGTTTAAGAAACCACCACCGCTACGGCGAAGAAAACGTCACGTCAAACTATTGGTGTTTCACGATGTTTTCAGTGTGGCCCAGTGGTTAGGGCGCTTGCCTTGAGATCTGGAGATTCCGGGTTCAAGACCTGCTCTGACCACTCGTTGAATTTGATCCTGGTAGTCCCTGGTTCAACTTCCCAGCTGCACTTGTAAATAGCCAACTGGTTAGCCTCCGGCCAGTTGGGATTCTTAACAGATGTAGTTGTTGTGTTCTGTTGTTTCGTTGATTGTGTTTCATTGTCTCTGAAAAGCCCCTATGGGGAGCGGTCAATTAAGTATGTATTGTATTGTATTGTATTGTATGTTTCAATCTTGTTTATGTTGTACACTATGGACGAAGTATGCTATAACCACATTGGTACGTACGCATTTGAAGCGAAGAGAGCGGAAGCAAAGATTCACTGTTGTTTGTACACGTTATCGTCAAAACCTGAAATGGTCATTTTACGTTGTTGTTTTGACGAGTATAGGAGGCAAATGTACAGAAATGCGTGTCGCACGTGCAGTGCGATCATTTTTTCCTCTTCTAACACCTCTTCTATCACCCAACTAGTGGACTAATGCAAATCCTGCATTTTGATTGGCTACGCTACTAGAGGACTATTAGTAATAGTCCTCCAGTAGCGAAAAGCGTGACACTTTCTTTCGTTTTATTCCCAAATAAAGATTTCTTGAACTTGCATTTGCTAACTTTGTTATTGCCTTTTCTGTCCGACTAGTTGGGTGATACTAAAACAATTAGACCCTTCGCCCTCAAGGGCCACGGGTCAATAGCCCATTCTGCTTCGCCTCATGGGCTATTGACCCGTATCCTTTGCGGGCTTTGGGTCTAATTGTTCAATATTTGCTAGCTTTCACGTGTTGTTGTCATGAAGATAATGTGGCTATTTAAGCCAGTTTTCTCTGTTTTATTCCAAATTTGGTGAACGGTGTTTTAAAGAATTTTTCTCCAGGCTGCCTGTATGGCACAGAAGTCATACATGGAGCAAATTGCAACTGGATGGGTACGAACGGTTTTAAAGTAAAGATAGAAAATGACTGGTTTATATTTGTATGGCCCTCGTTGTCGTCAAAACCTTGCGGGCTTTGGGTCTAATTGTTCAATATTTGCTAGCTTTCACGTGTTGTTGTCATGAAAATAATGTGGCTATTTAAGCCAATTTTCTCTGTTTTATTCCAAATTTGGTGAACGGTGTTTTAAAGAATTTTTCTCCAGGCTGCTTGTATGGCACAGAAGTTATACATGGAGCAAATTGCAACTGGATGGGTACGAACGGTTTTAAAGTAAAGATAGAAAATGACTGGTTTATATTTGTATGGCCCTCGTTGTCGTCAAAGCCTAAAATTTGGTGATTTGACGCTGTTGTTTTGCGGAGTAGGGCAAAGAAATGCACTGAAATTCTCACCTGCAGCACGATTAGTTTTCGTTTTCAACCAATAAAATTCTTGCTTTGTGCCGTTGTCGTTGTCGTAGCTGTCGTCATTTCTTAAAACACCCTATTTGGTGATTTTAAGTCGTTGTGATGCAGATTGCGCATGCGCGCTGCATGTGTAGCACAATTATTTTTGATACTATTGTTTTGTGGCGTTGTTGTTGGTTGTGGTAGCCCTCGTTGTACTGTTTCTTAAACTCCCCATTGTAATTGAAGTTGCTGTGTTGTAAGAGTAGTTTTGCACTCTTGTCATTGCAGATGTGGCGAAAGTCTCTTGTGTGTTGTCCCTGACATATCAGCGATACGTGGCGGTTGGAGATTCGTTCGTCAGCCTACTGAGGTCGCAGTCAGTCTTGTTCGTTCGGATGGCGTCATTTATCCAACAGGACTGACATTTACATACACTCCTGAACCAGTGGAGAGACCAAGTTCGTGCTTTTCAGAAACCGTCCTAAGGGCCGATATTTGAAGGCGTTTTGAAAAAAACGGACTTCGAACGAAAGTGAACAATGCAAAGCCGAAGTTCAAGTTTGGCCCGACTTTTTCCGAACAATACACGGAAGACAGACGAACGTTCGTTCGGCTTTGCGAAACTTTCAATACATTTAAAAGTGACAGTAATCCAAGAAGACTTGCTAAGGATCTTCTTAAATACGCTCTTGCAATTATACTACGTGTAAACACTGCTAGGAGATAGTAGGTTTTTCTTACAATCGTGAGAATCGTTTTCGTGCATTGTTTAGCTGTTGTATAGCTTCCAGTTCAAATTTGATATATATTAATCGTTAGTAATATATTGTTTGCATCGCTGCAACGTGATGAGATAAGTTGTAAGTAGCCGGAAGCTTTCCGTTCTTTTGAACCATGAAATGAAGTGGTGAAGAAAAATTTTACGAATGCAAATAGAGACGAAGCTTCGCGTTTACAGGGAAACGGGCCGAAAGTTGCTCTTTCCCCAAACCCAATGAAACTTTTTTTGATTTCAGGTAGTTTGCCTGTTGGGAAAAATATACTGCGCAAATACTGAAAAAAAAAGCTATAATAAAAGGATGTTCTTTCTTCTAAAAGGACCACCGCCCTGTCGTTTTTTCCCCTTGAGGGCAAAGTCTTGTTCTTTATATAGAGCATTTTCACTCACGTGACCAGCAGCCGTATTGGATTACTGAAACAAAAGAAAGTATTTGCATAAAAATCAGAGTTCAACTCCCCGAGGATTAGTTTGGTACACCATCATGTCTGCCATTTCTTTGTTTTGGAACACTAACATGGCCGCCGTGACGTGATGTGAAAACGCTCTATGGGCAAACAAAAGATCACTCAGTAGCTCTTTTTGTTCGTCCAGCAGCAATAGGCCATTTTGCAGTTGTTTGCTCAGCGACCTAGCCTATGAATGGCTGCGAGGCTGCCGGTGACCTTGTCTTGATACAGCCCCCACTGCCTTTATCATGTAAATTATGTTGTCATTCTAATTAGTCCGTATTAACATTACAAAAGCACCAAGGTTTGTATCAAAACAGGGGTACCGGTAGCCTCGCTTCCATTCTTAGGCCTGGTAACTTAGCTACAACTGTAAAATGGTCTATTGTACATTGCAGCATTGTCATGTGTCTCTAGAGACTGGTTGCAAACCACTTATTTCTAACATTAGGGAGCTTACGATTCTTCGACAGCAACGTCAACGAAGGCTTCATTTAGATTCATTTTCTCTCAGTTTTTTGTGAACACGTTCCCCAAGAACAGGCCCACGTTGACTAGTAAAATCATCTGGCGCTAGACAGCAAAATATGTGTAACTGTCTTTGAAGAAGAGGGTTAATTGATGCCTAGGTTACGTAACGGAGGCATTGTGCAATGATTGTCTAAAAAGAAAAAGGGTTAATTGATGCCTAGGTTACGTAACGGAGGCATTGTGCAATGATTGTCTAAAAAGAAAAAGAGTTAATTGATGCCTAGGTTACGTAACGGAGGCATTGTGCAATGATTGTCTAAAAAGAAAAAGGGTTAATTGATGCCTAGGTTACGTATCGGAGGCATTGTACAATGATTGTTTAAAAGAAAAAGGGTTAATTGATGCCTAGGTTACGTAACGGAGGCATTGTGCAATGATTGTCTAACAAGAAAAAGGGTTAATTGATGTCTAGGTTACGTAACGGAGGCATTGTGCAATGATTGTCTAAAAAGAAAAAGGGTTAATTGATGCCTAGGTTACGTAACGGAGGCATTGTGCAATGATTGTCTAAAAAGAGGCACTATGCTTGCCAGGAAAACTGTTCTATATTTTGACGGCTGGGGAAACCGATAACTTCAAAGAGAGTCTCCGAGTCATTATCTTCTCAGTTAAGGTGGTGTTCGAGCCACATAACTGGCCTATCAAAAGGACTGTTGAAACTGCAGTCGAGTCAGATGACGAAGACTACCTCGTACTTTGCTGTACAAGAGACAGGCGCGGCCTTACCAACTAGAGGTCGCCAGTTCGATCCCCGTCTCATTCGATCGACGTCTGTTTCGACTTTCCTCTGATTTGTGTAGCTGTAGCCTTGAGCACCCGTAGAACGGAGCATTGACGGAGGAAGGGGGGGGGGGGGGGTGGTAAAAGGTGCGCACCTAGAGCCACAAGTTTATCAGTAACCCTAGTTCACTGTCCCCTCTTAAAAAGGACCTTTACCTTTCTGGCTTTTACCTGGCGATCCTTAGTGCTCTTACCTTAATCACTCAATGAAAATTACAGTGCACATAAACCCAAAAGGAAAGTTTAAGTGCACTTCGATGGGGGATGTAGATTCACGTAGAATCCGGGAATGGATCTCGCGGCACACATTGGTGGAAGGCGAGTGCTCTCACCACTGCGTCATTCCTGCTTCCCTATTGAACTGCGAATATGAAATCAATTGCGAGGATCATAGCTTCACTTGATTTCACATCCGCAGATCAATATATGATTCATTCATCACGGGAACATTAGGACCCACAAGTGACTGACTCCCAACGTCAGTGGCTTCATAGCTCAGTTGCCTAGAGCGTCGCACCGGTATCGCGAGGTCACGGGTTCAAATTCAGTCCTGAATTTTTCAGGGTTAGGGTTAGGCAATTGCCAAAATTGCGTTCATAACTACAAGGATCACAGCCTCACTTGAAACTTTTATATTTGGCGATTGCACATAGCTAACTCATGACACCACGCGTTCACATTAAATTTTTGACATCTCTAAACTTGGGAAAAAAAAAGTTGGCTATTTTGATCGAATTTCAATTCATTTTCATTTCGGCAACGTTACTGACTCTATTTTAGTCCTTACACGAAAATACTTATGGAAATATTACATTCCTTTTGATGAAGTTGCTATTTTTCATCAAAGAAGTGGCAGTCTTGAGGAAGCTGTGACACGGCCTCTGTTAATTCGCATTTCGTCAAAGCAGCGTGTCAAGAGAGAAGTAGTCTAATTTTCGTCCAATCTCAAACGAAAATGGTGTTCAAAGTCTACCCACCAACTTGATGAATGGTTCCCGTCAGCTTACAAGCTCTATCACTCTACTGAGACTGCTCTTTTCAGAGTGCAGAACGACATTCCTTGTGCCACTGACAGTGACCATTCAGTGATTCTTTTATTATTAAATCATCCGACGAGGAGCCAGAGCCGGCCAAATTTTTCCACGGCCCATCAAAGAATTTTGAACGTAAAGTTAAATTCCTAGAATACTTTTTCTCACAGTCCAGGAACGAAGGTGTGAAAAAGCAACGTGATCCCAAACCACACGTCAATAATAATAACACCGTAACCTTTCATTAAAGTTGTTATGAAGATCGAGATCACGAAGTGCAGTATGACACAGGAATAAAAATAGTAACAGTAGAACCGAAAGAGTTAATTCTTCATGTGAATCGTTCCATGTCTGTTTACATTATTTTCTCATCATCATGTCACACATTTCCGCCAGGCAGTCTACTTTAATGTTTAACTCCTCATTTCACAACAAAAGTAAATGCGATATTGCTGCTTCCTTTTTTAAAGGCCAGCCGGCAACAAAAACCCTCCATTACAATAAGATGTCATACATGCCTTTGCACTCGATTACAATTCATACGACATTGTCAGGCTTGCGGATTTGTTTAATCTAACAGCAGTACCGCTAAAAGAGAGGGCCTATTTTCGTCACAACGAGGAGATACCAGCTTCAGCGTTTACTGGCTTGACGGCGCAGGATAAAATTGCTTTAGTTGGGCAGCGTGCTGGCAGTCGTTGGGAAACGACAAGCACTGATCAGATCGAAAAGTCTTCTTAAATACCAAGAGGGTGAGTGGTCTCGTACAAGAGAATTTCAACTTATATGGTGGCCCAATGTCTATTCGCAAGCAAAATGTTGGACATTTGCGACGGAGATTCTTTATCGGACACACTGCACTCGTAAATTAACTCATTGATGAGGATTTTTTAGGACTTTTAGGTCTAGTGAAGAACTTATAAAAAAGGGCACTCGCAGGACGTCGAATTTTCCTTCCCTCTTTCTCCTCTGATGAAAAGACAATAAAACATGTGCATGTGCATGTGATAACGTTTGAAATACAAAATTCCAAAATTTGAGATTCCTACGATAAAAATTGTTGATTTTACGAGCTCGCAAAGTTGGGCTATTTTACCTTCAAAAATGGCATTCGAATCGCGCGGCCAAAACGTCACGTGACATCAATGTGTGACGT
>NC_090869.1:62753897-62756397 GCF_036669935.1 Montipora foliosa | reverse complement strand
GTTTACTCCCGCTCGTTATGTTCTACAGATTGCCAGATTCCGTAGATTTTCAAGTAACGCATTATCCACTCCTCCACTTTGTCAGGTGAAGACGTACTTCTCGACGCGGATTAAAAGGTGCAAGTCTCTGGATCCAGCCAATATGCGTCAAATTTGCTTGAATAAGTACCGTGCTGTCGTAACGAAAGTGCTTACTGCTCGACTTCCTGAACAGAGGGTTGATTCGCTTTTTCCTATCTGCAACCCGAGAAACTGCACGATTTTCTATTTAGTACGCGATCCCCGAGCCTTTTTATATTCTCAAATGAGAGTGGGTATGATAAATTGGGCCGCTGTGGCTAACGCTAGCGTGCTTAAGGCCCAAAACACTCCACATCCGTTACTAGGCATCTACTGTAGACAAATATGCGAAAGAATGGAAGAGAATGTAAGGGCATTTCAACGACCACAGCTAGCGACTGAAAACAGTTTTATTTTGCGCTACGAGGACCTCGCTAAAAACCCTATTGAAACTCTGAAGAGAGTATATAACATTTCAGGAATACAAATGGCAAACTCCACATTGCACTGGATTAAAAACAGTACTGAGAACGACCATGATATATCAAGATCAGAGGAAAGAAACGAGTATTCGACCAAGCGAAATTCCAAAGCTGTCATCGATAAATGGAGGTTAGAGATGGAGCATTGCATTGTTGACATTGTTGAAAAGAGTTGTCGTAAGGTCATGAAATTACTTGGTTATAAGCCGATAGCTGGCTCAAAGGAACTGCAGTATAATCTTAATTTTTCTCTTTCGGACGAATAGACTTTCCGCCGATTCCGGCGTGCCAAATTATACTGGTGCAAGCCCCATAGAAACTCGTCCATGTCTATGTCTTCTCCTGTTCCTCCGCTTTCCTTCTCCTAAGCTAAAACTACTTGACCTGTCGATCTTTTGCAACAGTGCGGTCGATATGGAGCTACGTCGCTCTATATGGGCCAGAAGTTTACGGAGCTGCAACAGAATCCGGGGCGAACACACGCGAACAAGTCAGGGCCACCCAAAAGAACCTTTCGTCAAATTATCTGTTCGGAAGGTCTTTGGTAAACTAGGATTTTCTTTAGATTTCACATCGAACTTTCGTGATAGGAAAAATTTGATGCCTGATGCTTTCTCATGAATGTCGGTGTGAGTACCCAAAAAAATGCTACCTATGATATTTCCAGTTTTCATTGTCACACCATCATCAAAACCATTCAATACATGAAGTCAAGAATCAAAGAGATAAATGGAAATGAATATTCAAACAGTCACGCAAAGGTTCAGGTCTGTGCGATGTTTCGTGCGGGAGATATTCGAAGAAATGTTTTACTCAAATTTATAAGGCTTAGTACGGAGACACCATGTTTGTGTCCCTCTGAGGGCTCATAAACATCTATATGAGTACTTATTTTCATACAAGGACTGTTCAGATTGCAAATATCAGCGGATAAGTCACTTTTTTTAACCCACGTGATAGCATTTAATATCGTGTCACGCAAAAGCTTGGAAATTCAACCTTGCTTTATCACAAGAAGAAAAACCCTATCATACCAAAAATTTGTGAAAAGATAAGTCGTCAGCTGTTCTAATAACTAACTTAACTAAAATCTGAAAAGGATTGATAATTAGTTCTTTTTTAGTTTTGATGACGTCACGTGAAAACCAAGAATTCGACAATACAGTACCCAAGATTTTCGGGATGTAGACAAAAATGCCCTAGTAAATTCGAAAAGCTTCAAGTTCCCCTAGAATAACCGAACAGATAAAAAATTTATAGCGCAGCCTAAAATAAAACTACAAAGCTCTTACAGCCCTCGGGAGAGCTTTGAACACCGATTTAAAGCATTTGAGAGAAAACCGTCGCTGGGTGCCCCTGACAAGTCGCCGATGAAACGAATAATCAACTGCGAAAAAAAAAGATAAAGCAAGAAAATCCTTAATTTAAACAGATCGCGACAAAAAATTAGTGCGTGCGGGATTATGACAGATACTTTGTCATAGTCTGGCGCTTCACCGGAATTCTACGCGGTCATCGGAAACGGAAGGGCTTTTCTCTGGTTTATCAGAAATTACTTTCAGAGTTATAATTTTTCCATTTCAATCATGTTGGAACTTAGAAACATTTCAATAAAAAGCTAACGTCGCGAATTAATTGAACGGGGTTGGTAACGTTACCATACATATAGGGGCGACTTACACATAGGGGTGATTCACACATGGGGGTGAGTTGGAACACGATACATACAGTCATTCACCAGCCGTCACGCAAGGAAAAATCATAGCTCACCGTTTCGTAGCGAAACTCAGAGGTTCAAAGAGCTTTTTGCATAGTTCAAGGCAAGAACGTCATATGTGTTTTTTTTGTCGACGAAATAGTCAGCAATTCAGTTTATTATTAGGCATAGAATATTATTTGCATTTATTAAGAATTAACACGAAAGCAGTAATTTGGAATTTTCGGCAGTTCATCCCTTC
>NC_090869.1:62736397-62748897 GCF_036669935.1 Montipora foliosa | reverse complement strand
TCACACAAGTCATACCTTAAAGATACAACTGATTTTATAAATTTCATTGAACAAAGAAAGGTGAAAAAACGAACATTTCTTGTATCAATGGGCGTCGCAAATCTTTGCACAAACATACCACAGGAAGACAAACACAAAATTTAACCCCCTGATTCCTACAAAAATACCTGCGGCAAATGATTAGACTTATCCTTAAAGAAAATTCAATGAAAGACATTACCTACTTATTGTAAACCCATGGGACTGCTATGGGAACCAATCCACGCAATTTGGTAGAAAAACTAATACCAGAAATCAGATTCACAAGAAAGGGCTCAGGGCTTAAAGGAAATAACAAAACACAAAAAGATATTTCACCTTTTGTGACACAATACCAGCCATCAGTGTCAAACCTAAAAGAAGCTTTACTCAGAAAATGGCATTTAATTCAAAAGCAACCCCTAGCCTACTTTGCCAAATTTTTAAAGAACCACCTATCATTTCACACAAAAAAGGAAAATCCTTAAAGGATCTGCTTGTTAGAGCAAAAATATATACAAAACAAATTCATGCGTCCCGTTTGCCGAGAGTGCTCAATGCCGTGAGGTAGAGCTAAATGCACAAACAGGTTACGGGACTATATTTAGTTTAGTTACTCATGGGTTTCACGCCGAAGCGATCATCAGACTAAAAGCTAAATACCAATGTTCTACTCTACTTAATGGTACTACCGCGGAGGTTCTTGCTCTGGTTGGCTGCGTAGAATTTGTTTTCATGCCTGCATTTGGTTACTAATTCAGAATGTTTATTCAACAATCCCGGGTCTTTTGAAGTAAGAATGCAGACTGAGCTTTTCAGCCAAACAAAGGTTGCATTTAGAAGGTGGCCATTATATGAGCGTGCGTGTTTTACAATGCCCCATTTGATTTGGAAATCAGTGCCGTTGTTTTTAAGATCCCAAATGTGTTTCGAAAGCGCCGTGCTATTTGCTTGTTTGGCCATAGTTAAGTTAGTGGAGTCCACTAACTATGTCCACTAACTATGGTTTGGCATAGTTAAAGGACGAATTATGGTTGTTATAGCGCGCCTTAAATTCCTGCTCAGTCATTCCGATGTATGTTTTACATCACCGGATGATGGTTGAGTGAGCGTAGCGTGATAAACAATGCTGCGCGTAAGGAATGCGCCTTCTAGAGGACAATGCTCTTTCTTTTTGCAATTACAAGATTTAGCAGAGGTGTTACTGGCGCTATTCAGGATTTTGCGGTTGTGGTTTTTTATCACGCTAGACATGTTGGACATGCAGCTATAGCTGACTTTGGTGTTATTTCTGTTAAGTAAACTACTAAGCCCTGTGTATCCCTGTATATACTAAGCCCAGAGCACTCTCGGCAAACGGGACGCTTAACTTTTTTTGCATATTCCTGCTCCTATTCTTTGCTAGAGCACTCTCGGCCCCGCGAGCCAACGATATGGAACCACTCCAGTTCGACTACTCCATGAAAAATATCCCTATTCCGTCGGAAACGGCCTACAAGACCAGTCTACTCGAGAAAGTGGAAAGCGTAATAAAACGGATGCGATGGAAGGCGTTCTTTTTCCTTAACCCGGGATCACATCAACGAGAACCGAATAGATTTAACTTGAAGTTTGAGGGGGACATGTTTAAACTTGTTGAGAACATCAAGTTTAAACGCTTCAGGGACGATTTCCAGGACAAGCTAAGGAACGACTTAAGAACATCAACAAATGTAGTAATCTATTCGTGCCCGCGGACAAAACGAGGAACTTTTACGAGCTAGAGAAGAGCCAGTATGAAAAATTGCTGCGTGAAAATGTCACAAAAACATACAAGCGCATATTGCCGCCAAGCTCAACATCGGTGATCGCATAGAGAAAACGAGTGCCAGGCAAGCGTTCATCACTCTGAAGGACCACAAGGACCACTTCAATAACAATCCAAAGTGCAGACTTATAAATCCGGCAAAAACAACCTCGGATTTAATTGTAAGCAAATTAAACAAATCTTGGATAAAGTGAATGACACGATCAGGATGAGGACTATGTATAATCAGTGGAAAAGCACAAAATCGGTCATTGACTGGTTCAATACCATAAGAGATAAGGGCAGGCACTCCTTTGTCGTAATCGACATCGTGGACTTCTATCCCTCGATATCCGAAGTGTTGCTGGGCAACTAAGGCGTTGGAATTCGCAAAACGCTACACTACCCTTACAGATGAGGATATCGAGATCATAAAGCATTCTAGAAAAACATTGTTGTTTGACGGGGATGAGCCATGGGTCAAAAGAGGGAACTCGCCAATGTTTGATGTAGCAATGGGTAGTTATGATGGGGCTGAAGTCTGTGAATTGCTCGTTCTGTACGCGCTGCACACACTGTCGACCAAGTATCCTCATGCCAACATCGGCTTGTACAGAGATGATAGCCTGGCTGTCTTCAGAAGCACAAACGGGAGAGTACTAGATAAGATCAGAAAAGAGTTCACCAAAGTAACTCGGGCTCAAGATCACAGTTCAAAGCAACCTAAAGGTGGTGGACTACTTGGATATTACGCTCAACCTGGAATCCGGAAAGTATCACCCCTACGGAAAGCCAGGCAATGATCCTCCTCTCTACATCACTGCCAAGTCCAACCGCCCACCCTCCATCATAAAAGAGATCCCGCGCTCCATTGGTAGGAGGATATCGGCTTTGTCTTCTGACCGGGACCAGTTTAACAACGCAGCAAAAGTTTACAACCAAGCCCTCAGGACAAGCGGATACAACAAGAACATCCAATACACCGAAAACACCCAAGCCAGCCAGCGAAGGAAAAGGAACAGATGTAGAAAGATAATATGGTTTAACCCACCTTTCAGCACTGAAGAATGTGCAAACTAATGTAGCACAATCGTTCCTTCGCCTTGTCGATAAACATTTTGGATACACAGAGTCTAGTATAGTTTCAGTTTAACAGAAATAACACCAAAGTCAGTTATAGCTGCATGCCCAACATGTCTAGCGTGATAAAAAACCACAACCGCAAAATCCTGAATAGCGCCAGTAACACCTCTGCTAAATCTTGTAATTGCAAAAAGAAAGAGCATTGTCCTCTAGAAGGCGCATGCCTTACGCGCAGCATTGTGTATCGCGCTACGCTCACTCAACCATCATCCGGTGATGTAAAAACATACATCGGAATGACTGAGCGGGATTGTTGAATAAACATTCTGAATTAGTAACCAAATGCAGGCATGAAAACAAATTCTACGCAGCCAACCAGAGCAAGAGCCTCCGCGGTAGTACCATTAAGTAGAGCAGAACATTGGTATTTAGCTTTTAGTCTGATGATCGATTCGGCGTGAAACCCATGAGTAACTAAACTAAATATAGTCCCGTATCCTGCTTGTGAGCAAAAATATAAGGTTTTATACTTGTTCTCACACAGGAAGGGAATCAGTGTGGCTTGTCACTCCTTGCGTTTCAATTGTGAGTGCCATCAATCGAACAGGGTCCGTGGTTTTCAGTTTGTTGCTAAAGATAGCGTGACCGGAGTTAGGGAGCTTAGGCACGCGATGTTTCTGAGCATCCCGAAGTGAACATTCCGCATGCGAGAACAATAGTGTGTCCCAGATTTTTAAACTAATCATCTCTAATGGAGAAAAGATCCGATCCTTAGCAGTATAAATGTAGTTGTGAGAAGACAAGTTAAAAGGGAAAACACCTCACTTTCGGTTGGCGTCCGCGTCTTAAAAACGTCACGCGCTCAATTAGATCTCTAATTTATGAAACAACGACAGCGACGGAAGCGCCATAGATGAAACAATTAGTTTCGCATGTAAAAAACAATAGCTGCTCCATCTCTTTTGTCCGAACGTTTTTTTTGCTGCGTGACAGCAACGTGAAATGTTACTCGATCTGCGGCTTTTGGAGAACGTCCACACGTAGCGCTGCGAATATTTTGTCTTTCCGAACCGGCGCCAGCTTCGTTTATAGCAGATTCCTTTTTGGAGAACTTGCACGCGTTTTTCCAATTTAAAGAATTGGAATAATTGACCTCTTTAGCTTGTACGTTTTGTTTTCCTATTTCAGACCGCGTGATTGTTACTTTCACAGTTTCTTTCAAATGCCGTCTTATGCACCTGTATATTTATGAATAACTTATGAAAAACAAAAGGAGAATTCCCTTGAGAACATCACGTAGGACAACAAAACGTACAAGCTGGAGGTCAATTGCGAAGTGATATTTATATTTTTACATGTATTTTTAGACTAAGCCGTTACGTAAGTTCTCTAATGAGTCCCGAAAAGATAACGGCTCTGATTCAAGTCTTTTATTGGTTACGCTAGCCACACGACTGGAACTTGTCTCAGTTGTTTCAGCAAGCGCCACAGGTGTGCGGATTGCTGTGCGGGAAGTCGCGGGATCAAAACTCCGACCGGACAAACATTCAGGGTCTTGAAATAACTGCATTTCAACGTAATGACATCTGTAAATGGTTAGACTCTCTAGTCTCTAGTCTCGGATAAGGACGATACTCCATAGGCCCAGGGCACAACACTTCAACGTTCATAACCCTGTGAGAGGTAAAAGACACCCACACGCTATTCGCAAAGAGAAGGGAATGGAGTTCCGGTTGTTGTGGTCTGTACTCTGTGGTATGTCATGGATGGGAGGGTAAACGCTGTGAAGTCGACCTGTTTAAGGGAGGCTGTGTCCTATTTTCGACTCTCCATGGGCATTGTCCCCTAAATGTATAAACGATGAATGAATGAATGAGCGCGAGAAGAGAAAGTTTTTTAACCCTTTAATTTAAAATTCATATTTACCAGCCATATAGCAAGTAGCGTGTAAGAGTAAAACAAGGGGAAAAGAAGACCAGTGGTGGTGGTGGTAGGTGATTGCTTGGAAAAACCACACGCAACATTCTCACAGCCAATCAGTGATTATATAAATTATATTTGGTTACACGCATTTTCCCGCGCTTTTGCACCGGCTGCATTAATTCCAGGTGATCTGGTGACGTAATTTGGAGGACTCGGAAGAAAGATTTTAACGCCGTATCCCACAACCGCGCGCGGTTGTTGTTTCCAAACTCCCTGCGGTACTTCCATCGCCAAAACTCAACAGATCATTCCGTGTCTACCACATTTCCTGTTACTGAATGAACATTCAAGTAGAACCGACGAGATCTAACCTCGCCTCTGTCATGTTGAATTCAAAAATAGGGCCGCGCGCGGTTGTGGGATACGGCGTTAAATTTTTTCTTCCCAGTCCTCCGAATTACGTCAACAGATCACCTGGTTTCTTTGAGTTATAAATGGCTTAATTGGTGATGTCTCCCTTGTTGTGATTGGCCGAAGGGGTTGATTTGGTTTGGGTTGAACTGAATTCAACCCAGAAAAAAATTGAAACCGTAAAAGAGAAAGAAGCGGCAATTTTAAAAACAAAACCATGAATATCTTGGTGCAATGCGTTCATGTCCTTAAGCCACAATTATTTTACATAACGGTAACTGATCTAACTGGTCTTTGCAACTAAAGTATTGCACTGGAAACCAAAATACAGCTGAAACACATTTGGAACAATTCTTATTCCTTGTCTTCTTATTATTATTAGTATTACTGTCATTTTTTGTCTTTTTTTCTGGGGGGGTGGGAGGGGAGCGAAAGACTGAGTTTTGCTTGAAAACCCAGAGACATTGACCACTAGCCGCAAGTTAAGACGACATGGTTGAATAAGCTTGTTGTTGTAGTTCGAGAAGTGATGCGTTACATTCAATTATTTTTCTAGATATTTATGTTATTCAAAGTGAAATCACCAGAGCCTTTTTTGGTTGACTTAAGGTGCAAAAATACTGCTGCTCCAGCCACAATACACAGCAACACCAATACACCTGCTATAGTTCCCCCAGCAATGGCGCCTGTATAAGTCTTCTCAGATTCCCCTAAAAATGAAGAAGAAATAATTGTTTGCATTGGAATTGAGCTTAATCTAAGAAAGATTAAAATGGATACCACCAATGAAATTGAAAACTAAAGTGGTGAGAGCGAATGATAAGACAGAGGCGTAAACCCGAAGAAATCAGATGAAAAAATGCTAAACATCTTGTCGATATTATGGAACAAGCGTGCAGATTGGCAAAGAGGAAGGGCAGATAAACTGAGATCATGATCAAGAGAAAACGGCGTTTGTCAATCCAATCCCCAATTAAGTTGTAAAATACGAAGCTCGTACCTTCATTTTTTGGTGATTCCGTGTCAGGAGATGATGTAGACGTTGAAGGAGAGGTTGAACCTGATAAAGTCAATACAAAAAGTGTGGCGTCTTGACGAAGTAAACGCAAATAATGTCACTGTTCTATTAAAAAGGAAAACCGAAAAAAATGAACCGCGCGCGCTTCATCCTAAAGCCGGGGATCAACCCTTTTCATTCAATTAATTTATTCGGTGTAATCTTGTCACCATACTTCCACCAATGGCAACGATCCTCCGCCTCCTACATAAACTACTAACATCCCACAATCCCTGCCCTCAATTCGCTGTGACGAAAGGCGAATGCTCATAACTCGTCCGGACGGATTATGCGTCTTTCGTATAAAACGGCCATTAACTACTAAAACAGTAATGGCCGAAGAGCAAATGCAAAAGAACTTCAAGGCAGCAAGAATGGGAGAAATTGAAGAAGATTGAAATAAATTGGAATTAGAGTTTTTGAAAACTGTTCGGCCTGTCTGGACTGAAAGTTCCTTGCAGTTTATGACTGTTTCTGATAACTTTAATTATATATGCTCAACAAACAGTTTTTTTTTCTCACGAAGATTGATTTGTGTTGTTTGAAAGTGATATCTGGGTTGATGTCACGTTGCATAGCAAGTTGGAGCGAAAAGAACTGCTCTGCCTTGACACAGAGTGTCCCGTTAACCTACTTTAAAACATGGTGGTTTTTCAGAGAGGCTAGTATTATGGTATTGGAATACCTGTTGCGGAGGCTGTGACGCTTGTGTCAGACACCTCGGATGCTGCCGCTAACAACTGTGTAATGGTACTGACAGTGGCCTCATTGGTCATTGCTGGAGATGCCGTCATCCTCGTTGTAGAGAGGTCGGAAGGAGTCACTGAATGATTGGTCGCTGGTGTACGGACGAGGGATGATGTTGGAGTTACGGTGGTCATGAGGCCGAGAGTTGTAATGGTAACGTAAAAAGAAGTCACTGTGGAATCTGCAACATAGGTGACGTCAGAAGTAGTAGACAAGTACGATGAAATGCCACTGGAGGCAGTTGATATCGATGACGAGGTCGTGGTAGCTCTTGCAGGAGTTGTTGCTGTCGGATACACGGTTCTAGCCGTAGTGGTATAAGGTACTGTCGATGGCGAAGTGGTGACTTCAGAGGATATTGTTGTGGGTGCTTGATTCCCCCATCTCCTGGCGCCGATGTGTTCGGAACGTAATCTAAATTTAAAGTTTGGAAACTGTCATGGTGTGTCTCACTAAGATGTCGACAAATTCATGGCGTATGAAAAAAAAACTGAACTTTGTATCCCTTTTTTGTTAAAGCGCTTAAAAGCCCCAATTCTACATTCAATATAACCACGGAAAAGGAAAAGAAGGTATCTAAGTTTTGAAATGATTTGTATGACTTGCATATATTCTGTTCTTCAAAGTTCCGGTTAGGTTAGGGTTATTCTTTGTCTATTTTAAGGAAGGTGCCTCTAATTAATTCAAAAGTGCTTTAAGCGGTTTTTTTAATATGAGGCAAAAGCAGATCTCAGCAAATGCTATTGAAATCGAAAAGGAAAATTGGAACTTACCGTGACGCATTTTTCAGAGATAATTAATCAACAATATTTGTAAAAGCTTTAAAACAAAAAACAATGTATGGCGTTCGTTTCCAAGTTGAAGCTTACTTATCTCTGAAAAATTCATGGTTACCCCCAATTTTCTTTTTGGATTCGAAGAGCACTTGCTAAGTTCTGCTCCCTCATTACATGTATAGCTTTAACCGCGCAAAAATATCCTTGTATTTATAGTAAGCACCACCCATAAGAGACCCGAGTATCTCGGGATAAGCAGAACGTATGCAAAATAACAATAGTAGGCACCGTCCTTAATATTATTTGTCTAAAGTCGAGCTATTTCGGCAAACGAACCGTTTTCATAGTAGATTCTCTTGCTTGTACCTTATCCCGATTACAAACTAATAATGGGGATCAATGTGTCGACATAAACTCAGAATTCTCTTTAAGCCGGAACAAAAATTATTACCCATGTCACACCGCACTCCCCACCAGCAAGAACTCGAACAGACAACTGACATCGAAGAACTCGATGAACTTGAAAGAGTTGAATCCATGCTGACTTCAAATGATGCTAACGACAGAGAGCTCGTGCTGTCTGGAGAATACTTATATGATGACGACCACGACAATGACATCGATGAGGACGATGATGATGTCGTCATATCAAATGACGATGAGGACATTCGATCGTCTGAGGAAGTTGAAGAGATAAATTGAAATTTTCAGTTCATAAGACATAACACTACACTTGCTGTATCTTTTACATGATCTCATTTGCCCTTTTGCAATAAAGCAAGCCCGACTTTTGCGGGAGAATACTGAAAGGAACTAGCTAAAAGAAAATAGCGGTCCAAAAAAACACTTCTTTAACGGATAAAGCAGGAAAACAAACTAATTATACGAAAGCTAACTGCCTTTTTCCTAGGAAGGTATTCAGTTGCAGGGAACTACAACAAAGTAGTAGATCGCAGTTTCAAAGTACTGTAACAGTCAAATTCATCATCTAAGTTGCCGGATCAGCGATTAAAGTGAGGGAAGGGGACAGGGTAGGGTTATGGTTCATTTTCATCAAATACCAGAAGATCATGTGTGGCCGTCCCTCGATCACTTTCATTTCAGTTTCTACGTAAGCAATAGAGGACGTTTTCCGGGTGTCATAGCCTCATCTAAACACTCGGGGGAGTCGGGAGAATTCTTGACAGTTATGCAAACCCGAGACGCAACCGAAAAAAGTCCTCTATTACTTCTATAAAATATTTCTCAAAGATAGTTCGACAAATGAAGGAAAATGCTGGGGTTTTTTTTACTTGTTGATTGAAACAGATTTTCTCGATACACGCTCATATACCAGCCAATAAAAACGCGCGTCTGACAACACATAACCAATCAACATTCGTGTGATGTCACAGCCGTGTTTCCATACTCTCATCTTAACACAACTATTGACCAATCATGGAGAGTGTGCGTACTATCCTAATTATTTTATATAACAAATAGATTCCATGTTGCCGCACGTGTGTTCAGTAATAGATCAAAGAAGACGTCAAAATGTAGTAAGAACATCAGTGACACACTCGGCTATAGCCTCGTGTGCCACTTTTTTTTCCTTAACAAATTTTGACGTTTTTTGTGACCAATTACTGAACAGACGCACGGCAACATGGAATCTATTTGTTTTACATGATAAAGAATTATTTTTATGATGACGTCAGCTGTTCATCTGCCTTGGTGAGAGCCAATCAAAATGCCTGCGTTATCGTATACAAGCAATTTCAAGCTGAGATAATGCTTTGTTTATAGTGGAAGTGCATGCTCTTAGCTATCAAGCTAGTTCACAGTCATCCCACTTTTGATAATCTGAAAGTAACAATTGAAACTTAACAGAAACATGATTAAGAACCCCAACAAAGCGTGGTAAGATTGAATCCCGCACAACCGGAAACAAATCCAAATCAGAGATTTAAACCCGGGGATTTGAACGGGATTTGAACTCGGGGCAACCGCATGCAAACCCAACGACCTAACCACTGAACCACGCCCGCCTCCCAGGTTGACTTGATGGCTCAATTGGTAGAGCACTGCACCGTTATCACTTAGGCCCATTTTCAGCCTCCCCTCCCAGGCTCATTTCTTCTTGAGTAACGTTTATGACAAATAGAATTGGAACATCTTCCCATGGTGCATTGCACGGCGTTTTTTACTAAAGGCCGTTTATCATTTCGATTTCCCCAATTTTTAATCTGTTTTCTTTTTCTTCCTGTTTTGAACGCTGTCGACTCACGAATGGAATGAGTCTTTTTCATCATGATGTATTCGTTTTTCCGTTTTGTTTAACATATATTCAAGCAAAATCTTCGGCATTGTCGGTCGTCATCACCTTCCAAAAGTTCATTGTTACGAAGATGACTCCCAGCTTTATTTATCGTTCAACCCAAGCTGTGCTGTTAGTCAAGACGAAGCAACTAGATCAATGGAAACCTGTATCTCGGATGCTAAGCAGTGGATGACCGCGGATAAACTCATGCTCAATGACGACAAAACCGAATTTATTGTAATAGCATCACGACATCTACTGAAAAAAACTGCTATTAATACTATCAGGGTCGGAGATTGCGATGTAGGCAAAGTGTCTGTAGTGCGGAATTTGGGCGCGTGGTTCGATGATCAACTTACTATGGCCGTACACATTACCAAAATATGCAGTGCCGCTTTCTATCACCTACACAATATTAGACCATTAGGAAATACCTTTCAATGGATTCAGCTGCGACTCTTATCCACTCCTTTATTAGTAGCCGAATAGACTACTGTAATAGTCTATTATACGGTGTGCCTAAGTGCCACATTGACAAATTGCAGAGAGTTCAAAATGCAGCCGCCAGACTCGTTGTTATGCAGGACAAGTTTTGCCATATTACTCCAGTGCTCCATCAGCTGCATTGGCTTCCTGTTTTATTTCGTATTAATTTTAAGGTTTTACTTTTAACTTTCAAAGCCATTCGCAAATTAGCACCGTCCTATATCAACGATCTCGTCAAAATTAAGCCTTTAAATTCAAGATATGGACTGCGGTCTAACGACGGAATACTGCTATCTCATCCGAATTTTACACCTGTAACAACCCTGGGCGACCGTGCTTTGGTTGCTTCGGCACCAAAACTTACCTTCAGATATTAGAATGGCCAAATCTGTTGACACTTTTAAAAAACTTTTAAAGACGCATCTTTTTAGTAAGGCTTTTTATCCTTAGTTAGCTTGGCTTTTAATATTTTATACAACACATGATGTAATTAGTATTTATTATTTGTTATTTTATTCCGTGTATTGTTGTAATGCGCAGTTGATCATCTCGCTATGGAAACTGCGCAATATAAATTTGTAATTTATTTGTAATTTGTTATTACTTACAAGGACCTTTGATGCATGGGAAAAGCTCAAAAACGGCTTATAAAAATTCGATCTTCGTTGGAAAGGTTTAAGACTACTATGATCACTAATCTTCACATGGGTTTTATCCGTTTTGAAGTTGTTTTTCCTATTAAGTAGTCCTTATGATTGGAACTCTTAAGCCCTATTATGTTGAAATTAAATTGAGCTTTGAGCTTCGTAATGAGGATTGAACTTGTTTTTTGAAAACTCTCAAGTTATCACTTCTTATCGAATGGCAAAAAGATGAGCCAATCATTACGCGAAGAAACACATGAAGCCGGCGTTAGGCGGGAAAACGGGTGGGAGCGAGGCTATAGACCTTTTTCATAATGGCGGCCCAATATAATATTCTTTTGTTTTAATGCTAATAAGCCTAGCTAGATTCGCTGCGATGAGCGAAATTCAAAAGAATATGTTAACCAAAATGAGGCCAGTCGGTCCAATTGACATAAATACGATAGATTATTAAATCGGTCACCATTTATGAAAGTGGTCTATAGACCGTATTCATAAATGGCGGCTAAGTAATTATTCTTTTGTGTTTATGCTAATCATCCTAACTAGCCTCGTAAACACGAGCAAAATTCAAAAGAATTTTTGTTCCAAATTGAGGCTAGTTAGAATGATTAGCACAAAGACAAAAGAATAATTTTCTTGACCGCCATTTATGAATACGGTCTATTGCTTTCACTACTGATGGGCTAAAAATATGGCTCTAGATTTGTGAGAAAATCACTGAGCGTTTTCACTCAAACCAAAGAAACTGAGAAAGCACTTTCGGCATTCGAATGTTTGAAAGCAATCACTCACCATAAGAATCGCTGCATCTGCACACGTAGGAGCAAGTTGACAGTAGTGAAGATGACGACAGCAAAACTGTACTTCTGGAAGAACGGAAGCTGGCACTTGCGCTGACTGAAGAAAAACTGGCATTGTCTGAAAAGCCGTAGAGATAACAGATAGAAACGTTGCCTTCAAAATCTGAAACCTTCAGTAGCAGCAGCGCTGTTGTCACTGGTTACAGAAGCAGGTTGAGTATTTTCTTGGTAGCTCACAAAGTGTTGACACCTTTAATAATTATTAGGGAGCTTAAGCACGCGCGTTTTTGAGATGCGGACGGCAACCGGACGATAACATTTCGCGTGCCAGGGCAGTGGTGTCTCCCAGATTTTTATACCAATTATCTCTAATGGAGAAAAGACACTTGACAATGTAAATGTGGTTATGTGAATACAAGTTAAAGGGGAAAACAGCTCACTTCCGGTTGCCGCCGCGTCTCAAAAAT
>NC_090869.1:62726397-62731397 GCF_036669935.1 Montipora foliosa | reverse complement strand
AAAGCAAATGTGTTTTACCATTCTTGCCTCGAAAGTTCCCTTCTTGTATGCCGGACAAGACGCGCAAAGTTATCAAAACTAGCCGGTAATTTGGACCCAAGCGACCGTGATGTGAGAGGCATGGGCTTATTTTCGATTTTAAGTCACAAACCGCTTTGCAATGCAATTTTCACTGTCACACCATCATCATCAAAACCATTCAACAAATAAAGTCAAGAATCAAAAGAGATAAGAGAAGATGAATATTCAAACAGTCTAGCAAAGGTTCAGGTCTGTGCGGAAGATATTCGAAGAAATGTTTTACTCAAATTTATAAAGCTTTGACACCAGGAAGCTAAAAAAAGCATATGTCATCGAGTTATGCTATAAAAAGCCTGTAATCGTCTTCTGAGGACTCGTAAACATCAATACGAGTACTTATTCTCATACTAGACCCTCCGTGAGGGTACACTGGGTTGCCTGTGGTACGTGCAGCGTTAAAGGCAAATTTTTTCAAGTTGGTGGGTCATTAGACTTGCCACAAGTCGACCTCACGATAATCCCAGGAGAAAATGTTTTGGCGAGCGAATCGTGATTTAGATGAGCGAGCGACGAAGTCGCGAGAGGCTCGTTCCGCGTGTATCTAGACGAAGGACTTTTCGAAAGTCTAGGAGGTCATTAATTAACAATTATTCGCCGAAGGCGAAGTGATTATCCGTGAATATTTAACAATTATTCCATGAGCGCGCGTTGGATATGAGATGGTAAATAGCCAACGAGGCGCGTAGCGCCGAGTTGGCTATAACCACTCTCATATCCAACAAGCGCGAATGGAATAATTGTTTTATTAAATACTTTAAACTCCAAAAGTTTAGAAGTACGAAATACGAGCGAAAAAAGCGAGAAAATCCTAGCGAAATCGAAAAAAGTTGATGAAGATGCGATGTTGTGTAATACCTCGTGGTCAGACAGACGCAGGCTCATCACAAAAACATTTCTTACCTTTTCGCGTATCTCTAAGCTTCGAAAGTGATCT
The DNA here is from genome assembly GCF_036669935.1 of Montipora foliosa. Taxonomy (NCBI): domain Eukaryota; kingdom Metazoa; phylum Cnidaria; class Anthozoa; order Scleractinia; family Acroporidae; genus Montipora; species Montipora foliosa. The sequence continues at coordinate 62,730,382 of NC_090869.1, read as the reverse complement.
AAACTTTCCACAAAAACGTTTTTCTTTTGCTTTATACCGAAAGAAATTTCGCTTTCTGGCGTAAACGTTTTTAGTTTAGCAACGCTAAGCGCAATCATTTACCATATAAGGTCAAACTAAGGTATATGAGCTGATAACCGAGATTGAGTGAACCAATCAGAGCACGAGAATTGCATTATCCGAGGTTGAGAATTTAATAATCACCGATAATCACTGAGCCTGAAGCGAATAATTGTTTTAGTATAAATACACAGGTGATTATTTCAAAAAAGAGAAAAAAAAAACATTTCAACGCGAAAATCATCTTCACTTACAGTGGCAAAACGACTACTGGCAGCCATTTTGTCCGTCGAGGTGATCATCGGCTGATAATCCGAGATAGCGAGCCAATGACAGCGCGCGATTTTGTATAATCACCTGCGTATTTATACTAAGACCATTTACACCCCTCTATTAACTATGCTTTCAAGCTGATAAAAAAGTCAAAGTATCTACAACAATTAATCAACATCAATGTTGCTAAGAAAATGACAATGAACTTGTGTTCCGTCGTTATCCATTGTATTCATCAGCATCGTTGTTGCCAAGGAAATGACAGTGAACTTGTGTTCCGTAGCCAGCCATTATAAATTTCAATTATTATCACACGGGCTTCTACTGAAGGGAAAAAAAAAGGCAAATTCAGGTTTAAAATTTGCAAAGTGCCGTAAGACCGTCCGTCATCTAATTTTTACACTGGCAGCAACGATTTTTGAAGTCGCATTGTGGAAAATCATGATCAATAGAAATACACAAGGCATGAGTTTTGAAATATTCTTAGGCCACTAGCTCTCGTTTACTAAACACTAAGAAAAATTTATATTTCACTTTGTTTTAGGTTTCCAACACCCAAGGATTCGAGTAAGCATTCCAAAATGGGTGTTTATGATTCTTCTGTTAAAGTCAATTTGCAGAAGCCAAGGTAGGTATTCAATTTCTTAGCTTTTCGTTTCATTTTGCTAGTTTTTTTATACCCTACACGTCCAAGCGTAATCAATCAATGCCAGAGGCATATATATTTTCTTTAAAAACTGACTTGAACAACATTTACATTACTTTCGTAACTTGTGATCATATTTCAATATAAAAGAGTTTAATTTTGTGTCGAAGTCCGATATTAAAAGACATGTTCGGGAATCGAAATACGAGTTTTCAACGTTATTGGCCTCTAGTTGGAAGGAGATATACTGTTTGAACAATAAGAAAAAATATAACTAATTTTTCCATAAGTTTTAGCCCTGAAAAATGGCTCTTAGGCTCGCACTCTCAAACGACATGCATTTATAGGTTTGGCAAATTGTTGTTGGGTTTTTTTTTTTTTCGGAACGGAACAAAAGACCTAGAATGATGCCTCCTCTCGGTCCTCTCCCTCCCTTTAATTCAATCTGAGTGAAATTCTGTTACTTTCCTCTTTAATAAGACGAAAATGCAGGGTTAATATAGCGAAACATCTATAAAGGAGGGTACATAAACTGGCTAGAAATACAGAATGTTACCAGCTAGTTAATATTTTATTCGTCACCTGCTTTTGACGTGCTACGGCATAGACCTCTGCATGTTTGCTTTGTTAAAAGTATGAAACTTTTGTTCAAATATGATGCAACGAAAATTTGTTATTGTTTAAATATGTTCAGTAATCAATCTCTCACCGCAGGTTTTCAAATCTTTTGTGACATTTTTCAGCCTGGAGTTTTAAGGATTCATTGCAACTTTATTATTAACTTGTCGATAGTTTCATTGCGTAACGCAAAAATTTTGTCTGTTATAAAAAAGGAAGTTTATAGTTGAAAATAGCTTTGTCTCTTAGGGTGACATCGAATTTAATTTGGGGGCGGATTCTCAAACAAACTTTAGAAATATCAAGATTCAAATCTCGAACTTTGGTTTTTGATTTTATATAAATAAGGCCTTAGCAACTGGAAAGACTATCAAAACATCGCCTGGAAGCAACCATTCTAATGCAAAATGAAGAAAATTCTCATTAGGTAATTTCAAACTCCTGAGGCAAAATGCCGAAATTTGTGATGATATTAAAATTTACGTTAGCCTTAAAGAACAAGCGCCGGAGTGGAGAATTATATCGTCACTTTCTTTAAATGCGCATCGGAATATGCTCGTGTTTTTTTCCAGGAGTGCTACTCCAGAAACTTTTTGCTGCACCGTTTCAATACTTTTTCGATGGCGTTCAAAGCTAAGCAGCGATTAGTGTGTTCCCGGTTTGGGCATTATAACATATAAGAGACGTTATTCTGTGTCTCTATACGAAACAAAATTTAAGTAAATTTAACGTTGATTGAAAAACTGTCACAGTTGAGCCAAGTGTCTCATGACGGTTTTCAGTTGTGAAAAATGTGATAGATTTCTCGTTAAATTATGCAAACTAACAGAACGGTTTGACATATATTATTTATGAATAGTCTGTATTCGATTTTCTCCCACTTGCCTGTCGAAGTCGAATTTCAGACAAATTAAAACTGTACGGGTCCGCAAACGATCCCCAAACTGTACCGCAAATGACACCAGAACCGCAAATGTTCCCCATATTCGACCCATTTTTTGACAAAGAGGAAATTGTGACATCTGAGAAGGGGGCCAAAACGTTCCGGGACTTTCGAGAAACGAGCCCCAGGGCCTCGATCAAGGGCACCCAAAGAGCATATTGAGCCAAAAGCCTTTGAGACACATTTCTAGGCTCCTTGGCAACGTATAAAGACTGTTTTAAGAAATGGTTTTTTTATCACTTAGAAGAATTTGATCTGGTCGGAAATCTTAGCTGAAAATTGAAGTGTCCGAAAATTTTAGGGAATGATATCTTCATTTCAGAAATTGCTAGCTGGACGTTACCATCTTAGAACTCCCAACCGAACCATTTGCTCACCCGAAACTGCTAGGTGACGTTTTTAAGTGCCAAAAATTACGAAAATATCCCTTCTGAAAACGTAAGGGACTACTTTTCCCTGGTTGCGACTCTTTTAGGTGATGTTTTAGTAAAGAAATCTGTAGCTGTCTGCCAACGTAGAACCGAAATTCTTAGAACAGTTTGATTCTCCCGAACACATATTTTACCGAAGATTATCGTTGGGTGACCCTGCTCGATTCAGGAACATTTCGTGCTGAGCATGCATGTGTTAAAAATGCAAATGTGTTCTGATGTAACTGCAAAACCACGAAACGAAAACAAACAGTCGGGATACATGTGTATTCGAACAACTCTCTGGCAGACACACACAGGGTTCGAGAAACGAGCCCCTGGACACAATCAGTGAAGAATTCCTTCCAAGTTAGTTTTTGATGATTGTATCCGATAATTAAATGTGGAAAATTCATAACAGCGTGCTAAGAAACAAAATTCAGTCTTTCTGGAAACTTTTAATGAGGCAGAAACCTGTTGTGAGCCATGATTTAGAGTGATTTTAATAAAACTAAGCGTTCTTCGCATTAATTCTCTATCCAGACCATTCCACCCTCCATGCCATTCCTTACCTTTTTTTCGGGATCATTTGCGGTCCAAAATGGGGATCATTTGCGTTCCGGGATCGTTTGCGGTCCAATGTGGGGATCACATGCGGTGCTGGTATCATTTGCGGTCCTGGGATCATTTGCGGACCCGTACAAAACGCTCTTAATGATTACAAACATTCGTATAAAATGCATTGCTTAAAAAAAATGTTGAGGTTTTTTTTAGTTACAAATTTCTTCTTCGGAAGTAACCATTTTTTTCGTTAACAAGAAAAGTTGAGACTGAATAGTAAGAAATAACAAAAGACGTTTTCTTTATTACCTTCATTTGTGTGTTACTTTACTCAGTGAAATTTAGGGCGCGTTCGATTGACCCTATTCCGGAATAAGAATACGTGGAGTAATGCATTAGCAGCTTAACTTTGGTCAGGAATGTGGGTCCACGTTGTTTAGGTAAAAAAAAATTACCAAAATCTCAGGGGGAGTT
>NC_090869.1:62711397-62721397 GCF_036669935.1 Montipora foliosa | reverse complement strand
TTTTGCTAGTGTTTATCCGCTGGATAGTGAACAACTGACGCCAGATGGCTACCGTGCGTGACGTCATGCGCATGCGCTCTATAAAGAATCCCATAAGTTTCAAGCTTTGATATCACTGCGTGTAAATGTAGATTTGTTTACTTTAATGTAAAGCGTGCTTCTGTACAATTGTTTTGCAGTGGAGATGAGTCAGGTTAACAGCGTTAGTACCACGTCAGTAAGTGCAACGTCACCTTCACATACCACCAGCTCCATCTCTTTACCCAGTGTTAGTATGTCAGACAATTTTTCCACCATTTCGATGTCAGTGACAGCGCCGACTAATTGCTCAATGCCGCATTGCTGGGAGAAGGTGATCTGCAACTCACGTGAGTAAAACGTTCTGAGGAGTGGTTAATTTTCAAATGGCGCCTTTTTCTGCGAGGGACAACAATAGCAGTTAGTGTGATCCATTCGTCAGATAAGTGCAGATATCCCCAGCTTTGCAAGCAAATGAGATGTATGTCATTGTTGATAAGAGTCACGAACTGTCTTCTTACTCTTTTCTTCGATGTTGACAGCATTTTCATCCAGAAATGCAGGCGGTAAATACCGCTAAGGGTCACCATAAATCGAAGCTTCAAGTGAACATTCACAGGGAAGAAACCTAAATTTAAATTTGACACTAACGGGACACTTAGTGACGTTTATCAAGATCTAGTGCTCATCTCATTGCTTACAATTTTGGACTTGAAAGTGTCTTTGGTTTAGGACGTTGGATCTGTAGGCGCATTCACCGGTCTCACTCTGACCTCAAGCTAACGATTCAGAATTTGAATCCACTGTGTGTCGTAAATAGTTTAGGGTTTTGAATGTGTTTTTGAATGTGAATATTGTTTGAATATTGCTTATCGTGGAACTTGACAGAGGGTACTTTGGCCGATCATAATAAATGATAATAATTAATAATTAGAAATTTATAGAGCGCTTTTTTCTCGGAGATCCAAAAGCACTATTTACATAATCGAATATAATTTGAAAAATTATGTACAATACAAATGACTCCAGATTAAGTCTAGAAAATGGTAACGCTATGTGCTCTTCTTTGCCACGCGACAAATTTGAGGTATATGGGTTTACCCAGATGCAACGGTGACCGTAACTAGGCGCTATGGCTACTCTTAACGCCCAGTGAAACTAATGGATTTTTAACAATGATTTTATTTCAGATGCTTCCGTCATCACTCCTTCATTACCTACAGCTGTGCCACGACCTTCCGTAGTCGCACCAACGGAACCATTCACACCCACGCAGCCAGTGTGTGCCTGGCCTAGAAAGCTAGACTGCAACGGTATGTTTTAAGGGAAGTAGGACTGAGATTGCTGACGATAAATTCTATTTCGCACTGTCTGAATCTTTTCCGTTTCTTTTCTTATCTCCGAACGCATTTTCTAAAGATAGTCTTTATTTGCCACAACACGATCATACTTAAGAGCGTCGCCTTAGGAGCATCGAATTAGTTTACTTGAAAAAATAACTGTAATAAAACGTTTAATAAGGAAGAAGGTCAAAGATAGCCCGGGTTTACAAGCAAATTGTACAGGTAGGGTTACCCTACCACCCGCGACAACTTTGTGTGCTTGGTAACCGCCAGCATCGCAAACACAATGGAAACCACTAAAAAGTTGTCCCGAGTGGGCGAGTTGTCCCTAGCAGAGCTTTTACAAGGCAGCCAGGGTTACCCTAGCACTCAGATAGGGTTACCCTAGCGCCAGGGTAACCCTAGCTGCCTTGTAAACATGTCGATGAAAAAAAGAAGAAATGTGTGAGTGCTAGGGTAACCCTAGCACTAGGGTTACCCTGAGGCTCTCTCCTTATAAACAGGGCCTTAAGATGGTTGAGGTAAAGATTTTTTGCAAAGCTTTGAAGTCAACTTGGATTGAGAAATATCTCGACCAAATGCAAAAGAACCATACAAAATGAAAACTATTTTTGACCTGCCACTGCAAGATCTCGGTGGTGCTACCTTTTTTAGGGGTAATCTTAATAAAAACGATTTGTCCAAAGTCGGAAAAGTATCGGATGCATGTTTTCCTGCAAAAAATACTACAAATTTCGTCAGAAGTTAATTTCGAAGTTTACATGCCCTCTGTCACCCGGCTACGGTGACAACCTCTTTGGTTCAATTCTTTTGTATGAGTCGAAAATAAACCAATATACCACGCACGGAGAAACGTTTTTTGTCGTTATATTTTGTTGAAGAAATGTTCTGCCCATGTTTTTCTTGGCTGCGAAACGTCTTTTCAAAATTAGCTCTTTTACTCCTGTAGTGGTAAAAGACCAAAATGGAAGATGTAGTCTCCTAATTGTGGATCTTGTCACACAAAAACTTTCAGGTGTCTGCAACGGGACCAATTCAACATGCATTGGCTGCGACGGCGTACTGAACAGCGGTAAAGTAAACGACGCATGCGGAGTTTGTGAAGGCAACGGAGCGTCGTGCGCAAGTATCGTGAAAAGTATTCCAAGAACAATTGCAAATTGTAATGCCACTGTTTGGGTGGTCGGGGCAGGATTGGACGCTGGTGTTAAGATTGTTTGTGGTCTGTATGATCCAGTCAACGGAGGCCTGTCTGTATTCAACACAACGGGTAAATGATTATGAAACAATATTTGTCTTTAGGATTTTCTGGGTGAATTGCTTTGCCAGTATATAACATGTCAGGAAAAGGGATACCATGGCGTTTATTTTAAGAATAGGCCATGCAGGACTTGAATTTCAACAAAGATACCATTTAAAGTAGGATATATAGAGGATATTACAAGGCTGCGCGAGGATACGAAATTTCTCTTGGAGTGTTGAAAAATATTTTACGAGTGAGCGCAGCGAACGAGTGAAATATTTTTCAACACGAAAGTCATCGAAAGGCGCGATTTTCATATGTAACCATAGCAACAGTGATCTTTTCAAGTGTGAAAATTTATTTTCACGTGTGAAGATATGTTTTCGCGCGAAAGCTCTCTTGGTATTTCGTTGGTGTTTATATAAGAAAAGTGCTATCACGCTAAAATGGATTACTTGGGAATATAAATTTCAGTGCTTTAAAATATTACTACAATATTGATCTCCCCACCTAAAGTCTTTTCACAAAGTTATCAAAATTAGCAGTAATTTGGACCCACGCGACCGTGAGGCATGGGTCTATTCTCGATTTTACGTCACAAACTGCTTTGCAATGCAAAACTTCTTTGAAAATTGGAATGCAAAGCAATTTGTGACGTAAAATCGAGAATAGACCCATGCCTCTCGCATCACGGTCGTGGGTCCAAATTGCTACCGCTAGTTTACGTGGCTGGCACTGCACAGGTTAAGCGAAATTCTGAGTAATAATGGTGACATATGTTTGCTTTAGATGGGGAGATTTATATTAGGAACAAAAAATATTTGAGTTCAGATGCACTTTAAAGTGCTAGTATGAGCAATAAAACCAATTGTTCTTTTTCTTTGGATTTCAAAACAATGTTAACTGAACACTAAGTGACCCAAAGCTTTAAGCCTCAACTTCAAAAATACACCTGGAATTTTCCTAGGAGAAATGACGTCAAAGACTCACTAGTTTAAGAAAGCATACACGACTGAATTAATATGCAGAACGGGAGTTTCGGGCTTGCAGACTTATAAGCTGCATTGTTAAGCTGGTAGGTGAATGACGTCACTTTTCCCCTAATCCAATCCTCTGAGGTCCAATTGGATAGTTTTGAACCTGAGTAATGGCGGACCGTGAAATCCAACATTCAACAGCCTTGAAAATCAAAGTTCAAAATCTGAAAAAAGAAAGTAAGGGATGTCTGGAAAGAACGAAGGTCCTCTCTTAGGGTTTACTTTGTTGGTTAAGCAATAGAGGACGTTTTCCGTAATTCCATAGCCTTATCTAAACTCGAGAGGGAGTTGGGAGAACTCGAGGCAGCTATGCAAACCCGAGACGCAGTCGAGGGTTTGCATAACTGTCTAACCCTAACCCTAAAATTTTCCCAACTCCCCCGAGTGTTCAGATGGAAACACGGAAAAAAGTCCTCTAATGCTTTTATAAAATATTTCTCAAAGATGATTCGACAAATGAAGGAAAATGCTGGGGTTTTTTTTACCTCTTGATTGAAACAGATTTTCTTGATACACGCTCGTATTTTCTACCAGCCGATCAAAACGCACTTTCATCTAAACACAGCTATTGACCAATGACAGTGCGCGTACTATCCTAATCATTTTCTAAAATCAAATAGCTTTTCGACACTACAATAGGTCACATCACTGCACTAGAGAAGTTAAGCAAGGGTGACGAAGACGGATTCGAGAACGCCACTAAACAATATGTTTAATTAGCAAAAAGAATGGCTCTGCACGGCCCGTAAGTGTGTTTTACATACGTTTTTTTTTACTCCGTAACTCGCAAAACATCTGCGTGTATTATATGTTAAATCATCGAATAAGATGTATATATTAATATTTCAAGGAATGGATGGTTGGTTGGTATGTCCATTGATTGATTGATTGATTGATTGATTGATTGATTACCGAAGGCGGCCATTACTTTGCTTTCTTCACACATGAATTTATCATGATAAAACTAATCTCATTTTTTCTTGAATCTCCTTTTAATTAATTAATTTTTTTTTTTTCACTTTTAGCTAAGTCAAGGAATGTCACTCACGCCCTTTGTGACTTTGAATGGGATAATTACACCGCGGGCGAGTACAACTTGTCTGTCACAATTGTCTATCACAATCAAACTGTCATGAAAATCAATGAGTCGCTTTCTGTTTATTATTATTCCTGTTCTAACTTCACTGTCACGAATGTTTCCCCGAGCAAGGTTCTGATTGACGCATTGCCGCGTTATGTGACCTTAGCTGGCAGCGGATTTTTTGATTGGGCAGGCAGAGAGACGGTGTGTTTTATTGGCCACCATAGAATTACAGATGTCATGTATGTTGATGCCAACAACCTCAAGTGCAAAGTAAGTGGTGCTTAAGTCGGCCTGGAAAATCCGAGAAACGGATCCCTTGGGGTCCCTCGAAACTTTTCGGGCGTATTTTGGGTGATAGAAAACGCTTTGTAGCCTCAAAAGTAAAACTTTTCAAGTCATTAACTTTGCAATTGTTTTTTTTCTCTGATGTTGAAAATATGTTCACAGATCATTCAATTCTTGAAAATGAACAGATCGCAGTTTCATGAAATGCCTTCGGGCCCGAAATGTTTTCGTGACTTCCGAGAATGGGGCCTCTGACGGCGAGGTATTCGGGATAGCGTTGGAAAGCGATTGCTCCAAAATGGAAAACTGATCATTTGAAAGAAGCGAAACCTGTGTAAGAGTCAGGAGCCCATGAGTAGCTACTCATACTCCTACTCATGGGCTCCTGTAAGAGTCCATTCTAAGGCGGAGCTTAAAATCCCGAAAAGGCAACTCGTCTTTCCATCATCATTGTAAGGCCTAGTTCATTCAAGAAATCTTTATTAAGAGTAAGTTTTCCCTTTCCTTTTAAGCCTGGTTTTCATAGGCGACGCAAGCACAAGCGCAACCATAAGAAAATCATACTAAGTGAAAACGAACGTCGACATACGCATCAACATCAACCACGGCCTCCGCCATTTTGTTGAAATAAAAATAAATAAATAACCTTTATTTAAAGAGGGTAACACCTATTACTATAAAAGTATTCTCCCTAGTGGCCCTCAGACGCGGGAAATCTGGAACGAGTGCTTTCATTGGACAGACACCGCCAGACGTAGCTAATGCTGTGTTCAGTTCGTTTTTACACAACGCAAGCGAACACAAGGAAAAGAAAAAATTTTGATCCTTGTGCTTGTGCTTGCTTTAACCCTGTTTTACGGTGAAATAACCGCTCTTATGCTTGCTCTTGCCCTTGCGTCGCTAGTAAAAACTAAGCTCTAATCTAAGCAGAGTGGAACTAAGTGAAAAGACTGAGGTAAATCAAAGAAGAAAATCCTCATGTCGTCCGGTAGCACCAGAAGTTAATTGTTTAAGCCATGATGTCGTTTGCGTTTCAGATCCCGACTGTCCCTGCCTCGACCCAGTTCTCATTGTCAGTCTCCATGGATGGTGGTCGGAGACGTGAAGGGTTTGTCAACCTCACCGTGTTTGCACCTGCGCCAAGCGTAACGGCAGCAAAGTTCACCGACACCGCTGCTGAAATTGTTATTTACTTTGAAAAAGAAGTCGAGTTTACTGGAATGGCTTCATGCAGCCTCTTTTTCGACATTGCCAACGTTACTATGCTGGGCCAGAGTCCTCGGTGCTCTTTGAAAACCACGCAAAAATTGGAGATCTTGCTAGGTACTGGCGCTACAATTTTGGTCGGTCAAAAGTTGACTTTCATGGATAACGTCTTCAAGGCCCGCGGTCAATTGTTCAGCAGATATCTGAATGGCTCCTTCTCAGTTGGCCCGCCCGACATTCCATTGAAACCTATACCCAGAATTACAGGTAAGCAAGCAAAGGTTCGGTTGAATCTGAGGATCTTTAGAAATGGCGACTACACCTTCCAACAACGAAAATAAATGTTATCTAAGAAAAAACGAATCTAAGGGAAGAGAACCGCTGCAAAAAACACTAAAGTGGTTTTCCTGGAAGATGTGTTTCAGATATACATAGAGCGGTTTTCAATTGAGTGTCGAAAGTAGTTAGCGAATTGCTTTGGTTTTGCATTACTTCACTCAATGGTTGGTTCAAAGTTCTCGCGCCACTTTTTCAACCAATTAGAAGTGAAACGCGCTTTGTGTCGGCTACGTGTAATTACTTCGAATTTTGATTGGTTACTGGATTGTCTCCGTCCTTTTTGATTGGCCAAAGTAATTACTTTGGTTTTGGTTTTACGGGAATCGATTGAAACTCGCCCTAATGAAGACAATACTTGGCTAATGTGATTACAATACTCGGCTAATATAGTCGTGGGAGATAGTGCGGCTCAGTGGTTACGGCACTTTCCTTGAGATTCGGACATCCTAGGAACTAGACCACGAGCCCATGATTTGGAGCTTGCCTCTCCCATACAAAACCTATGAGTCAACCTTTGCACGTATCTTTCTATTTTTAGAACGCCACGAGTTCTTTGGCTCTGCACTGCACGCTTGTTGTCGTTGTTGTTTTTGGATGTCGTTGGCCCTTAAAGACCCCTACAGGGAGGGGTCACATAATAAACTTCTTTGACATTAATTTAACTCATTATAAAACTAAGACGTGCCGTGAATTGCATACCGCACACTCAGGCAGCACATTCAGCATAATTCTTCATGCTGTCCGCGGTCCTTGCCATTTTTGACGATGCCATTCTTAGTAACCAAGCCTTTCTTCATAAATTAGACCTGAAATGGTTGAAATTGCAACTAAATGTCATTGTTTTATTTACGGATTAAGTCTAAGCACCCCTTTTTATTCTGTTAGTTTTCAATGAATTGTTAGGGTTAGCTTCATTTAAATTCTTGAAAATGGTTGTGGTTGGGTGCGTTTGCACTTCAACCATTGAACCGAGTTCGATTTAGCTCACCCATCTTTTCCATAATGTTCTTGCTGAAAGTTTTATAACCAGCTCGCAGACGGTAGATGTTGTTGTTGCCGCGAAACACGTATCAGACGCCATATTGGAGGCGCGTAGGATAGGTCTGGGCCGGGTGACAAAATAACGGGGTGGGGGAGAGGGCGAGCAAAACCGCCTGCCCCAAAACCAGCCTTTTCTCGCTAGCTGCCAACTTTCACTTTCCACTTCTGCCCACTTTCTATTGAGCTTCCGGTTACATATCGCGCCACAAAAATTTACCAATAAAAGTAAGAGACCGTAATAAAGCTGTCAATCGCTTAAAGGCCGCCGCACACTAGCCGATTTTTTGTCTGCCGACGGAAAATCTTCACTTGTCCCCCAGAGTGCGGTTTATTCAGACAAGTTTGCCCGACAAGATCGGGGCTTGTCGGACGATATCTGACAGTGCTAGATCTCAAAATGTCTTGTCGGGCCTTGTCGGGTAGTGTGCGGTGGACCAAGATTTTTTTGTCGGGCCTCGCGCGCTCTTCAACCAATCAGGAAGTATCATAAGAGTCACGTGAGCAAGTGTCTTTTCCAACATGGCGGAGATTGAACAGATTTTTCGAATAGTGGACACCTGAAAAAGAGCACAAGCTTTTGGATGAGTCGGCCCCAAGCCTCGGCGCAGTTAGTCGCGACAAAAAGTCGGCTAGTGTCGGCAAGCTGGTGGCCCGACAAATTTTCAGCCCATTTCTCCCAGATAACAAATCTGAAGTTAAACGACAAAAAACCGGCTAGTGTGCGGCGGCCTTAAGTGTACAGTCGTAAACAAACTTGCTATGGAGTGTCTACTTGCACCTAAAAAAGGGGTAAATAATGTAAGCAAACCGGCAGAAACTGCAGCAAAAGATAAGTGTAGGTTTTGCCCATTTCGAATTCTTGTTCAGTTCGGAAAGTTTGAAAAATCCGTGAGGTCATCTTCGGGCGCCATGGGCCATGGGCAAACTGTCGGTGTACGTTGGATCAGATCGGCAATTCATTCCTATCGAAAAAATATTTTCCAACTCAATCCGTAAGGCCATGGAAGCTTTCTTAATTTCAAAAGGCAGGACATCATCAATGGTCTAAATATCCGAGAGGAAAAATATTAGATTTCAGTTTGTTCGGATATTTTGCCTTTATTCTTTCAGTATTTGAATTCAAATTAGTGGTAACTACAATATTTTATTCCATTTTTTCCAGTATTACGTCTACATCCATTTACTACATGTATATATATATTTACATAGCAGTAATTCAATGTCAACTCTCACTGTTCATTGTATTTGAAGAAGGCTGGTTTAGCCAGCCATATATAGTACGTTGCGTTGTATCGGCTCTTGCTCAAATTATTTAGCGAGAAAACGTTCCTCTAACACTTGTTCCGCAGACGAAAAACGAAAGGAGTGTCCTCAACTCTCAGGAGTTAAAGTTCGGCTGCCGAGCATAAACTTAGTCCAATATAATGCTCTTGAGCGGGCAAATGACCAAAACAGAAACTGGTCTGATCAGCTCTCTCGCTGACAGTGCAAACAGTGTGAAAATCATGCTTCTTCCAAAGCCTGTAGGTAAAACTGCTAAAATATCTTCTCCTCTTAGGAGACTTATCACAGCGGTTTCCTGTCTTGGCTTTAAAAAAAACCGTTTTTCCTTTCGAATCTAGAAAAGACAGTGCTCTACTTATCGCTCGCTTCACATCCCCTATAATTTTTTATGGTGATATCTCTTGCGTGACTAACTCTGACCATCAAATGAAACGTTATTGTTCTTTTGACACCTACTCGACCAATTAGAAACCCCGTCTGCTGGTGGACGGGATTTGACTTTTGTCCACCGAAATCATGGGTTTTCGGGCCGCCTTTTTTTTTTTTCCCCGTCGTCCCAGGTCTTCCGACTTCCACCCGTCCAAGGGCGACCGAAATACAAATTACCGCCCGCAAGCAGGGTAAAAGTCTTTAAAAACCAACGAATAAAATTCTAAGTGACGAACACTCCTAATCTGGTCCTAGATTTTTTTTTTTATTTGCAAACGACAAAGTTAACAGTGAAAGTTAAACGGAAATGAAGTAAATGATTTATTTCTCATCAAGGAAGCCCGTTTTGTTTTCTTTCTATTTTGCCTACAGTAATGTACCCACAATCAGTGGCAAAAGTAGTTGGGACGCTAGTGTCAGAATGGGCCTGAAAACCTCTCAGACGTCAGAAACTAAGCATAACTGTCAAAATTCCACTGAAAACTTCAAAATAAAACTCCCCCCCCTCCCCCCAATCAATGTTGAAATAGACAAGGAAATGTATGTTCACTATTGGCAACATTGTTCTGGGGGGGAGGGGGCAATTTTTTAAACTCAGTTAGAAAACCAACTTGAAATGCTGAGTGTCCCAAGACTTTTGCCACTGATTGTAGCTCCCGTGCTAAGAAGTGTAATTACTTTTTTTCATTTT
>NC_090869.1:62703897-62706397 GCF_036669935.1 Montipora foliosa | reverse complement strand
GGTCACGTGACCAGCAGCAACCAGGGTCTCTCTTTCAACGACCAAGGGAGGCAGAGAAGAGAGACCCTGGGAACGAGGTTGCCCTACCTGAAAACAGGTATGTTGTGATCCGAATTTTGCTTTTGCGCAGGTAACAGACAGATCGGTCTCGGCAGCGGAATCGTTAAATTAGATGCAGCGACTCAGACATTGGATCCAGACAGTCAATCGAGTGTAATTTTGAGGTGCAACTGGGGATGCCGGGATCAAAATGACGACTTTTGCTTTTCGAGTGCAAACGCATCAGTCTTGATATTTGCCTCAGCTATTCACTGTAAATTTGACGTACAAAGTAGTGAATTTACTGCAGGAAAGACTTACAATATCAGGTACGTCTTCACTGAGGGCTGATATGAGACTAAAAACTGACGGAAGACACCAAACACTATTTCCTAGAGAGCGTTTTCACGTGACGTCACGGCGGCCACGTTGTTCTTCCAAAACAAAGAAATGGCGGCCATGTTGGTGTACCAAACTATGTCAAACTAATCCTCCGGGAATTGAGCTCTTTTTTTATGCAAATACTTTCGTTTGTTTCAGTATTCCAATATGGCTGCTGGTGACCTGAGTGAAAACGCTCTATAACTTAAGGACGTTCGCTCCAATTGTTTGTGCGCAACTTTTACTGCGCAGGTAACGCGACTGTAATATGTCACGCATTACTTCGAGCATTAGATAAGATCTTATGGCGACAAAAACGCCGGGGAAAAATTTCCAGGTCGGATAAAGAATGGCACATTTATTTCCAATTCATCATGAAACGTTAAAGAGAAAGGACCGGGAGGCTGGGAAAGGTCGCTAATCGAGTAGTGTTGAAAGTTTTGACAAACTCGAGGAAGGTTAGTTCTAGTCAGCGAGGTTGCGTAAATTTAATGAGGTTGGTTTTTTAAAATGTGTTTATTACGTTACGAACTTCTTAGTTCAAAATGAATGCATGTTTTTGAAGTTCTTTTCCTTTACTTTCATAAAAATAGAGCAGAATTATCTTCTCTTCCTAATCCACTTGAATAGAGCGGACCTATGAGGAAACAGCCAGAGATTATATTTCACAAAAACCACACTCCAGAAGATGAGAAGGACGGCAATGGAGAGATATGATACAAAACACTAACCAAATAAAGATAACGCATGCTTGAAACTTTGTTGCTATGCTCAAGAATTTTTTTTTTCATTCACTACTTGCACAATCCCATAATACACCTCTATTACCCCCCCTCCCCCCCCCCAAAACGTTTGCATAACCACTGGTTACAATTTCTCCTGGGACATGAGAATGTCCCAAGAGAAGTCGAAAACAATGCCTATGCAGATTTGTGGGGGGTAAAAGAGGTGTATTATGGGATTTGTGCAAGTAGTGAATCGATCGATACTGTCTTGGGTTCCAGTCCTTCCCCGACAGGTCACGCAAAATCGTGACAAACTTAATTTTCCAAGAGCTTCGCAACATCACATCGATTTTACTCGTTTAGATCATCGGTGACCCCTATTTTTTAAGACACGAATCACTTTCTCTTCTTACAATCTACAAAATATGATGAAATGAAAAAAATCACAACGTAAGAAGTTATCTTTTTTAAACCTTTTCTTTGCGCGTGTGCTGAGTTCCGGAAGTAGTTACAACGGGTAGCACTTGCGATAACGCTCGTTCAGGATTAACTTTACTGTTTACGGCATCCCCAGCGGCATATAATTATCTAAAAAACCCACTCCTATATTTCTGTGCACAGAAACCTTCACTCTTACATATTATTTTTATGATTTTCGACGGATGAGTAGATGAGGCTACATCCCGTTATGATGACCTATCTGTCGAAATTAGGGCATTTTTCCCTTGCCTTCTTCTCCGAAACAAAGTCGGTGACCCCCCAATTTTTTTTCATTTTTGGAATAAGTAATTATGACCTAACTTCAGGCGAGAAATGAAACAAATTTCAACGTGGAAAGATTTTCGCGCGAACGTCCTTAAGCCTAAATAAACTAATTATTTAAAGTTGATTATAAGCAAAACACAAACAACAATGATAAACATGGTAAAACAACGCATTTTATAAAGACTTGACGTTTCCTATGCTGAAACAAGTAGTTTTCAAACATTGTAACACTTACTTTTTAAAATGTATGTTGCCTGGCATAATATACGTCAAGTCTTCAGAAAATGCGTTGGTTTACCACATTTACAACCGCTCTTTGTTTTATTTTTTGGCCCAAATTCTCAGTTTATTTATTCATTTGTTGATTTATTTATTTATCTATTTATTTATTTATTTATTTATTTATTTATTTGCAAATGATTACATAACACAAAGCAAAAAGGGTATCGACAGAGACGAACAAAGTCATTGTATAAAATCAACCCACACTTTATACCCGAAACGCTGAGTAAATATTGAGATGGATCTGTTTGGGTTCTTCACAAACATAAAGGCATAGTATGAAGCGAGCCAAGGTATTTGCTTCGGTA
>NC_090869.1:62678897-62698897 GCF_036669935.1 Montipora foliosa | reverse complement strand
GCAAAACATGGTTTAGAAATAGACACTTTACGCTGATGGGGACAAACCTGACACCAGAATCTTACTTTTGGGTAATGGACTCCTGTCACAGACAATTTTTTTAGAAAGGCACTTTCAAATCATTACCTGTATTTAAATGTCAACAATAACATACTTTCTCTCCCCCTGCCAGGATTTGCCTTTGTGAGCATCAGAAACTTGAACATCACCAACGAGTATCTACCAAGTGGTTTATCGTACACGTCTCTGATTCTACCCAAGGGTTTTCTCCAGAAGGGATCTAAGTATCGCTTTCAGTTGACAGTAAACGATGGCAGCAAAGATGGTGTCGCGACCATGGACGTGGAAGTACGAAGTGGTCCCACTTCCGGTTCGCTCACTGTTGACAAAAGCAACGTGAAAGCGTTGTTTGAAACTGTTACTTTGGAAGGTTTGTGACTTAAAGGCCAAACTCGGTTTGGAGTAAGAATTAAAAGTAATTGAAAAAGGTACCACATGCTATAGTGAGGGTTATCATATTATAAGGCTACGCAAATTGAACCGATCTTACAAGCGTCCTGTGTGTACGAGCCTTCAGCGCGGGATTCAGCGCCTTTGTTTTCAAATACGTTCCCGTCGTGATTGGTTAAACGCCATCTTGAAATAGTTAGGTCAAAGTTGACGGTCGGAAAAAAAATTGTGGTTCGTATCATAGTTGACAGGGGGTCCCCGTGAGTGTAGTAACTATGTTAAAATCAAGGTAACCCTATTTCTGAGCACTTAAAACACGAGAATTTTCCAGGGACGCATGTCCCCGACCCCCTTAGCGTCCGGCCTTCGATTGTAAATCGGGCAAGCATACTGCTTATGAACCCCTCTATGGAAAAATGCTGACTACGTTCCTTGGTTCTATAAATCCATGGATCAAAGGTTGGCAGTATGGTTGACATAATTAGCACGTTGGATTAAATAAGAACCATGCGCTTTTGGCCACTATATTGATTTTCCTGGACCCATGATTTTCCTCGAAAATAGAAGATTGATGTGGTTTTTTTTTTTACACTAGCGACATTTATCCGTGAGATAAGATAGATTCTCGGTCATGAATTCGAAAATACTGAGGTGAAAAACTTGAGCGAAAGCGTCCTTTTGGCCTGTGGAAACGTCAATCTTAATCCTCGCTTCTGACAGAAAGACCGTCCACGTAACTGGCCGCCATTTAAAGTGTTAAACATGGATCTTAAGGCTATTCTAAATGAACTTCTTGTCTAAACAATCGTACACCTTCCACGAGAAATCCTTAAAGTTTTTGGAAAATTTGACTATATTTCAAAAGATTGGATGTAATGATCTCTCCGTTTAAGGTATTCCCGACAAATCTTCGAATCCAGAGTCCACGTTCCAACGGTCATGAAATTCTGAAACTCTAACCCTAAATCCCATTGCCATCGAATTGAGAGAGAATCCAGAGTATCTTACAGATGTAGCGATAACGAAGTGATTCTTCAAGTTTAATCTTCTGGTTGATGTTTTTAAGATACTCCTGCTGATGCCCAGGTGTCATTTGAGTTTGTTCCGAGCAAAAGAATATTAAGAACAACAAGGCACACGAACAGTACAGTCTAATATCCTGGACGGTGATTGAATCAAAGCGAGTTTCGACCTAGAGCGAAGGCCTCTTTTCCTCCTACTGTTAGCACGGCGGATACAAATAGAGTAACAAGAGGCTACGGGTAGCCTACACTTTGTTCGAAGGGATTTTAGCCGGTTTCCTTTTAAGTTCTCAATATTTCAATGTTTTCTTTATTGCGTTACAAGATCTTACGCAACACCCAGTTCAATTCCGTAGCCCGAAGTCCAAAGTCCAAATTCCGTAACCCAACCATAGGTTTAAGTGCGATAGTCGAATGGTTGTTCACATTTAAAACTGTTGTTAACGGCATTGATTCCGATCCAAACCAGTCAACGGATGCTTTAAAAGGTTCTACCATGGTATTTTAAGATATTTAATACTTTTACTTAACAATACCGGGAGAATATTAGCCGGTGAGAGGTGTTACTGAGTCATTCGATAACCGGATATTGCGTGTAACAAAAACACAAAGATTCGTTTCTGGTTATGCACACAATTCTTTTATAGCTCTGCTTATATAGAGTTACAACTGAACCTGTTAAGTTAAGAGAACACTCGAGGAGCTACGGTTGTTACGCATTGAAATACAATACAATACATACTTAATTGACCACTTCCCATAGGGGCTTTTCAGGGCCAATGAAACACAATCACAACACAACAGGCCCCAGTTGTTCGAAGGGTGGATAGCGCTATCCACTGGATAACTCAGTTGGTTTTGCTATTTTGTATCCGCTGGATATTGATTTATCCGGTGGATAGCATTATCCACCTTTTGAATAACCGAGGCCTGAACACTCAACAACAACAGCTAACAACTGTTAAAGGGGCTAGATCACGCTATACTAGGTAATTTTGTTTAATTTTGTTAATTATGAGCTCTAAACGTCAAATTGGCAGAGCAAGAGTCTTTCATTTGCAAAATCACGGCCACATAACAACTGAGAACGATTTTCCAGCTGTGTAAATGACATTTTGATATAGACTGATATATATTTGAAAAAAGGTGGGCCGACTTTTTTCAAATTTACCCAAATTCAATCCATTTAAATCCTCTCCAGTTTTGTCCATCCATGTCCCTTTTTGGCTTCCCTGTGTTTTGTTAGAGTGCTTCTATAGTTTTGAACAGTTATTTTGATATTTTAGTTAATTCTATGGCCATTCGATCAGTGCTGAAATTGCCTAAAATTGCGTGACCTAGCCCCTTCGAGAATGCCAACTGGCCGGAGGCAAGCTAGTTGGCTATTTAAAAGTGCAGCTGAGACGTTGAACCAGGGGCTACCAGGAACAAATCCAACCAGTGGTTCAGTGTCTTGAACTGACCCGGGATCCCGAAATCTCAAGGCATGCACCCTGATCACTGGGCTACACTGCCTCCTCCGAATTAGCAGCTTCGTGTGCTTCTCTCGCGTCCTCCAAACTTTAACACCATAATCGCACACCTAAAAACGAACCAACGTTTTCCTGTTGCAGCTATTCAGTGGACTGCGGAAAGAGACAGTCTTCCCCTTCGATACGCTTTTGGTGCACTAAGCACAGGAAGTGATTGTGAACTCTGGGGACCTCCCGACAACAGTCCGGTATTTACCGATATCATGCCAGCGGGGTCCGGCGCTAATTACACCCTCGCACTCTGTGTGATTGTATGGGATGCATTTGACTCCTTTGCCACAGCAGAGATCAACATTACATCTAATCCACTGGAACAAGGTGATTTAGACCCAAGCGCCGTTGAAGACTTATGGTCAAAACACGTTGAGGTTCAATTAAACAGTGGAAACTTAGATCAGGCATTAAGTGCCGTGAACAATATTGCAGACACTGTGCGAGGCTCCTCTTTTACATCAGGTAGGAAGCTATCCAAAAAAGTCTCGAGGAATTAGTTTTCCGATTTTGACTCGGGGATAATCGGAAAATGTCGGATTTTTTTCGAGTATCCCAGAGTCCTAGCTCCTATAGCTCCGAAGTAATAATCGGAAGGTCGTACGCAGGCTCGACTCCCGCAAAGGAGCACTCGGATCTTTTCCGAGTATCCCCGAACATCATCAAAACATAAATAATCTAGATCTCTTCATTTCATCCACCGGGGTAAACGTGTAACATCTCTTTTATTACGAAACAAGTCTTTTAAGATTCGTCCGTTAAAATGGATGTTGCATATCTTCAGGGGGCTGATCCAGAATTCCGGGGTTTTACAGTTTTATTAGGGGCGGTGGAGGGTGTCTGGGGGGAAGGGCTGAAACCAACAGACAAAATTATTCGTATATTTTACTGGTTTTACCATTGCCCCAAAGCGTTGCAAATTTACAGAAGGACAAACTAGCAATTATAACGCAAATTCTTGCAACGACCCGAAATAAAAGAGATGAAAGAATAGATGAATAAGCCAAAACTGTTCGAGCGCATTCCAAGAGGTTCACCTGTAGTTGCGGACTTTGCTCGAAACTGATTTTCGTACCGAGAGACATGAAAAATAACTTTTTGAAATTGATATTTCCCTTTGCCTCTCCGTCCTTTTCGTGTCTTGACAATACCCTGCCCATTCTCGTCCAGTGATTTTTAGCATGCGTGACTTTTGAAAAACCATGAAATTTTGAAGTAAGTGAGCTTTTATTTTTCAAAAAAACTTTTTAAAACGACACACTATGCCCAATTGATATCAGTGACTGGGAAGTTTTTGGTAAAATTCTGAAAATACGCAACATTTATTTTTAGCTGACCTAAAACGCAATATGTCCGAAGAAGTGCAGGATTTCATCGTGGACTACCTGGCCTCAGCTGTGGTTGGAGAAGATAACGCTCCCCTTCTTCTTACAACTCTAACAAAGACTGCTGCCCAGGTTGCAAGAAACAGGTGCGTTACTTAAAATAACTAGGAGCCTATGATTTGAAACTAACAACTCACGCATTTATTCTCTGTCAGAAGCCCATAATTCAGAAGTTTCGATCTCTTTCATTTGGACTTGGCCCATCGGTCTGAATTTAGAATACGGGTCCCGCCAAATTATGCATGGCCCTATGACCACAACGCCTCTGATTGGTCTGCAACCATCTGAAGAAGTCACGCGAGGGATTGCCCGTGCTTTAAGGGGCTATAACATGTTATTAAATTCTCAACCTCGGATAATGCAATTCTCGTGCTCTGATTGGTTCACTCAATCTCGGTTATCAGCTCATATACCTTAGTTTGACCATATATGGTAAATGATTGCGCTAAACGTTGCTAAGCTAAATTTTTTTACGCCAGAAATCGAAATTTCTCTTGGTATAAAGCACAAAAAAAACGTTTTGGGGGAAAGTCTGGATCAATTTCGAAGCTTAGAAGTACGCGAAAAGATAAGAAATGTTTTTGTAATGAGCCTGCGTCTGTCTGACCACCAGGTATTACACAACATCGCATCTTCATCAAGTTTTTTCGATTTCGCTAGGATTTTCTCCCTTTTTTCGCTCGTATTTCGTACTTCCAAACTTTTGGAGTTTAAGGAATTTAATAAAACAATTATTCCATTCGCGCTTGTTGGATATGAGAGTGGTTATAGCCAACTCGGCGCTACGCGCCTCGTTGGCTATTTACCATCTCATATCCAACGCGCGCTCATGGAATAATTGTTAATTATTTTAGGGTGTTTGGGGGAAATCTTTAGTTAATCACGAGTTTAAAACTCGAAAATGGTAATGTGGAATTTCTGTACTATTAAATAAAATTATGTGTAATTGAAGAGTCGTTTTCGTTCGCTTTCTAGTCGAGGTTACTCGTCCAACGGAAACGTGTTATGAATAACTAATGACACCTCTGTAAGGGCGCGGCCGCGAACGAAAATGGCCGCAGATTTCAAGCACTTTCCATTTCTCAAATGTGGCTTTATATTGCAATTCAGGTCTAATATGGCAGGCGCGGCAGCAACGATTCTGGACGGTCTTGGCGAAAAATCTCTCAGCGATGGTCGGGCAAGAGACTTCTTCACATGGATGGGCGATCTTGTTGGACCTTCAATCGATACCAATGACGATGCATTACTAAATGTGAGAACCTGTAATCCCTTTACCTTATAATGTTTAACTGATTCAGTTTTAAGCGTCTCACATGGGATTATTGCGATTTGATTTGGACGGGGGGCGCGGTGGCCTCATGGTTAGTGCGCTCCACTCCGGATCGAGTGGTCCGGGTTCGGGTTCGGGTCCTGGCCGGGGACATTGCGTTGTGTTCTTGGGCAAGCCGCTTTACTCTCACGGTGACTCTCTCCACCCTGGTGTATAAATAGGTACCGGCGAAATGCTGGGAGTAACCCTGCGATGAACTAGCATCCCATCCAGGGGAGAGTATAAATATTCCTAGAAACCGGAGATAAGCGCCGGCCTGATGGGCCTTCTGGCTCGTAAGCAGTGACTTTACCTTTCTTTTTTTTAATTAGGCACACAAAGTGGAAATGGCCATATTTACTCGATTTAGCGCCACTCTGAAGACGTGAAAAGCTTAATAAGCGACACGGCGCTTTATCGAGTAAATACGTTGATTCATCCGGGAAGAGTCGTTGGGATTAGATTCTCCTAAAGAGCACACCAACATAGGAATAGAGATGCTATTTCTGATAGTTACATTACACCCTCCACCACCCCTCTGACAGCCGTCCCCACCTAAAAAAAAAAAAAAAAGAACACTTTGCCGACAGCGATGCCACCCGGTCCAGCACGACTGTTTAACCTCATTAAACCTTTTTTGACCCACCTAGCTGGGCTAGCTTAAGCTCTCTGCGGGTCAGACATTCCTATATGTGTTTGAAGTTGGAAGTCTTGAGACGTCCAGAGCTTGTAACATATCAAAATCCCTATGAGCCAACCCATTTATGGAGCGAAATCCCGCTGCAACCAGCCTTGGCTCGTCGTTTAAGGCAATTCCATAACAACTTGCACGCGCGACTGTCAAACTTGATAAAAATTTGAGCTCTGAAAAATTAAGTATGGTTCTATGACGCTAAGATGCTTTGGTGCTTGCGTATCTGTCGCATGTCTTAGATAAAATGTAACAATGGTGACCAAATGCCGTGAAGCCACAATACACGATCGCCCTTTCCTGAACACAGCGGCTGATTGCGATGCAGAGCGGTAATCATCCCCATTTCATGATGTCACTTCCGTTTGCGGCTACAGGAGTCCATTCATTACCCGAAGCTTTCCCTTGATTCAACCCTTTCCCGTATCTTTCTCTTTTTAACTGCTATATTTTGAGGTATCTGACGTATGTGACTGAGAACATACGTCAAGTGTTCACATACGTATGTGACGTAATAAATGACTGACCATAGGTCTCTTATGATTGGCTATTGTGAAAACACCCACTAAAGTCCCCCGGTTGCCTTTAAAAGTAGGAAGAGAAGGGAAAATTGTTGACTCAGAGGGTTAATATGGAAAATGGAGGCTCCCGGTATGGGGTTCCTGTGACGCCGAAATCCCATTCTTTACAACCCCTCATCTATTCTTCACATGAACGATTTAAAAACTAAAATTAAACTCGTGCATTCATTCTAAGCTCCTTCCCGGGTTACTAGCTCTGTTTTGAACAAGTTCTCCTTAAAGTACATTCAAACTCACTAGATAGCTCGTAGATCTCTCCAGCCTCTTACCTCCTTGTATCGGTCGAGGAAAATCTTTACTGTTACCATTTTTGACATGTTGTCTCATTATTGCGAGAAGACGAATTACCACATACACTATGCCTTCAAAAAATAAAAAAGTGCTAACCTATTTCCCTATCTTAAAGACGGTCTCGATGTTCTGATAATCAGCAAAAAATGTTATCTTTCAAAGACTAACAAATTAAATGAGCCAGTGGATTCTTTGTAAACACAAAAAGAAGCAAGGAGATCTAGACACAACATAACACTAACCCGGTGTGGCCATCACATCACGCATGCGCACAACCATTTCACCTGGTTAACTAGGCCTCATAGCGTGGCATACTCAACCAAGTGAAATGATTCTTTGTAAAGTTTCAACATTTTAAACCGACATCGCCAAAGATTATGTTCAGACCAGAAGCACCATCAAACGCGAAAGTTTTATTCATCTTGTGATGCCCGCAATGATGGGTAGATTAGACAATCCTCTACTGGGGAGGGGTAGGGGACATTTTGTGAGAAGGGGAGAGGCTGTGACCCAAGCAGTTTCATTTCTTCCTGTTTGCTAATCGTAGGGATTAAAGTTGGCAGCCTTTACGGAACGGGTGAACTTTGGGTGAGCCGGGTGAAATCTGGTGTTTTCTCTAAAATGAAACCTTCGTGATTGAAGGTAAAGGTGATTCAGGTCATTTAAGGTAATTGGGGACACAATTGTAGAACAAATCCTAAATAGGAAGTAATAGGTCAGAATAAAGCAGCAGAATGCGAAAGCTTATTTTTTTAATAACGAAACGCTCGGAGAAGCAAAAAATTGTTTAACTGCAAAAACATTTGCTTTCACAGAACATGGTGGACGCTATTGATAAACTTGGAGAAAACCTGGGAGCTGAGTTGCTCCTTGGAGACCCCCCGAGAGAAGTAGTCGACGATAGGCTGGGAACAGTGAATGTGCGAGTCTCCAAACTAAACGCGAAAGTCCCGATAAGCACTAATCCCGGAGCCCCTAGGTTTGATCCTGAGCGGGCATTGAAGGCAAAGTTTGGCACCCCAAGACTATGTGGCAGAGGGAAAACGTGCACTGGGGCAATACTGAAGGCTGTACAATTCGCGAGAAATTTGTTAAAGGAGGAACCCAACAATGAAAACGATGCCTCCGAGATTTACGAGTCTCAGGTATGAAAATCTCTCCTGATTTCATGTAAATTTGTTTCTGCCCAAATCATACACAGCAACTTTTCTTGATGCATTTACGTCCTGCATTCAAATCTGGCAGAAATGCACACAATACGATACGTATTTAACTGAGACTGCTTGTTCATTTACTCAGGCATTCAGTGATTTATTAAACTTTGTGGCAGTTATCGCGAGTCTGAATACAAGAATTGATTTTCGTTCCGACCCATCAGGATAAAAAACTTATTGCTGGCTATTACTACTACTTACCACTACAACTACTACTGCGGCTGCTACTCCTTTTACTATTACTACTACCCTACTACTACCACTTTCCACCACAACTGCCACTGCCACTGCCACTACCACTACCGTTACCACTACCGCTGTCACTACCACTGTCACTACCACTATCACTACCACTATCACTACCACTGTCACTAGCACTACCACTACCACTACTACTCCCGCTACCACTGTCACTACCAATAGCACTACCACTGCCACTGACACTACCACTGTCACTACCACTGTCACTACCACTACCACTGCTACTGCCACTGCTACTACCACTGCCACTACCACTATCACTACCACTATCACTACCACTATCACTACCACTATCATTATCACTGTCACTAGCACTACCACTACCACTACTACTCCCGCTACCACTGTCACTACCACTGCCACTGCCACTACCATTGTCACTACCACTGCCACTACCACTGTCACTACCACTGCTACTACCATTGCCACTACCACTACCGTTACGACTACCACTACCACTGCTACTACCACTGCTACTACCACTACCACTGCAACTACCACTGTCACTACCACTGCCACTAGCACTACCACTGCCACTACCACCGTCACTACCACTGCCACTACCACTGCCACTACCACTGCCACTACCACTGCCACTACCACTGTCACTACCATTACCAATGCTACTGTCACTGCCACTACCACTACCACTTTTCTCCGCCGAGAGTCAGCCTTACTCTGGGAGGAAAAAAGCCCTGGAAACGAGGTTGTACTAATACCATTACCTTTATGACAAATGATAAAACAGTAAAAGCGAACGATAAAAACCGACGTTTCGGAGTAGTCATGACTCCATTATCAAGGTAAAAATTTAAAACATGCAAATAACAGTATTTAAGCGATGTGGCGCGAAAATTAACATAATAGGTGCGAAGATTACACAAATACTTTCGCACGAATAGAGTCCGATTGCACGTTCAGGTTTGGCTTTAAAGTTCTTATATAAAGCATTTCATACAATAAGCAGTCAAATTTGTTCCTGCACGAAGCATTTCAGTAGGTCCTGAGGGATCCTCCCGTGTACGTTCTTGCAATGTTTGGCAATGGCCGAGGACTGTTGTTTATGTCCTTTTACACGATTGTGTAAATGTCCGCGTGTGTATCCTATATAACCTGCATCGCACAGGTCACATTGGTATTTATAAACAACACACTGTTCATTTACGATCGATGGCTTTGCTTCTTTCACATTCAGTTCTTGATCAATTTTTCGGCTGACAAATACGGGCTGGATGTTGGTGTTCACTTTTAGGCTCAGATCCTTGAGTTGTCCTTTCACAAAATTTGCTGAGGTTTGGTCTTTAAATGGTAGAACCACTCGAATTGTGTCCGTCTCTTTAGTTGGTAATAATGGTCGCTGCTGGTCACAAACCTTTGACTCAACGAAATTTTTGATGGCAGAGTCGATGAGGTGTTTGGGGTACTTTAAACGCGAGAATACTGTCTTCAATCGGTCACATTCGTCTGAGAAGTGTGACCAAGAGGAAGATAAACTATGTGCTCGACCCAGCATAGTTCGGAGTAAACCCTGTTTGTACCGATTGTCAACGTGACTTTGGTAATGTAAGAGGAGACTTGAATTCGTGGGTTTTACCTACACCTTTGTCTCTATTTGGGGCGATCGGTTCAGTAACTGGATGCCCAAATAAGGGAGCATGCCATTGCATTCGGTTTCCATCGTAAATTTTACGGAAGAATGTGCCTTGTTAAGCGTGTTCAGGAAGTTGGATGCTGTTGCGATATTTGGCATGATAGTAAGTGTATCATCAACGTACCTTCGATAGAAAGAAGGGAGTTTACCCTCTCGCTCGAGGTTTTCCTCAATTGAAGACATGAACACATTAGCTAGCAGGGGACCAAGGGGGGAACCCATGGCCACACCATCCGTCTGTTCGTAAAGTGCTCCATTATACTGGAAAAGTTGTCCTTTTGTAGCTACACTGAGAAGGTCAACAAGGTCCGTTTTGGTCAGGTTCAGGTCATAGGTTGAATTCGTAAGAAACCAGAATGTCACCGTTTGATATTTCTAATTCGCGAATTTCGTCGGCAAATTCAAAAATGTCAGTTATTGTGTAGCGATTCAGAGAGAGAGGCTTAAGTTTAGTGTCGAGCCATTTCGCCAGTGCGTAGTTGTAAGTTTGCGTTGCTGAGAGTATAGGGCGCATCGCCAAGCGCTCCTTGTGTGTTTTCGGTAAGCCGTACAAATGCGCCAATCTGGAACCTGTAGGACGGACAGTATCTGCTATGGACTTAGGCAGAATTCTACGAACAATGGCGTCTAAATCTTTCTCTTTCTTTAGGAGGGGCTGGTAATATGTTGGCGGTCTACCTTTACTCGAGGGCCTTTCCAGTGGACCAGCTTGAAATTTACCGGAATCATTGATGGAAGCTTCGGATAATAGTCGCAGATATTCGGACACAATTCGAGTGGTTCTACCATTTAAAGACCAAACCTCAGCAAATTTTGTGAAAGGACAACTCAAGGATCTGAGCCTAAAAGTGAACACCAACATCCAGCCCGTATTTGTCAGCCGAAAAATTGATCAAGAACTGAATGTGAAAGAAGCAAAGCCATCGATCGTAAATGAACAGTGTGTTGTTTATAAATACCAATGTGACCTGTGCGATGCAGGTTATATAGGATACACACGCGGACATTTACACAATCGTGTAAAAGGACATAAACAACAGTCCTCAGCCATTGCCAAACATTGCAAGAACGTACACGGGAGGATCCCTCAGGACCTACTGAAATGCTTCGTGCAGGAACAAATTTGACTGCTTATTGTATGAAATGCTTTATATAAGAACTTTAAAGCCAAACCTGAACGTGCAATCGGACTCTATTCGTCCGAAAGTATTTGTGTAATCTTCGCACCTATAATGTTAATTTTCGCGCCACATCGCTTAAATACTGTTATTTGCATGTTTTAAACTTTTACCTTGATAATGGAGTCATGACTACTCCGAAACGTCGGTTTTTATCGTTCGCTTTTACTGTTTTATCTTTTAAGAAATCTCTTTTAATACGAATTTTATGACAAATGTATGGGAAAATTTACCTGGACTGCGTTGTTCAAGGAAAGGTTGCGTAAGCTCCTCTCGAACAAACTACAGTATATCTATTTAAATTAAGGACCCTCTAAGTCTCTCAAAGAACACTTACTTTCAATCATCACACGCACTCTGTACTGATCAAAACGAAGTTGTGACACAACCTCAATTTCTTCTCTTTGCAGGTTGTTGGTCTCGATTTTTTCGACCCTGTCAGCAAAACAGAAATCTCACTCCATGATCTTTCAACGCCACTTAAGCTCACTTTCAACATAGGTGATGTACCCGAAGATAAAGAGGTTGTTTGCAGTTACTTCAACGAAACAAAAAAGGCCTGGGTTACTGATGGTATGAACGCTGTGGAACCAGTTAACGGATCGTTGACATGCGAATCAACACATGCGACTTACTTCGCGCCATCCTCGCGAGATATAAACAATGGTACTTCAAATAACACAAGTACAGAACCTCCATCTTCCACCACCGTGGGAGGTAAGATTCTCGCTGTTCTTTTTTCTCCTTACTGGAGAGAGATTTTTGATTGGATTTTTAAGTCACTCAGTGATTACTTTGGTTTTACATTATGCTCATCTTGGTAGGTGGCTTGAAAATACCTGTCGTCACGCGGTTGACCAGAGAGGAACTGTGACTTATTTGCTGTTGTTTTAGGGCAGGCGGTCTGCATCACGACTGCTTTTTAATTAATCGACAACTGATTGTTTTCGTGTGTTGTGATCAGCTCGCCAAAGTTATTACTGTGATTTTTTGGGGGGAAGAGTTTGTAACGCACTCGATTTTGAACATCTCTCCCCTCTCCCCCTCTCTCTCCCTTCCCCTCTCCTCCCCCCTCGTTCCCCCCCCCCCACCCCTTCTCTCTCTCTCTCTCTTGATCGCATTGATTGACGCTCGCAACATTTTCAACGCAACATGTCGATGTTTATGTGTCCCAGCCCCAGGCGCCCAACAAAGTGGACCTAGTGCGCATGCCCCAGTGCAACAATGTTGCGTGAACGTGGCCAAACGAGTACAACAACATCCAACATCCAAAATGTTGCACGAAAAATTTGACCGTTTTCAAATTTGACCCAACATCATCCAACATGTTGCAACATATTACAACATATCGCAACAGGGTGGCCAAACGTATGCAACATGTTGTGCCCAACAATGTTGCAAGATGTTGCGTTGAATCGTTGCGTGCGTTTGGCCCGGCCTTTATGCTTGATGACGTCTGACTTGCTAATTTCACCACCAATCCTTCAATTTGAAAATTAAACTCGTAAATTTTAGCATGAGCTTAATCCCAGAGGAGCAAACTTGTAAATAAAACCCACGTGCGAACAGTATTGCAAGTCCAGATGATGTGAATAGCTTTGTGCAAACGAGGTTTGGGGGTGAATTTTGAGCATATTTCATAATCATGCATAAGGCCTATTGTTCTTGGTCACTTAGAGTGAGTAGCGCCGATAGATCCTCTTTCATTGAAGATGCGATTCAAACCAACGAGCTCGCTTCAGTTTCCACCAACTGTGCGAAAGAAAAAAATTACATGACTGAGTTTATTTATGACAGTGTTACAAGCTTTTAAATTCGGATATGGCGCACATCAAAGGGCGTATTCCCCATAATTTACCTTTGTGTATATACCCAAAGACTTGTGCGAACTTTTCCAAGGGAGGGACTGCAATTTGTCAGAGTCGGCCCTCCCGACTTATAGATAGTCAGTTTGCCATTTGCACAATTTACCTTGAAAATAAGTCTGCTTTTTCGATGCGGCCGACGAGGTCCGGGATATCTCTCTGTGGAAGTTCCTGTCACGTGGTTAAATTAAAATTTGTTGCCTTTGCTCAGTTGCAGTCAACGTAGAGGAAGAGAAAGATTACACAGGAGCTATAATTGGTGGTGTCATCGGAGGTCTCCTGTTTATTACCATCGTTGTTGCTGTCATCTGGTGCTTTAGTAAAAAGAATAAAGCAAAAACAAGGGTAACCGCAGTAGAGCTCCCCCAGTGAAGAGATGAAACTCATTCACGTTACATCGCATCGGAGACGCACCCACAATTAAAGTAGTGACACCTTTGCTATACCGGTGTTAGTTGCATGTGGTGGTCGAGTTGCATTAGTAGAATCTTTTGTGGAAAACGTAGCTTTAAAGAGGTCGAACGCACTGATTAATGTCACTGTGGAGCCGAAGTGAAAACGATTAGGATCCCTAGTTTAAGTGAATGTTTTCCAAAGCCTAGTCATTTTCAAGTTGCAAGGAATATACGCGTTAGTTACAGTATTCGCTTATAAGCTGGATCAAAATAATTTCCCTCGCCATTGGACAAAAGGATTGTGAAATTATTCCCTAATTTCACTCGTCATCATTTGATTACCCATACATATTTTTAATCAATTATCTTTGAAAAATGAGTGGTTTCCCCAATGGACCTTTCTAGCTTATACGTTTTGTTTTCCCATTTCAGACCACGTAATGTTTCCAAGGGAATTTTCCTTTTGTTCTTTCATAAGTTACGCATACATATGCACGTGCATAAGACGACATTTGAAGAAACTGTTCCTCGAGTAACACCACGTGGCCTGAAATGGGAAAACAAAACGTACAAGCTAAAGAGGTCAATCTTCTTTTTGGATTTCAATAACACTTGTAAAAAGTCTCATTGCTTTTCCGGCATAGAGCGAGTTTCAATTGAGTGTTGTAAAACCAAAACCAAAGTAATTACTTTGGCCAATCAAAAGGGACGGAGACAATCCAGTAAACCAATCAAAACTCGAAGTAATTACATGTAGCCGACACAAAGCGCGGGAAATTGTGCACGCGCGAGCAACGATTGGTTTTGGTTTCACTTATGATTGGTTGGAAAACTTAGCGCGAGAAGTTTGAACCAATCACTGAGTGAAGTAATCATAAACCAAAGTAATTATCTAATTACTTTCGACACTCAATTGAAAACCGCTCTATGCACACTCCGCGCAAAAAATCCGCTGAAGTAGTAGGCACCGTCCTTTTAATTATTCCTTAAAAGGAATAATAAGGAATAATTTAACGCGAATCTTTGAAATACAAGCGAAATTAATCCTTAATTTCACGGGGGCACATTGCGATTACATGAAGGGAAAAATCATTGATGAAAGCCCGTTCAATGCCGCGACAAATGACAATCAACTCAACTGATCACTCGTTTCAATGAATACTTTAATCTTAAAAGTGCAGCAAACACCCTTTTATTGGCTAATTTTTCTTTTCTAACCATTCATACTCTTGATTTGTGGCGTTTTGGTTGCCCTTGTCGTTGCTGAAACTCTCTAAATTTAATATTAGGGACCTTAAGATCTACGACGGCGACATCAACGAAAACGTCACCTCAAAATAAAACTTTGCTCTATTATAAGTCTTTCGCGATTATTCCATCTCGTTCACGTCCTGCAATATGGGCGAAGTATCCTAAAAATAAATTGGTAAGAGCGATTTCAGAGTGAAAATAGAGAATGTAAGATTCTCTATTGCATGCTCACGTTGTCGTCAAAACCTAAAATTTGGTGATTTCACGTCGTCGTCATGCAGAGAACCGCAAAAATATGAGCAATAATCCGTGCCGCACGTGCAGCACGATTATTTATGCTCTTTTAACCAATTATATCACTGTTTTGTG
Organism: Montipora foliosa; assembly: GCF_036669935.1. Taxonomy (NCBI): domain Eukaryota; kingdom Metazoa; phylum Cnidaria; class Anthozoa; order Scleractinia; family Acroporidae; genus Montipora; species Montipora foliosa. The sequence goes on along the minus strand of NC_090869.1, from coordinate 62,683,458 downwards.
GCGTTGTCGTCGACGTCGTCGTCGTAGATTTTAAGCTCCCTATTGATGTCAGGACGACAACTGCAAAGAACTGTACTAAACTGATAAACGCATGCGCAGGGCGTGCAGTACATTTTTTCATTAATTTTTCAATAATCTATTATTTCGAGTCGTTCTTGTTCTTAGCGACGCCCTCTTTGCTTAAGCTTTTTTTTTTCCATTTACTTATGCCAATACACGATACAGTCAAATGAGCGAATGGTTTGAGTCATGAAACTTTGATCATTACTTCTCAAACTCGTTAATAATTCATAAGGATATTAGCCAATCGGAGTGTCCCATTTTGGTCAGGTGCATGCATCCTGATACCCAATGAGACTACATACCAAGAAAACGCTGAATTAGGTTAAAAAACTGATCAAGACACTGATCAAGACACTTGAATTTAATAAACCTAATACACCTTCGGAAAAAACACATAAATAAACTAATCGCACACAATGCATTTTAAAATCGACATAAAACTCTCGCAGTACCTCTTATATTTGGCGTCCAGAGGATTAAAACCAATTTGGACACCCAATAATTCAGCGATAGAGCATCCATTCCAGCAATCACGGGCACCCAACGAGAATATAGTTTAAAGTTACTTAGACATAGCATTGTTAAACGTATATTTTAGTATTTAAACGGTAGATATAGGCATATTTTTATCCCCTAAAAATTTTTCATCTGTTCGGATTTCCTAGCTGAAAGTCTAGTGATCCGAAAATTATAGGTATCAAAACTTACCTTTCGAAAATTTCAGCCAGAAAAAAGGCTCCCGAAAATTCTAGGTGAGCTTTTTAGGGTAAAAATTTGTTAAAAATGGGCAATTATACCATCTTTTAGATGTTCGAAGCAAGCAAGAAAGCAATTTTACGACAAATGTTCCGAAAATTCTAGATCTCAAATCGTCTTCCGAACAGATATTTTCCGAAAATTGACGTTGGGTGCCCTTGAGCAATGTCTGCTCTCAAGGCTTAATAGTCATTGCAACTCTCTTAACCTCAGCCATTCGGCGAGTTCACAGCCCGATTCTTGGCAGGCGAAAACGACGTGATTCTGACTCGCTCTCCATTACGCCATATTATGTAAATTTCTTCCAAAGCTCTGCCTTTTATATTCATTTCCTTTACAAATTACTATCACTTCTCTGATAAAACAAAAGATCATCACATAACACTCATACTTGGTAAAACAAAAGGTTGAGAAGTCATGTCAAAAACTCGTGCTTCGTGTTTCATCAGAGGTTTCAAACACCTCGAAACAATAAAAGTACTCCGCCTACCGCGTCGTGCTTTCATTTGCTTCTCGGTGTTTGGAATCGCTGATGAAAACACTCGCACTCGATTTTGACATATCACTTCAAACTGGCCAAAATGCTCCACGGGAGCGTATTAAGCGCTGGAATGTGACAACAAAGCGTTGAATTCACAATGGCTTATGTATTCGCGACTATAAAAGTTAAGTGCCCCATCTTGTTGATCTCTTTTGCCGTATAATCCACGGACTCTGGTTCGAAGTGTGGTTTTTTATTTTGTCCATCTATGGTTCAAGTTCCTCAAGCGCCAGGACCACCGGCTCCTCCGATTCAACAAGCCCAACAAGCTCCACCTCAAGCGGCGAATACAGAGGTAGACATGCTTTCTGTTTTTCACACCGGAGTCAGTATCATTACTAGGAACGTTATGCTTCTCTGGTCGAATGTTAATTTTTCTGAGTTCTCGTGTTCGTCAGGTTATTTTGCATTTACCAATTCCTTGTTTATGTTACCTTACTTTGATTTGGGACATCATCAATACTTCTTAGGTTCTCCTATTTCTTTTGTGTTATGTTTGGCGTTCGCGGCGCTAAGGGTTCGGTGGAAATCGAAATGTCATCTACATTTTCAGTTTTTCTGGCCGGGAGCATCTACTACGTGGTTCTTGTCCCTCTTAGATGTATTTCGCTGTACTGAACTTGAATCCTCCTGGAATTCAATCAATTTATTTTCGTTTGGTACAACTACAAATTGCATGTGTTTGACAATAACTCAACCTCGTGTATGTTGAATTTTCTTGCCTGTTTACATTTGGGCATCTCGGGATGGACACAAATATTGAACTACATTGTAGGTTCAGGTGCCAATTCGATATGTCTGGCTGTAACTGAACTTCATGTTTAATGGGTGGTTTGTTTTACTTTGAGTTTCTCGGGGCGGGAACGAATACTGAACTAGGTTCGGGAGCCAGTTAAAGGGACCCCGTCGGGTACGGGGAGGTTGGGGGGGGGGGGGGGTCCCGTGTCGCTTGTCTGAATTTTAAAAGATCTCGTGTCGGTGCTTTGTCAATGTTTCACATTGCTGTGACTAAAGCTGTTGGAAATTTAATAAACTTCAAAGGATGTAGTTTGTCGCGGTTTCACTTAAGTGCTGTCGCTACTTTTTAGACCATGTCGCTTGTCGGAATTTACCCTGGCAGAGCCTCGTTAAAGTGCTACTATGACCAAAAAATCAATTCTTCGTTTTCTTTTGATTTCAAAACTTTGTTAACTGAAGTGGCCAAAGTTTCAAAAAGAAATCTATTTTTTTCATACCTAGACTTTCACTCGACAAAACGAGCACTATGATTGGTTGATTCTTGGTCAAGTGCCCCTAATCAAATTCAAATTGTCATATAGCTGATTTTTTCCCACAACAGCGCGCGCTCTCATTGGTTACTTCGAGGTCACATGACATCTAGCAATAAAATTGTTTCCCACCAAAAGTCTCTGAGCGGGCAACAGTTCAAAATCTATGACGCCAGAGGGTAACAGTCCACTGATACCCGCGAATGTTGACCGACGACCGCCGTTGCTGTTGCCTTTTCTCGTTTTTCACTTAATGACTGATTCATCGAATTTCAATTTTTCCCTCGGCTGCGCCTCGGGGAAACATTGAGATTCTCGGGGAACAAAATTAACTGTTTCGCTCGGGACCAGTCATTAAGTGTTTAATGTAAACTGACCAGGGGCCCGTTTCTCGAAAGTCCCGAAAACTTTTCGGGTCCGAAAAGCCATTTGTGAACCTGCCAACCGCATGGTCAGGAAAGTCGATCTTTTAATATGTTTTCAAGGTAACAAAAAGCAAACTGACTGAAGTTTGAGGACTCAAATTCCTTCCGTTCTTGAGATACAGACGGAATTGTGACACCCGAAAATGGCCCGTTTAAGTTTCGGGACTTTCGAGAAACGGGCCCCTGGATACGATTCCGCAGTTGTTACCTGTGCGGGATGTTTTGCCGTGATTGTTGAAGGGAAAATCTAAATAGAGAACAAAGCACTTATGTCTGGTCCCTCGGTGAAACTAATTAGTTTTAATTTGGAAACGTAGTTTTCTCGGGAAAACAAATAACTGTTCCCCTCGGGACCATATATAAAGTGCAAATTCATATTTCAACGGGAATTCTTATTTAACGATCCGCCATTAATTTTACTAGCTTTAGAATCTTGAAAGAGCTAGATCGAGGAGAAAATGACGTCAAAGACCCACTAAGTTAAGAATGCAATGCATGGGTACGCGGCTGAATTAATATGCAGCACGCGAGTTTGGGGCTTTCAGACTTTGAAACTCGTGTTTTCAATGTATAATAAGCTGCATTTTACACGTTAAAATTTTAAGCTAGTGAGTAAATGACATCACTCTTTCCTAGATCCAACCCTCTGACGTCTAACCGACCAGTAATGGCGGAGCGTAAAATCCAATTCTTACATTGAAAATAAACAGTCTTTGGATAAAGATCGTTGCTCAGAATTTTACCAGTCAGGCGTTAGCAAACACACAAAATCTGAAGAAAAAAAGGAAATGATTTTTTGATCATATTAGCAAGCTTCGAATTCTGTTGCTCTTTGCTTGCATTTTGGTGTCTCGGGCGGGGCCGGAGTTCAAGTGCCACTTAAGGGTGTTTGGCTGTACCCGAACCTCGGGTTCCGTTGCGTGTATCTGATACCCAAGGAAGCTACAGATCATGAAAGGCCCGAGTTAAAAAACTGATCAAGACACTGAGCAAGACAAAATCACTTGGTGTGACAATTGACGACGAACTCAGCTGGAATTGCCACATCGAAAAACTAACCAAAAAGATCGCTTTTGGAATCAGTACCAGGAAACATGTTAAGCACCTGGTTCCTCAGGCAACCTTACATCTTTAGTACAACCTCTTTTGACTACTGCGGCACTTTTTAGGGAACCTGGGGTTAACTTTACAAGACAAAGCTGCAAAAACTGCAGAATAGAGCAGCCCACGTTTTAACATTTTCTCCAACTATGACGTTAATGCTTTTGTTGAAAATTCTAAGGTGGAAAAATCTTGATCGCCAAAGAAACATACAAAAGGCCACCATGGTATTCAAATGCCTATATGGGTTAATTAGCTCCGGACTATTTAGCATCGAAATTTTCTGAACAAAATCCAAACTATAACTTGAGGACTCCGAGAGCAAACTTAATGTTAAATTGACACGTAAAATTATTTCAACAATGGTTTTAGTTATATAGTGGCCTTCCTTGTGAGGGTAGGTACCC
>NC_090869.1:62663897-62676397 GCF_036669935.1 Montipora foliosa | reverse complement strand
TAAACGCAATTTTAGCAATTACGTAGAGAGGCCTGAGAAATTGAACCCTTGCCCTCGCGATACTGGTGCGAGGCGGGTAGTTTTTTTTTAAGCAATAAAAATGATGTCAGTAAAGGGGAGGCCACGAAACAACAGGTTAAAGGAGAAAAACAACCGTTCTGCACGCGCAGCACGTGTGGTTAATTTTAATACAGTTTTCAGTCCTGCGAAAACAAAGACTCCCGACAACGACAACGACCGTGAAAGATATTTAAATGTGTAACTTCAATAGACCAAAGTGTCCTTACATCAGGAGTTGAGCTTTGGTCATTTCAGGTTGTGGATTTGCAGCCTTAACAAAGAGAAAAGCGGAATATCTGCCGATTGTTATAAAATGTTAACGAATTTTAGATGCGCTGCCAAAAGCTGCCGCCAAAAGCTTTTTAATAATGACAATAGGACAAACGTAACACGTCACAAAAACAAGCGCTGCAGAAATTCATTTATTTTAGACAAAAAAATGTTCAAACAAATGTGATTGCAAACAACACTCAATGTAGATAAAAACTGTAAGAGCGATCTGTGCTCATAATTTTAAAAGGAAGACGGGTTAAAACAGATCTAAAAAAAACGTTAAACTAAATTTTTAGTCGAAATTAGAGAAATGTGCTGCGGAAGTTACGGAATGCAAATATATAGACACCGACAGCATTGTGAATGAAGACGGGAAGGTCGAGGTGGGTGTCATATCGCAAGGCCACACATACGAGCAAGTATTTAGATTTCCATTCACACAGCCCAGCGCAAAACAAAAGAGCTGTCGTTAAGACCTTACTAGACCGCGCTAAATGTATTCCGTCTACGTCTTTGAAAAATACATGTTTACCCCCGATTTTCTTTTCGGATTTTAATAACACTTGTTAAGATCATAGTCAGTAAACCGCCCACGGTACATGTCAGTCGATCCATATGGGTACCCTGGGTGGGTACGTCATGTCAGTCGATCCATATGGGTACCCTGGGTGGGTACGTCATGTCAGTCGATCCATATGGGTACCCTGGGTGGGTACGTCATGTCAGTCGATCCATATGGGTACCCTGGGTGGGTACGTCATGTCAGTCGATCCATATGGGTACCCTGGGTGGGTACGTCATGTCAGTCGATCCATATGGGTACCCTGGGTGGGTACGTCATGTCAGTCGATCCATATGGGTACCCTGGGTGGGTACGTCATGTCAGTCGATCCATATGGGTACCCTGGGTGGGTACGTCATGTCAGTCGATCCATATGGGTACCCTGGGTGGGTACGTCATGTCAGTCGATCCATATGGGTACCCTGGGTGGGTACGTCATGTCAGTCGATCCATATGGGTACCCTGGGTGGGTACGTCATGTCAGTCGATCCATATGGGTACCCTGGGTGGGTACGTCATGTCAGTCGATCCATATGGGTACCCTGGGTGGGTACGTCATGTCAGTCGATCCATATGGGTACCCTGGGTGGGTACGTCATGTCAGTCGATCCATATGGGTACCCTGGGTGGGTACGTCATGTCAGTCGATCCATATGGGTACCCTGGGTGGGTACGTCATGTCAGTCGATCCATATGGGTACCCTGGGTGGGTACGTCATGTCAGTCGATCCATATGGGTACCCTGGGTGGGTACGTCATGTCAGTCGATCCATATGGGCACCCTGGGTGGGTACGTCATGTCAGTCGATCCATATGGGCACCCTGGGTGGGTACGTCATGTCAGTCGATCCATATGGGCACCCTGGGTGGGTACGTCATGTCAGTCGATCCATATGGGCACCCTGGGTGGGTACGTCATGTCAGTCGATCCATATGGGCACCCTGGGTGGGTACGTCATGTCAGTCGATCCATATGGGCACCCTGGGTGGGTACGTCATGTCAGTCGATCCATATGGGCACCCTGGGTGGGTACGTCATGTCAGTCGATCCATATGGGCACCCTGGGTGGGTACGTCATGTCAGTCGATCCATATGGGCACCCTGGGTGGGTACGTCATGTCAGTCGATCCATATGGGCACCCTGGGTGGGTACGTCATGTCAGTCGATCCATATGGGCACCCTGGGTGGGTACGTCATGTCAGTCGATCCATATGGGCACCCTGGGTGGGTACGTCATGTCAGTCGATCCATATGGGCACCCTGGGTGGGTACGTCATGTCAGTCGATCCATATGGGCACCCTGGGTGGGTACGTCATGTCAGTCGATCCATATGGGCACCCTGGGTGGGTACGTCATGTCAGTCGATCCATATGGGCACCCTGGGTGGGTACGTCATGTCAGTCGATCCATATGGGCACCCTGGGTGGGTACGTCATGTCAGTCGATCCATATGGGCACCCTGGGTGGGTACGTCATGTCAGTCGATCCATATGGGCACCCTGGGTGGGTACGTCATGTCAGTCGATCCATATGGGCACCCTGGGTGGGTACGTCATGTCAGTCGATCCATATGGGCACCCTGGGTGGGTACGTCATGTCAGTCGATCCATATGGGCACCCTGGGTGGGTACGTCATGTCAGTCGATCCATATGGGCACCCTGGGTGGGTACGTCATGTCAGTCGATCCATATGGGCACCCTGGGTGGGTACGTCATAAACTTGGTTACGGTTCTCAATCCTGTCTTAATCGTTTCTTTACGGTGATTTAGTGAGATTATAATGTAAAATGTTGATATCTACCTATTTATCTTTGTTTTGGAAGCCGCAATGAACGTGCATGTGTCGTGTGGTATCAGTGTTCAGTCAATTCCAGAGTTTCTTCTTAAAGTATATTTCAGGTTGATCGATCGTTTGCAGAGATTTCAGTATGACGATTTTTTACAATCGTTGGGCTTATTTGGCCCCCGCACTGCTCGACTGTTGCGTCATGCAGTTGTGCAGCGTCATCAGCCCGAAGTAAAGTGTTTGACGAACAACAGCGCTCGTCAGAGATCTACTTTTTCCCTTCAGGAAATCGAAAATTTTGTTTGGGAAAGCAATAACGTCCTACGGGCACGAAGTATTTCTATTTGGAAAAGAAATATTTAAACCTTTGGCGGGAAGATGTAACTGTCCTTCGGGACGTGAAACACTCCCTTTTGGGAACAAATATTTCCTTCGGGAAAGCAATAACATCCTTCGGGATGCGAAACATTCCTTTTTGGGAACGAAAAACCTCCACTTGGAGACATTAAAGCTTAAACTGAATTACAGCCAGCAACGGTGTAAACATTAGTGAGTTTAAGCAAAGACGACGGCTACGGCTACGGCAACGCCGCAAAGAAAGAATATGATTGGTTAAAAAAGGAAAAGTAATCGTGTTGCACGTGCAGCACGAATTTCCGTGCATTTCTCTGCCGTACTCCAAAAAACAACAGGGGGTTTAAGAAACGACGACGGCTACGGCAAAGACAATGCCAAAAAGCAGTACTATTATTGGTTAAAAGAATCAAAATGCTCATGCTGCACGTGCGGCACGCATTTTTAAACATTTCTCTTCCGTACTCGTCAAAACTACTACGTGAAATGACCAAATTTAAGGTTTTGACGACAACGTGGACAAACTACCGTGAATCTTTCAGTCTCACTCTTTACTTCAAATCCGTCTGTACCAATCCAGTTTTAGGACACTTCACTCACATTGAATAATATAAACAAGATGGAATAATCGTGAAATACTTAAAACAGTTCAAAGTTATATTTTGGAGTGACGTTTTCGTCTCCGTAGCCGTCGTGGTTTCTTTAATTCCCTAATAACGTGAAATCACCAAATTTTAGGTTTTGACGACAACGTGAGCATATAACCACGAAACAGTCCTTTCCTGTTTTGACTCTAAAACCGTTCGTATCCATCCAGTTATAGGATAGTTCGCCCGCATTGTACAAAGTGAATAAGACGGAATAACCGCGAAATACTTGCGATAGCGCTAAGTTATATTTGGACTGCCGTTTTCGTTGCCGTAGCCGTCATCTTCGCTTAAACTCCCTATTGATTGAAATTTGGTTGCAAAACGAACACATGGACCCGTGATGTCAGTCTGCATGGAGCACATATGACTGGTGTGCCTGGGTTTGGTGATCATAACAATTGTACTAATGATTGTGATATTTATATGTATGATGCATCTGTGAGTCATGTGCAATTACGCAGTACACCTGGAATTCGATCACGTTTGCAATCTGCAAGGGTTAAGAGACAGGGGAACCATCCAGACTGGCAAAGAAAACAGGGGCACCCAACGAAAATTAGTTCCAAAATGCATAATAATAGGCACAAACTTACAAGAAAACGATAATAAAACATATTTTAATGTTTTTTTTTTTTTTTCATTTTGCTGAAAAAAAGGTGTTTCGCACTCCCAGGATGATTATGAGCAAAATCCCAGCTCCCAGCTAGATAGTGAGTGATACTGCCAGCCAGCCGACTTTGTGTCACTGTTTCCCAGCCAGCAAAGAACCTCGTGAATCTAAACCGCTCGCCAAACCGGTCAATACAGGGTTTTTTTTTCTCAACATTAGATAGGTTGAACCAGCAGTAAGCTTCTCGGGAACGAGGTCTCCTCCAGTCTCCCCCACTTCCTGTTCTCGTCCAGCCAGCACGGTTTGAAATGCTAAAAATATTTATAGTTTCTCAGCGAAAGGGTATTAAAGGGGCAGTGTCACGCTATTTTATTCCAAGTTTAAAACAGTAACGACGTCCCTGCATCAATGAAAACCACACAATAATGCTGTAGTTTTGTTGCCAATGACCATTGAAGTGCACTGAGGCTATTCTTTGTTGTTTCCAGCCAAGGATGGAGAGGATGGAAAAGGATTGAAACTTGAAAAAACTGGCCACTTTTTTCAAGTTTAGAGACAGAAAAACATTAATTACGAATAGCTCTTTGTGGAATAGCTCTTTGTGCCATACGTACATTTCATATCTTGTCAGCAGGTTGTCAGGAATGTTGTAAGTGTGTGAGCTTAAGTACCAATTTAGACTTTTACCCATTTTTTACCTAAAAACAGAAAATTAAGCACGGCAGTGCCCCTTTAAAGTAAATAACTTGCCAGCCAGCTGAATTTTTACTGCGGAACACCTTCGTTGAGTGCCCTTGAGAAAAACCTTCAGAAAAGTTGTTCGTTTCTTAAGATGCAGAACACCGAGAAGGAAAAACAGTACTAGCGTTATAGATGGCGGCCAATAAATTATTCTCTTGTCGCGTGCTAATCATCCTCACTAGCCTCGTTAGCAAATTCAAAAGAACCTTTTGCTCCAAAGTGAGGCTGGTGGGGATGATTAGCACAAAGACAAGAGAGTAATTTGTTGGCCGCCATTTTAACAATACTGTCTACAAAGTACCATCATCATCAGTGTTACACAGAAATTTTATGAATTATAAAGAATGCCCAGTATATTCAGAGACAGGTAAGTTTTTATACTCATTAATATATCCAAAGAAGAGCAACCACATGCTATAACTGTGCTCAAAGAGGTGTCTATTATTTGGAGATTTTGAGTTAAACCCAGGCCCTACGGCAGTAAAATGTGGTGGGTTTGATAACATGTTGAAATCTAGACTGCAGGGAACAAGGCTGATCACATAATGCTACAATACAGATAGAATGAATTTAAACACTTAAGTCACAGAATCGAGTTGAAATTTTACGGACACGACAGCCGTTGAACCAGCAACTACGCTACAAATTCCTAGTTATATATATCTGTATATAAGATACATAGGGGGTGCATTATGTTGCAAATTTCATAGCTGATGCAAAAGTTTAGTTCATAGGGAGTGAAACGTTAAATTATTAAATAGCTAAAAACAAACAAACACCATACAAGGTCCATCCGTATGGTCTCCCACGTATATACGTCATGTAAGTCCATCCATATTGTCTCCAAGGTGGATTTTTGTTTTTTTTTCAAACCACTTTTAAATTAAACTGGTCAATTTTTTTAGAACACTGCCAACAATTTTTAACATATTTGAGCAATTTTTAACATATTTGGATATCTTTCTGTAATTAATTTTATGGAGTATGTATAAAATAAACTAGAGAAATCATTTTAAGATTATTATGATGGATTGTTATCTTTGATGCTATCAAAGACAATAACAATTATTTATGCATGTGAACAATAACTTTTAGTGTTTACGGTTAAATGCTCAGCTTAGTGATTAGGGTTAAGAATATTGGCTTGTGGTTGGTGGAAGTAACGCATTCTTTCACACGTAGGATACAGGGGTTTAGTTTGTAAAGAAGCTGTGGTGCTGTGTCAGTGGGGAAGTGAAATAAGGAAAAGGGTTTATCAACTGAGTTAATATGGTAAATTGATCACTGTAAAGAAATTTGAAAGTTGACATTTCAAGTGTTAGCCCTTCGTCAGGGCTAAACCCTTTCCTGTCTTTAACAAGTAGGACTACTTTCATAATGAAAAAAAAAAACAGTGATACTCTTTAGTTATTCCTTTGGCAATATAACTTGTATAATAAAAGAATTATAAATATTTGTTTCCCAGATGTTCAATTAAATAGAGCAGTACATGATGTATACAACTGGAAAGTAACTACATTACCATTAAACGTAACAATGGTGTTATTTGTACTGTTACAATATTAATAAACTAGAATTTATCTTGAAAGGAAATAACTCATTTTACAAATGGCCTGTTTACAAGCTGAATGTAAAGGAAATGTCTTTGAAATAATTGAAAGTAAGATTAGTAGCACTACACAGGTTTAATGTTGTAGGAGAAATAAGTCATTGGACATCTCCAAACTTGGTCACTTCTCAAGCGTAATGGTTTTTGATCTCAGTTATTTTTTTCTAAAAGCATGTTGGGGTACAAGGGTGGCATTTTACAATCAAGTCGGTCTCTATCAAAGAGAGTGCCATTGGTTGTTGGGCATTTTCTGTGCATGGAATGGACGTGTTGACAACTTTTTGGCCTATTTCTGCATAATTACTTGAAGCAAATTTTCTGTAATTCAACTGTGTGCATGGGACAAGACTTGAAAAAGTTCCTGTTTTGGAACTACATTCTGGCTTTGTTTCCTGTGAAGAGTTCCTGTAACCCATTTCCTTAGAGTTATCATATGTTGGTCCATTTTTGTTAATTGTTTTGGCTTATATCAATCCTTGTTTTCTGAAAGGCAAAGCTGTTTCTCCGTTTTTTCTTTTAAGAAATGTTTGGCCTTGTAAAAATCATCTTTGAAATAACAATTTTGTTGTGCGTCTCTTGTCTTTAGGTGGCCTTTCAATTCCTCTATTTCTCTATAGAAATCTATTTCATGTAAGCAATTGCATTGGTGTGATTCTGCCACATGTGGCTACAGGCTCTGGTGTTGTGTTGCACATTTGTGAATATATCAAACTTTGGACCAAGAGTGGCCTGGGGTGAATAATAAAATATTCATCTATAAATTATTCTGAGGTCTTGAGAAATATGCAGTGTCTGTGAGTAGTGTTGTGGAAAGGGAGTTGGCATAAATGGTATTTGGGGGTGGGGGAAGGGATAGATGTGTGAAGGAAGGGTGGGGTAGGATGGAGGTACTGGAGGAGTTCATGTAGGGGTAGGTGAGTCGAAGAGAGGGAATGATGTCTACTTCTTTTTTAGACCCCCAAGTCCCTGTTTTTTTAACTACACTCCCCAAAAAAAGAAAAATCCCTTTTTTTAGACAGTTGATAAAAAAATTCAAACCAAAAACAAACGCACCCCCTGCAGCATTCCCCTCGATCCGCCCCTGTGGCTTTTTCGAGAAGAACAGAACAGTCATATAACGGCAAAGGTCGAGTCCTCCAACGGACTAAAACGCATCGATCGCAGTCCTCCCAGCTTAAAATTTCACGACTGACTTGACAACCCAATAACAAGATTTTGTAATAAATGAAATGGTAGTTGGTATATCACGTTTCTACCGACCAATCGGGTCGAATGAACAGAAGAGCCAAAGATTCACCGAAACAACTCACACGCACTTGACTCTGAGGTTGATTTCCGTTCATGTTGTCAAAAGTTCAGTAAATGTCACCAACAACAGGTATTCTTTAGCCTCCCACACAAACACTCTTTGGGCTTCGTCACGCGTTCCGAAGCCCAAAGTGTGTCTGCTTGGGAGGCTATACTTCTTAGGACTACTTTCACCCAGCTTTCTTCACCAACTTTTGAGAATGGTTTCAGCATATCCAAAACAACACAGAACTAAAACGAAGAGCTCGCTGCTTGATAAAAAAACATTAATTGTACGGTAGTGATAAACATTATGAGTTTCATTTTTTCATAGAATTTTACGTTTCGGATGTGCTAGCACATGTCTTTAGAAGAAACGGTTACTTAATTCTTAGTGAGAGACTGGTAACTAGATAGATAGAGGTATGCGATCTTTGTAAGGGAAGAAAACTTGGTGCAAGTGTTTGGAAAATTTATCTTAAGTTCACGAAACTCTGAAACACTTTTAATAGGAAGGTGTGATAACTTCGCTTTGGAGACTTCTCACCATCTCAAATCTTGTATTAGTAATTTATCTAGCTGACCAATAGCGTGCAGGTTTCTGGGATAAGATTATAGTGAATTCCCATTGCGATTAAAAGCCTGTAAAAACAACTATTCAACGTTCGTAGGGGCTGAACAATCTGCGAGCCATGCAAATTTCGCATTTAAGTTTAAGCACCCATATCAAATAGCGCGGATAAACTGTTATTAAGTCTAAGCATCCATTTTAAAACGGTTAGCTTTCAATAACTGTGTGATTCGCATCTTGACTCGCAGCCATGGCTCACATGTCTCGCTGGCTCGCACATTGTCCAAACTCACGTTTGTATCCAAGTAAAGATTGTCGAAACATTTGCTTATCATATGTGTCTCCTGCCAGCCATGAAACCTGCGGCTGGCTTTCTCGTAAACTGTATTCGAAATTCGAATGCCGGGCTCCGGATCAATCCTCACGAAGCCTTGTCAACGCCAGCAGGTAACAAGCAGGTGGCAGGTCATGTGACGATTAACAATACCTCCTTGACATCAACAGGTAAACCAAAGGCTTCTTAACAACGCGTGTTCCTTTCTGTATTCAACGAAGCAACTACCTGTTCAAGGTAAACTTCCATCTGCATCAAATGGACCAAGTTCTTTGGATAGCGCAGTCTTTCTTAATCTCGGCCGCCATTTTCTTCTTGTTCGAAGTGGAATTTGCTTTTGACCGCCATGGAGGCTGGCAGTGCTTCAAAGTGAATGCAACATCTGCAGAATATTTGAGTGACAGTTGGAATACAGTTACGCAGTGTTGCAAAATGAACAAGGCTGCAAGGTGGCAAACCCTCTTTGGAATTCTTGCGGTTGTCCAGACCGGCCTATTGATTGTGCTTCATACGCTCGGAATCCGCAGCAAATCTCCCCTTGTAGCAATAAGGCTTGTTTGTGCAACTTGCTGGGTTCTAGCTTGCATTTTTTGTCAACAAAACTAGTGGATCATTCTCGTCCCAAACTTCAGCGCCACGAAAAACGACCAGCGGTGATTATTATATGTCGATCATCTTTGCCTTTGTTAGTAACGCAATCACATACATTGTCAGGGCAGCTTTCAAAAGGGTTTCGCGCCTTTTTGCTCGCTCGAGGTGTTCGATCTCCCTTAACGAAGAGAGGGACACTTTCCAGGGGCAGGAATTGAAAGATGGGTGGTATTTTTGCGCATCTGACCTAAGCAGCCAATCTTTCGCGCTAACAGGCGTGAATGTGTCTCGCGCTTTGGCCGTATTGATTATAGCTTACGTAATCTCAAGTGGTTACACACTCTACATCGTGTTAGGACATGAAGAGAGCGCTGAGGAAGACTTCAAAACGGACGACAGAACCACACGGATGCCAACCCAATCCGACGCCTCCGTTTTTCGCGAGCGGGATAACTATAATAAGGAAGGGTTCAATGAAGGAAACGTGGAAAAGAAGGAGGCGGTGGATAAGAACTGCGCTACGATTAACCCTCTCAATGAGCCTAACAAGAAGGAAAGGACTGTAGCGTTCATGGAAGAACACAGTGACGAAGAATCTTTCGTTTTCGGTTGGCGCTTGTGAAAACAGTGAGGAGTTTAAGAAACAACGATGGTTACGGCAACGACAACGCCACAAAACAATGATATTATTGCCTAAAAGACGAAAAATACTCGTCCTGCAATTTTTCTCACGTATTGAGCACAAAAAAAACCAAAACAACGTGAAATGACCTAATTTAAGGTTTTAACGACGTGTGCACACAACAGTGATCCTTCATTCTCTCCTTTTACTTCAAATCTGTCCGTACCAATCTTCACCCATATTGTACAACATAAACACAATGAAATAATCGCGAAATATTTAAGATAGCTCAAACTTGTATTTTGAAGTGACGTAGCCTTTGTCGTTTCTTAAACTCCCTCGTTACTCATGCTCATGGTATTTCCATATTGGATGATGTTAGTTTCCTGGGCAACCGAGGTCAAGTTCACACTGTTCACTCTATGGAGATCGAGATCACAAACGAAAGTGAACACGATCTTCAAGACTTAGTGAGTTCGTTGAATTTTGTTCACACCAGCAAATATTTCCTGCATTACAGGGAACAAAATAGAGACCGAGTTTGGTAAACGTTACGAAGTGTCCTCTTACCGTCTCCTCAATTGTAACTTCACCTTTGAACTTAAAGTTCACAGTGCTAGTTCTTCGCGCGGGGTCTGGGTCAGTCGTTTGGGTGGACAAATCAAGACGGTGAGCGTTATTTGGGATAGACGAGAGGCACTTCAGTTACATGAAGTTAACTCTATAATTATTAAAATTTCCCCGTCAATTTAATTGGAAATAGCACGCTATTAAGATCCAAGATTTCAAACAACATGAAGGTCGAACCTGGGCCATAAGCGACATTGACGACCACCAGACCATCGAAGCAAGCCGATGAGCAAGTGCAAGTTTTCATAATATTTAAATAGATACCCATCACCAAAATTGAAAGCTAACCGGTTTAAAAGGGGTGTTAGACTTAAACATTTGTGGATCAGTGCTATTCGGAATGGGTGCTTTGAATTAAACACTGTTGATAAGCGCTATACGAAATACTTGAATACGGTGCATGGAAATATTGCGCTGTGACCTTCTAATCTTAAGTTAAAGGGGCTAGGTCACGCAATTTTAGGCAATTTCAGCACTGATCAAATGGTCAGAGAATTAACTAAAATATCAAAATAACTGTTCAAAACTATACATGAACTCTAACAAAACACAGGGAAGCCAAGAAGGGACATGGATGGACAAAACTGGAGAGGATTGAAATGGATTGAATTTGGATAAATTTGAAAAACGTCGGCCCACCTGTTTTCAAATTTATATCAGTATATATCAAAATGTCAGTTACACAGCTGGAAAATCATTTTCTGTTATGTGGCCGTGATTTTGCAAATGAAAGACTCTTGCTCTGCCAATTTGATGTTTAGAGCTCATAATTAACAAATTAAACAAAATTACCTAAAATAGCGTGACCTAGCCCCTTTAAGTTAGTTAAGTTTATTGTTTTCATCAATACAGAGCATACTATTTAAAGTATTTAAAAAGCTAGTGGCGAGGAAGCCCAAAGGAAACTACTGGGCTTATAAGATATAGGCTACCTACATGGGCTCTATGTAAATCGTGTAATTGTCACGAGATGTACAATGTCCTTATCGTCTATCCCTTATAGCATTAACCGCGTAGGTGTACAAAAGTATACGCGATAATCCTCACAGAGTCCTTATAATTATATTTGCGGCAACGGGAAATAATATTTTTAGACAACGTTCTCGTATCCGTCGTCGCCGTCCTTGCATAAACAAAAACAACATTTTTGCGACATTAAACCATGAATAGTAACGGAACGGCACCAACTTGGAAACAACACTAAGGCTGACGTTTAATCTCTTGTTGAAAATACGTATAAAAAGAATACTTCATGATTTTGATTTAGTGTCTCCAGTTCGTAGAGTAAATGAGCTCGAGACTCTAATAGAGAGCTTTAGATCCAAGCACGAGAACGACTAGGAGTACGAGATTTTCTCATAGAAACAAGAGGCGCACGCAAACCAGCGTCATTTTGGTAGTTCAGTCTTCTTAATTTTATATATATCATATTTGAATTTGTTTCCCCGTCACTTCTGAAGAATGTATGTTGTAGCATACGAAACGTCAAGTCAAACTTAAAATGCGCTTTATCATCATGTTTGTAGTCGCTGTTTGTTTTATCTTTTTGATTAAGTTGAAATGGGCAAAGAGCAAGGATATTTATGATTTTGTAAAAATGTCATCGTGTCAAAACAAGTCACCAACACGGTAGCAGTTTTGGCATTTTTCGATCAGGAAAGGCTCAGTTACCAGCAATAAGAATAACTGAACAACCTATGCTGCCAACAAAGAATAAGATTAATCGTCTGGCTTATAAATTTCTAAGTATTTTCGCTAAAACAGAAAGTCAAATCTCGTACTCATCTGGTCCTCGAACTAATCTAAAAGTCCCTAAA
>NC_090869.1:62662738-62663797 GCF_036669935.1 Montipora foliosa | reverse complement strand
GACTGAATAGTAAGAAATAACAAAAGACGTGTTCTTTATTACCTTCATTTGTGTGTTACTTTACTCAGTGAAATTTAGGGCGCGTTCGATTGGACCCTATTCCGGAATAAGAATACGTGGAGTGAATGCATTAGCAGGCTTAACTTTGGTCAGGAATGTGGTGTCCACGTCTGTTTAGGTAAAAAAAAATTACCACAATCTCCGGGGGAGTTGTAACTAAACACTCACACTTAAAAAGGCAGAGCGAGAGACAAAGGGAGGAGAGAGGTGTTAATCTCGGGGCAGTCACATTTGTTGGGCCGAACTTCGTCATAAAGTTTTAATGACGACAAATATCTCACAATTACACGAGCTTTAAATTAATTTTGCGTGACGTGGTCAAAATAGTCCCAGAGGCACAATAAATCAATTTAAAATATTTTCTAAAACACTGTTTACAACGGCCAGCATCATGCAATTAAACAAATGGCAAATTATTTCTTTATTCTCTCTAATTTCAAATTGCTTTTTCAAAACACAGGCAAAATATACATCTTAACTTGTCAGGCTACCGAGATGCAAGCTTGTTTTGCCTGGCATACACTTTTCTCAACAGCAACAGTGGGAATTGGTTCTTTTCTGATTTTAAAGCAATCCATTTTTAAGTTTTATACTTATGGAACTCGGATAAATGAGGAATAAAACTCAACAGCTATTACACCTTCGAAACATCTGCTTCACTAATTCTTCGGTTTTTAAAACATGAAACGCTGTTAGTGATGTATTGGTGTATTTGTTAATTCTAAACAATCGGCAAAATATTTCTTAACTGTCAGGCTACCGAGATGCAACTTGTTTTGCCCTGGCATACACTTTTCCTCAAGCAGCGAAACGGTGAATTGGTTCTTTTCTGATTTTAAAGCAATCCATTTTTTAAGTATTATCTTTATGGAACCTCGCATAACTGAGGAATAAAACTCAACAGCTATTACACCTTCGAACATCTGCTTCCCTAATTCTCCGCGTTAAACATGAAACGGTAGTGATGGTATGGGGTGTATTTGTTAATTTAACACACAT
>NC_090869.1:62597738-62657738 GCF_036669935.1 Montipora foliosa | reverse complement strand
TCTCACTCTGACCTCAAGCTAACGATTCAGAATTTGAATCCACTGTGTGTCATAAATAGTTTAGGGTTTTGAATGTGTTTTTGAATGTGAATATTGTTTGAATATTGCTTATCGTGGAACTTGACAGAGGGTACTTTGGCCGATCATAATAAATGATAATAATTAATAATTAGAAATTTATAGAGCGCTTTTTTCTCGGAGATCCAAAAGCACTATTTACATAATCGAATATAATTTGAAAAATTATGTACAATACAAATGACTCCAGATTAAGTCTAGAAAATGGTAACGCTATGTGCTCTTCTTTGCCACGCGACAAATTTGAGGTATATGGGTTTACCCAGATGCAACGGTGACCGTAACTAGGCGCTATGGCTACTCTTAGCGCCCAGTGAAACTAATGGATTTTTAACAATGATTTTATTTCAGATGCTTCCGTCATCACTCCTTCATTACCTACAGCTGTGCCACGACCTTCCGTAGTCGCACCAACGGAACCATTCACACCCACGCAGCCAGTGTGTGCCTGGCCTAGAAAGCTAGACTGCAACGGTATGTTTTAAGGGAAGTAGGACTGAGATTGCTGACGATAAATTCTATTTCGCACTGTCTGAATCT
Organism: Montipora foliosa; assembly: GCF_036669935.1. Lineage (NCBI taxonomy): Eukaryota > Metazoa > Cnidaria > Anthozoa > Scleractinia > Acroporidae > Montipora > Montipora foliosa. Next base: position 62,657,120 of record NC_090869.1, on the reverse strand, counting down.
TTTCCGTTTCTTTTCTTATCTCCGAACGCATTTTCTAAAGATAGTCTTTATTTGCCACAACACGATCATACTTAAGAGCGTCGCCTTAGGAGCATCGAATTAGTTTACTTGAAAAAATAACTGTAATAAAACGTTTAATAAGGAAGAAGGTCAAAGATAGCCCGGGTTTACAAGCAAATTGTACAGGTAGGGTTACCCTACCACCCGCGACAACTTTGTGTGCTTGGTAACCGCCAGCATCGCAAACACAATGGAAACCACTAAAAAGTTGTCCCGAGTGGGCGAGTTGTCCCTAGCAGAGCTTTTACAAGGCAGCCAGGGTTACCCTAGCACTCAGATAGGGTTACCCTAGCGCCAGGGTAACCCTAGCTGCCTTGTAAACATGTCGATGAAAAAAAGAAGAAATGTGTGAGTGCTAGGGTAACCCTAGCACTAGGGTTACCCTGAGGCTCTCTCCTTATAAACAGGGCCTTAAGATGGTTGAGGTAAAGATTTTTTGCAAAGCTTTGAAGTCAACTTGGATTGAGAAATATCTCGACCAAATGCAAAAGAACCATACAAAATGAAAACTATTTTTGACCTGCCACTGCAAGATCTCGGTGGTGCTACCTTTTTTAGGGGTAATCTTAATAAAAACGATTTGTCCAAAGTCGGAAAAGTATCGGATGCATGTTTTCCTGCAAAAAATACTACAAATTTCGTCAGAAGTTAATTTCGAAGTTTACATGCCCTCTGTCACCCGGCTACGGTGACAACCTCTTTGGTTCAATTCTTTTGTATGAGTCGAAAATAAACCAATATACCACGCACGGAGAAACGTTTTTTGTCGTTATATTTTGTTGAAGAAATGTTCTGCCCATGTTTTTCTTGGCTGCGAAACGTCTTTTCAAAATTAGCTCTTTTACTCCTGTAGTGGTAAAAGACCAAAATGGAAGATGTAGTCTCCTAATTGTGGATCTTGTCACACAAAAACTTTCAGGTGTCTGCAACGGGACCAATTCAACATGCATTGGCTGCGACGGCGTACTGAACAGCGGTAAAGTAAACGACGCATGCGGAGTTTGTGAAGGCAACGGAGCGTCGTGCGCAAGTATCGTGAAAAGTATTCCAAGAACAATTGCAAATTGTAATGCCACTGTTTGGGTGGTCGGGGCAGGATTGGACGCTGGTGTTAAGATTGTTTGTGGTCTGTATGATCCAGTCAACGGAGGCCTGTCTGTATTCAACACAACGGGTAAATGATTATGAAACAATATTTGTCTTTAGGATTTTCTGGGTGAATTGCTTTGCCAGTATATAACATGTCAGGAAAAGGGATACCATGGCGTTTATTTTAAGAATAGGCCATGCAGGACTTGAATTTCAACAAAGATATCATTTAAAGTAGGATATATAGAGGATATTACAAGGCTGCGCGAGGATACGAAATTTCTCTTGGAGTGTTGAAAAATATTTTACGAGTGAGCGCAGCGAACGAGTGAAATATTTTTCAACACGAAAGTCATCGAAAGGCGCGATTTTCATATGTAACCATAGCAACAGTGATCTTTTCAAGTGTGAAAATTTATTTTCACGTGTGAAGATATGTTTTCGCGCGAAAGCTCTCTTGGTATTTCGTTGGTGTTTATATAAGAAAAGTGCTATCACGCTAAAATGGATTACTTGGGAATATAAATTTCAGTGCTTTAAAATATTACTACAATATTGATCTCCCCACCTAAAGTCTTTTCACAAAGTTATCAAAATTAGCAGTAATTTGGACCCACGCGACCGTGAGGCATGGGTCTATTCTCGATTTTACGTCACAAACTGCTTTGCAATGCAAAACTTCTTTGAAAATTGGAATGCAAAGCAATTTGTGACGTAAAATCGAGAATAGACCCATGCCTCTCGCATCACGGTCGTGGGTCCAAATTGCTACCGCTAGTTTACGTGGCTGGCACTGCACAGGAAAAGCGAAATTCTGAGTAATAATGGTGACATATGTTTGCTTTAGATGGGGAGATTTATATTAGGAACAAAAAATATTTGAGTTCAGATGCACTTTAAAGTGCTAGTATGAGCAATAAAACCAATTGTTCTTTTTCTTTGGATTTCAAAACAATGTTAACTGAACACTAAGTGACCCAAAGCTTTAAGCCTCAACTTCAAAAATACACCTGGAATTTTCCTAGGAGAAATGACGTCAAAGACTCACTAGTTTAAGAAAGCATACACGACTGAATTAATATGCAGAACGGGAGTTTCGGGCTTGCAGACTTATAAGCTGCATTGTTAAGCTGGTAGGTGAATGACGTCACTTTTCCCCTAATCCAATCCTCTGAGGTCCAATTGGATAGTTTTGAACCTGAGTAATGGCGGACCGTGAAATCCAACATTCAACAGCCTTGAAAATCAAAGTTCAAAATCTGAAAAAAGAAAGTAAGGGATGTCTGGAAAGAACGAAGGTCCTCTCTTAGGGTTTACTTTGTTGGTTAAGCAATAGAGGACGTTTTCCGTAATTCCATAGCCTTATCTAAACTCGAGAGGGAGTTGGGAGAACTCGAGGCAGCTATGCAAACCCGAGACGCAGTCGACGGTTTGCATAACTGTCTAACCCTAACCCTAAAATTTTCCCAACTCCCCCGAGTGTTCAGATGGAAACACGGAAAAAAGTCCTCTAATGCTTTTATAAAATATTTCTCAAAGATGATTCGACAAATGAAGGAAAATGCTGGGGTTTTTTTTACCTCTTGATTGAAACAGATTTTCTTGATACACGCTCGTATTTTCTACCAGCCAATCAAAACGCACTTTCATCTAAACACAGCTATTGACCAATGACAGTGCGCGTACTATCCTAATCATTTTCTAAAATCAAATAGCTTTTCGACACTACAATAGGTCACATCACTGCACTAGAGAAGTTAAGCAAGGGTGACGAAGACGGATTCGAGAACGCCACTAAACAATATGTTTAATTAGCAAAAAGAATGGCTCTGCACGGCCCGTAAGTGTGTTTTACATACGTTTTTTTTTACTCCGTAACTCGCAAAACATCTGCGTGTATTATATGTTAAATCATCGAATAAGATGTATATATTAATATTTCAAGGAATGGATGGTTGGTTGGTATGTCCATTGATTGATTGATTGATTGATTGATTGATTGATTACCGAAGGCGGCCATTACTTTGCTTTCTTCACACATGAATTTATCATGATAAAACTAATCTCATTTTTTCTTGAATCTCCTTTTAATTAATTAATTTTTATTTTTTTTCACTTTTAGCTAAGTCAAGGAATGTCACTCACGCCCTTTGTGACTTTGAATGGGATAATTACACCGCGGGCGAGTACAACTTGTCTGTCACAATTGTCTATCACAATCAAACTGTCATGAAAATCAATGAGTCGCTTTCTGTTTATTATTATTCCTGTTCTAACTTCACTGTCACGAATGTTTCCCCGAGCAAGGTTCTGATTGACGCATTGCCGCGTTATGTGACCTTAGCTGGCAGCGGATTTTTTGATTGGGCAGGCAGAGAGACGGTGTGTTTTATTGGCCACCATAGAATTACAGATGTCATGTATGTTGATGCCAACAACCTCAAGTGCAAAGTAAGTGGTGCTTAAGTCGGCCTGGAAAATCCGAGAAACGGATCCCTTGGGGTCCCTCGAAACTTTTCGGGCGTATTTTGGGTGATAGAAAACGCTTTGTAGCCTCAAAAGTAAAACTTTTCAAGTCATTAACTTTGCAATTGTTTTTTTTCTCTGATGTTGAAAATATGTTCACAGATCATTCAATTCTTGAAAATGAACAGATCGCAGTTTCATGAAATGCCTTCGGGCCCGAAATGTTTTCGTGACTTCCGAGAATGGGGCCTCTGACGGCGAGGTATTCGGGATAGCGTTGGAAAGCGATTGCTCCAAAATGGAAAACTGATCATTTGAAAGAAGCGAAACCTGTGTAAGAGTCAGGAGCCCATGAGTAGCTACTCATACTCCTACTCATGGGCTCCTGTAAGAGTCCATTCTAAGGCGGAGCTTAAAATCCCGAAAAGGCAACTCGTCTTTCCATCATCATTGTAAGGCCTAGTTCATTCAAGAAATCTTTATTAAGAGTAAGTTTTCCCTTTCCTTTTAAGCCTGGTTTTCATAGGCGACGCAAGCACAAGCGCAACCATAAGAAAATCATACTAAGTGAAAACGAACGTCGACATACGCATCAACATCAACCACGGCCTCCGCCATTTTGTTGAAATAAAAATAAATAAATAACCTTTATTTAAAGAGGGTAACACCTATTACTATAAAAGTATTCTCCCTAGTGGCCCTCAGACGCGGGAAATCTGGAACGAGTGCTTTCATTGGACAGACACCGCCAGACGTAGCTAATGCTGTGTTCAGTTCGTTTTTACACAACGCAAGCGAACACAAGGAAAAGAAAAAATTTTGATCCTTGTGCTTGTGCTTGCTTTAACCCTGTTTTACGGTGAAATAACCGCTCTTATGCTTGCTCTTGCCCTTGCGTCGCTAGTAAAAACTAAGCTCTAATCTAAGCAGAGTGGAACTAAGTGAAAAGACTGAGGTAAATCAAAGAAGAAAATCCTCATGTCGTCCGGTAGCACCAGAAGTTAATTGTTTAAGCCATGATGTCGTTTGCGTTTCAGATCCCGACTGTCCCTGCCTCGACCCAGTTCTCATTGTCAGTCTCCATGGATGGTGGTCGGAGACGTGAAGGGTTTGTCAACCTCACCGTGTTTGCACCTGCGCCAAGCGTAACGGCAGCAAAGTTCACCGACACCGCTGCTGAAATTGTTATTTACTTTGAAAAAGAAGTCGAGTTTACTGGAATGGCTTCATGCAGCCTCTTTTTCGACATTGCCAACGTTACTATGCTGGGCCAGAGTCCTCGGTGCTCTTTGAAAACCACGCAAAAATTGGAGATCTTGCTAGGTACTGGCGCTACAATTTTGGTCGGTCAAAAGTTGACTTTCATGGATAACGTCTTCAAGGCCCGCGGTCAATTGTTCAGCAGATATCTGAATGGCTCCTTCTCAGTTGGCCCGCCCGACATTCCATTGAAACCTATACCCAGAATTACAGGTAAGCAAGCAAAGGTTCGGTTGAATCTGAGGATCTTTAGAAATGGCGACTACACCTTCCAACAACGAAAATAAATGTTATCTAAGAAAAAACGAATCTAAGGGAAGAGAACCGCTGCAAAAAACACTAAAGTGGTTTTCCTGGAAGATGTGTTTCAGATATACATAGAGCGGTTTTCAATTGAGTGTCGAAAGTAGTTAGCGAATTGCTTTGGTTTTGCATTACTTCACTCAATGGTTGGTTCAAAGTTCTCGCGCCACTTTTTCAACCAATTAGAAGTGAAACGCGCTTTGTGTCGGCTACGTGTAATTACTTCGAATTTTGATTGGTTACTGGATTGTCTCCGTCCTTTTTGATTGGCCAAAGTAATTACTTTGGTTTTGGTTTTACGGGAATCGATTGAAACTCGCCCTAATGAAGACAATACTTGGCTAATGTGATTACAATACTCGGCTAATATAGTCGTGGGAGATAGTGCGGCTCAGTGGTTACGGCACTTTCCTTGAGATTCGGACATCCTAGGAACTAGACCACGAGCCCATGATTTGGAGCTTGCCTCTCCCATACAAAACCTATGAGTCAACCTTTGCACGTATCTTTCTATTTTTAGAACGCCACGAGTTCTTTGGCTCTGCACTGCACGCTTGTTGTCGTTGTTGTTTTTGGATGTCGTTGGCCCTTAAAGACCCCTACAGGGAGGGGTCACATAATAAACTTCTTTGACATTAATTTAACTCATTATAAAACTAAGACGTGCCGTGAATTGCATACCGCACACTCAGGCAGCACATTCAGCATAATTCTTCATGCTGTCCGCGGTCCTTGCCATTTTTGACGATGCCATTCTTAGTAACCAAGCCTTTCTTCATAAATTAGACCTGAAATGGTTGAAATTGCAACTAAATGTCATTGTTTTATTTACGGATTAAGTCTAAGCACCCCTTTTTATTCTGTTAGTTTTCAATGAATTGTTAGGGTTAGCTTCATTTAAATTCTTGAAAATGGTTGTGGTTGGGTGCGTTTGCACTTCAACCATTGAACCGAGTTCGATTTAGCTCACCCATCTTTTCCATAATGTTCTTGCTGAAAGTTTTATAACCAGCTCGCAGACGGTAGATGTTGTTGTTGCCGCGAAACACGTATCAGACGCCATATTGGAGGCGCGTAGGATAGGTCTGGGCCGGGTGACAAAATAACGGGGTGGGGGAGAGGGCGAGCAAAACCGCCTGCCCCAAAACCAGCCTTTTCTCGCTAGCTGCCAACTTTCACTTTCCACTTCTGCCCACTTTCTATTGAGCTTCCGGTTACATATCGCGCCACAAAAATTTACCAATAAAAGTAAGAGACCGTAATAAAGCTGTCAATCGCTTAAAGGCCGCCGCACACTAGCCGATTTTTTGTCTGCCGACGGAAAATCTTCACTTGTCCCCCAGAGTGCGGTTTATTCAGACAAGTTTGCCCGACAAGATCGGGGCTTGTCGGACGATATCTGACAGTGCTAGATCTCAAAATGTCTTGTCGGGCCTTGTCGGGTAGTGTGCGGTGGACCAAGATTTTTTTGTCGGGCCTCGCGCGCTCTTCAACCAATCAGGAAGTATCATAAGAGTCACGTGAGCAAGTGTCTTTTCCAACATGGCGGAGATTGAACAGATTTTTCGAATAGTGGACACCTGAAAAAGAGCACAAGCTTTTGGATGAGTCGGCCCCAAGCCTCGGCGCAGTTAGTCGCGACAAAAAGTCGGCTAGTGTCGGCAAGCTGGTGGCCCGACAAATTTTCAGCCCATTTCTCCCAGATAACAAATCTGAAGTTAAACGACAAAAAACCGGCTAGTGTGCGGCGGCCTTAAGTGTACAGTCGTAAACAAACTTGCTATGGAGTGTCTACTTGCACCTAAAAAAGGGGTAAATAATGTAAGCAAACCGGCAGAAACTGCAGCAAAAGATAAGTGTAGGTTTTGCCCATTTCGAATTCTTGTTCAGTTCGGAAAGTTTGAAAAATCCGTGAGGTCATCTTCGGGCGCCATGGGCCATGGGCAAACTGTCGGTGTACGTTGGATCAGATCGGCAATTCATTCCTATCGAAAAAATATTTTCCAACTCAATCCGTAAGGCCATGGAAGCTTTCTTAATTTCAAAAGGCAGGACATCATCAATGGTCTAAATATCCGAGAGGAAAAATATTAGATTTCAGTTTGTTCGGATATTTTGCCTTTATTCTTTCAGTATTTGAATTCAAATTAGTGGTAACTACAATATTTTATTCCATTTTTTCCAGTATTACGTCTACATCCATTTACTACATGTATATATATATTTACATAGCAGTAATTCAATGTCAACTCTCACTGTTCATTGTATTTGAAGAAGGCTGGTTTAGCCAGCCATATATAGTACGTTGCGTTGTATCGGCTCTTGCTCAAATTATTTAGCGAGAAAACGTTCCTCTAACACTTGTTCCGCAGACGAAAAACGAAAGGAGTGTCCTCAACTCTCAGGAGTTAAAGTTCGGCTGCCGAGCATAAACTTAGTCCAATATAATGCTCTTGAGCGGGCAAATGACCAAAACAGAAACTGGTCTGATCAGCTCTCTCGCTGACAGTGCAAACAGTGTGAAAATCATGCTTCTTCCAAAGCCTGTAGGTAAAACTGCTAAAATATCTTCTCCTCTTAGGAGACTTATCACAGCGGTTTCCTGTCTTGGCTTTAAAAAAAACCGTTTTTCCTTTCGAATCTAGAAAAGACAGTGCTCTACTTATCGCTCGCTTCACATCCCCTATAATTTTTTATGGTGATATCTCTTGCGTGACTAACTCTGACCATCAAATGAAACGTTATTGTTCTTTTGACACCTACTCGACCAATTAGAAACCCCGTCTGCTGGTGGACGGGATTTGACTTTTGTCCACCGAAATCATGGGTTTTCGGGCCGCCTTTTTTTTTTTTCCCCGTCGTCCCAGGTCTTCCGACTTCCACCCGTCCAAGGGCGACCGAAATACAAATTACCGCCCGCAAGCAGGGTAAAAGTCTTTAAAAACCAACGAATAAAATTCTAAGTGACGAACACTCCTAATCTGGTCCTAGATTTTTTTTTTTTTATTTGCAAACGACAAACTTAACAGTGAAAGTTAAACGGAAATGAAGTAAATGATTTATTTCTCATCAAGGAAGCCCGTTTTGTTTTCTTTCTATTTTGCCTACAGTAATGTACCCACAATCAGTGGCAAAAGTAGTTGGGACGCTAGTGTCAGAATGGGCCTGAAAACCTCTCAGACGTCAGAAACTAAGCATAACTGTCAAAATTCCACTGAAAACTTCAAAATAAAACTCCCCCCCCTCCCCCCAATCAATGTTGAAATAGACAAGGAAATGTATGTTCACTATTGGCAACATTGTTCTGGGGGGGAGGGGGCAATTTTTTAAACTCAGTTAGAAAACCAACTTGAAATGCTGAGTGTCCCAAGACTTTTGCCACTGATTGTAGCTCCCGTGCTAAGAAGTGTAATTACTTTTTTTCATTTTAGGTCCAACGACGCTTTCAAAGTGTGGAAATTTGACTCTCTCTGGGCTCCTGTCCTCCGGCGGTGGTGGCCGTCGGCTTAATTTCCTATGGTCTCTTAAACCGAACAGCACAGCAGCTTTTAACATAACGAATTCAGACCGTGTCCTGATTATTCCGGGGGACTTGTTGACAGCTGGAGCATCATACGAGTTTCAACTGGGAGTGTCCAACTTCCTGAACCCCACATACTTTGAAAATGTCACGCATTCGGTCGTGAAATCACCTGATCCTGTTCCTTTTCTCTCTCTGAGTTCTTCCGTGAATCTTGAAACAGGAGAAGTCTTTGTTTCGGAAGACCTGATCATCAAGGTCACAGCAGAAGTAAGTGTTTAAGTGTGAAGTAAGTGTTGGTCATTGTTTTACCTTTTCAGGGGTTGAATTTAAAGTCGGTTATCGGCAGTTTACCGTCGCCTACTTGGACTGTCACTGCTGGTTATCAATCTAACACCAACCCCAAAGAAAATCTAATTGAAACAACCTGTCATATACTGTGTGTCGATCAATGGAAACATTATGGACTCTTTCGTTCTCTTTGCTTCCATATGAAGTACAAAATATAGGGGAATATTTGCTTACATTTTTTGCCCAATTATCACAAGGCTATCGTTTTCTAATCATTGAGCCAAGAATAAAGTACTGGACCCTGTTGTTCAAAAGCCGATTAATGCTAATCCAAGATTAAAAATTAAACAAGGAGTTTACTTCTGTACTCCCAAATGCTGGTCAACGCTGATATTCGGCAAAACTGTCAATCTTGAAAAACAAAAATAAGCAAAAGAAACATACACCAAAAAGTTGAAAGCGTAAGACAAAAGTTTACACTAATCCAGGATTAAGTTAATCGGCTTTCGGGCCCTGGGGGCCGTTTCTCGAAAGTCCCGAAACTTTACGGGCCATTTTCGGTTGTCACAAGTCCCTTTGTATCTCAAGAACGGAGAAGATTTAATTCGTCAAACTGGACATTTATTTTCCTTTTTGTAACCTTAAAAACATGTTAAAACATAGGCTTTCCAAAACGAGCGGTTGCCAATTTCACAGATGGCTTTTCTCGGGACTTTCGAAAAACAGACCCCAGGGGGGCCGTTTCTCGAAAGTCCCGAGAACGTTTCGGGCCCGAGAAACCAGCTGTCAAACTGCAATATGTCTATTTTGAAAAGATGATCCTTTAACATGTTTTTAATGTAAGAAAAAGTAAGAGGATTGCGAAGTTTGGTGGCTTAGAACCTCGGCGTTGCGAGGATATGAAGGGAATTGTGGCACCCGAAATAGGCCCGAAAAGTTTCGGAACTTTTGAGAAACAGGCCACTGGTCTCTATTTTTGTTCAACAACGTTCAACGTGTTGAATGGCATATTTCAACATGGCATGACACACTGTTCAACGTGTGTTGAACAACAGCTGCAACATTTGTTGATCAACAAATGTTGAACCGTGTGTCACCGGCTTTAGCAGTGATGCTATGAAAAGTCGGAATTTTACAAAGAATGTATGGAATCATTGGCGCTTTTGACCATCCAAGAATTCATCAGTTTTTGATGGCTAATAACTGGCGATGGAGATTTAACTGAGTTTAACAAGTTCTTTTACCTTTTGAATTCAGTTTGTAAATACCATGATCCGTGAGCAAACTCGTGTGTTAAGGACGGTGCCTACTAATTCAAAGGTATTTTTGTGCGGTTTACTGACTATGCGGGAAAGGCAGATCTTAACAAGTGTTATTGAAATCCAAAAAGAAAATTGGGGATAACCACGCATTTTTCGAAGATAATTAATCAACAATATTTGTAAAAAGCTTTAAAATACAAAGCAATGTATGGCGTTCTTTTCCAAATTCAAGCTTAATTATCTCTGAAAAATGCGTGGTTACCCCAATTTTTTTTTTGGATACCAAGAGCACTTGCTAAGTTCTGCTTTCTCCGCATAGTTTTGAACCGCGCAAAAATATCCCTGTATTATTAAGAACCGCTGATAGGAAATCCGAGAATCTCGAGATGCGCAGAACGTATCCGCAATAACAATAGTAGGCACCGTCCTTAATGAAACAAAACGTGAAAAGAAGACTGCCATACATGGTAATTCTCTAAGATCAATGACACTTAAGCAGGAGCGAAATGAAGGCCTGTGAAGCGTCCACGCGGCTTGCGCGCTTAGCAACCTCCCGCGTGGAACGAAAGTACACGGTGAATCGTTTCCTATTTGTTAATTATAAAAATTATAAAATAATTAGGATAGTGCGCGCACTCTCATTGGTCAATAGCTGAGTTTAGATGAGAGTATGTAAACGCGGCTGTGACATCACACGAATTTGAACATTGGTTATGCGTTGTCAGGCGCCCGTTTTGATTGGCTGGCAGGAAATATGAGCGAGTGTCAAGAAGATCTGTTTCAATCAAGATGTAAAAAACCCAGCATTTTCCTTCATTTGTCTAATTATTTGTGAGAAATATTTTATAAAAGCAAGAGAGGACTTTTCTTCGTTATTTACATGGCTTCATCTAAACACGAGGGCGAGTTGGGAGAGTTCGCGACAGTTATGCAAATCCTCGACTGCGTCTCTGGTTTGCATAACTGTCTCGAATTCTACTCTCTTGTTTAGATGAGGCTGACTTGTTCTGTCTTCTTAATTCTGAAACTATGGCGTACTCCTTTCTCTAAAGGTTGCACCCTGTGTAAACAACTCCAAGGTGGACTTCCTGTGGACCGTGTCCTGTCCTGATGAAAACGCAAGGCAGAAAGTGGAAGACAGTTTCTCCTTTATGATGACCAAAACCAAGGCCTCGCTCAGGATAGCAAAGGGCGTATTGACTAGTGACGTCATCTGCACGTTCAATGTCACTGGTAGTATGAGCTACAATCGCAATGTTAAGAGTTCAGCCTTTGTGAGCATCAAGGCAATTTCCACTCCTCTTGTAGCAGCCATAGTTGGAGGTTTGCCACATTTGCATTTTTCAAGTTCTCGAATTAATATTAGGAAAATCAGTGCCCTCGCCTTTCACTCATTCATTCCATAGCCTGTTCCAGGCCCCCAGATAGTCGGGAAAGCGAAAAAGCCTGGAACAGGTTATTCATGCCATGATGTCTTGTTCTATGCCTATTAGTTACTAATTGTTAACTTCAATATAATCGTCTAGCCGTTTTCCTTTTCTCCAGCTCTCTAACATTCTAATGAGGCTGAGATTGCAGTTGGAAAAAAGTGCGATAAATTTGTTATTTGGGGGATATTTGAAGCTAAAGGTTGGGAGAGATTCATGAGGAAAATGTAATATCTGGAGTTCGAGTGTGTGAGTAAAGGCGCTTTTACCCTGTGCAAATTTTCGTGTAGTTTGTCCCGCAACGCTATGGCGAGACTAGCCTACGAGCTGGCTCTCCGAAAGCCACCGCAGAGAGTGCGGGTATGGTGAGACAGGTTGCAGCATACCTTGCAATGGCCAAAAAGGTTGCGAGACAAGTAGTAGAAACCGTTGCAGGAGGTAGAATTGAGTTCTGCTTTCCGCAACGCTTCTCGCAACGTTGCAAGCATTGCACGGCTTCGTGACTAGCCAATGAAAACGTTCCTTTAACCTCATGTGATCATCGAGAACGAGACAAGTTGCACGAAACGTTGCCCAGCGTAACACCCGTCAAGCAACTTGTTTGGCAATGAGAGAACTTTCGTTGCAACAGAATTGCGAGCAAAGCTGCAAGAGAAATTACCAAGTGCAACAGCGCCTCAAATCTAGGGTAGGGTCGTACCTCTTTTTGAACGCTATATTTCATTGGCTGTATAGTGTCGGACTTCCCATTGTTTTCTCTGTTAAATCCGTTGTTATCTTTGTTCCTTGTATTGTTCTTTTGGCCAATCCTGAAGCCCGTTCAACTTTACGGCACGAAAACGACAGGACCTGGGTACGACTTGTACAGTGCATCATGGGTATCATACTGTCCATTAAACCCTAGCCTGTCACGAAGCGAGTCATTCTGAGCCTGCACTAGTTACCACGACGCTAATTTTTACAAATATACAAATACCCTTTTTTACATGCGGAGTATATTTACTGTTTTTTTGTGACTAGTGAGAAACCCTTTAAACCCTGGAGAGTGTGTGGCACTGCATTGGTTCGGGGAATACCTTTCCAGTTTTTTTCCCGAGGATTTTTTTGGTTTCTTCGTTTCCTACGGTGTGATATGTTTACGCAGTATATCATTTGTTGTTTTTGTGATATCTATCGCAAGTTGTTCACGCCTGCCACTAGCTAGTGCGAGGCCAGAGGAAACCAAAATAAAGCAAATGGATGGTATTCGTATAATGTAGTTGAGATCCATACCTACAACCTCGTTCCCAGGGTCTCTCTTCCCTGCCTCCCTTGGTCGTTGGAAGAAAGACCCTGGTTGCGGCTGGTCACGTGAACACCCAGAATCTGGGTGGTAAAAAAATCTGCTGGAAGGGTGGGGTAACAGGGTTTTTGATTGTCACAGTGACAAATTTACTAAGGCCGGGAGAGAGCGATATGTCGCTTGACTCAGTAGTTTTTGCGCTAAAATCATGTTTCAAAACCAAACACCAAAAAAGTTTTTTTACTCTGCTGACTCAAGTTTATGTAGGGTTTGTGGTTGCACGTGTTTCCTCTCTTTCCCTCTGCAATCGAGGCAGAACTTGGAAAACTAAGGATTTCCCGTAGCCGGTAGGAAGAACAGCAACTAAATCATTCTTTAAATATAAACTTTCCAGGCAAATGACTTGTTTCACTTTCAAATTTATATCGTCATAGCCAGCCGAAAGTAGCGCCTTCTGAACACATCTCAGAAACTCGAGCGCCATTTTGAAACCAACAATTGTTCAACTTCACCTTCTCCCGGATGGTATTTTATCGTCCTCTCGACCAAATGTACTTGAGTACCCACCCACCCTGCGGTTTTGGATGGATAGATGGTCACGTGACCAGCAGCAACCAGGGTCTCTCTTTCAACGACCAAGGGAGGCAGAGAAGAGAGACCCTGGGAACGAGGTTGCCCTACCTGAAAACAGGTATGTTGTGATCCGAATTTTGCTTTTGCGCAGGTAACAGACAGATCGGTGTCGGCAGCGGAATCGTTAAATTAGATGCAGCGACTCAGACATTGGATCCAGACAGTCAATCGAGTGTAATTTTGAGGTGCAACTGGGGATGCCGAGATCAAAATGACGACTTTTGCTTTTCGAGTGCAAACGCATCAGTCTTGATATTTGCCTCAGCTATTCACTGTAAATTTGACGTACAAAGTAGTGAATTTACTGCAGGAAAGACTTACAATATCAGGTACGTCTTCACTGAGGGCTGATATGAGACTAAACCGTGTGTGCTTAAAACTGATGGAAGACACCAAACACTATCTCCTAGAGAGCGTTTTCACGTGACGTCACGGCGGCCATGTTGTTCTTCCAAAACAAAGAAATGGCGGCCATGTTGGTGTACCAAACTATGTCAAACTAATCCTCCGGGAATTGAGCTCTTTTTTTATGCAAATACTTTCGTTTGTTTCGGTATTCCAATATGGCTGCTGGTGACCTGAGTGAAAACGCTCTATAACTTAAGGACGTTCGCTCCAATTGTTTGTGCGCAACTTTTACTGCGCAGGTAACGCGACTGTAATATGTCACGCATAACTTCGAGCATTAGATAAGATCTTATGGCGACAAAAACGCCGGGGAAAAATTTCCAGGTCGGATAAAGAATGGCACATTTATTTCCAATTCATCATGAAACGTTAAAGAGAAAGGACCGGGAGGCTGGGAAAGGTCGCTAATCGAGTAGTGTTGAAAGTTTTGACAAACTCGAGGAAGGTTAGTTCTAGTCAGCGAGGTTGCGTAAATTTAATGAGGTTGGTTTTTTAAAATGTGTTTATTACGTTACGAACTTCTTAGTTCAAAATGAATGCATGTTTTTGAAGTTCTTTTCCTTTACTTTCATAAAAATAGAGCAGAATTATCTTCTCTTCCTAATCCACTTGAATAGAGCGGACCTATGAGGAAACAGCCAGAGATTATATTTCACAAAAACCACACTCCAGAAGATGAGAAGGACGGCAATGGAGAGATATGATACAAAACACTAACCAAATAAAGATAACGCCTGCTTGAAACTTTGTTGCTATGCTCGATAATTTTTTTTTTTTAACAAAAACCTTTCATTCACTACTTGCACAATCCCATAATACACCCCTATTACCCCCCAAAACGTTTGCATAACCATTGGTTACAATTTCTCCTGGGACATGAGAACGTCCCAAGAGAAGTCGAAAACAATGCCTATGCAGATTTTTGGGGGGTAAAAGAGGTGTATTATGGGATTTGTGCAAGTAGTGAATCGATCGATACTGTCTTGGGTTCCAGTCCTTCCCCGACAGGTAACGCAAAATCGTGACAAACTAAATTTTCCAAGAGCTTCGCAACATCACATCGATTTTACTCGTTTAGATCATCGGTGACCCCTATTTTTTAAGACACGAATCACTTTCTCTTCTTACAATCTACAAAATATGATGAAATGAAAAAAATCACAACGTAAGAAGTTATCTTTTTTAAAATTTTTCTTTGCGCGTGTGCTGAGTTCCGGAAGTAGTTACAACGGGTAGCACTTGCGATAACGCTCGTTCAGGATTAACTTTACTGTTTACGGCATCCCCAGCGGCATATAATTATCTAAAAAACCCACTCCTATATTTCTGTGCACAGAAACCTTCACTCTTACATATTATTTTTATGATTTTCGACGGATGAGTAGATGAGGCTACATCCCGTTATGATGACCTATCTGTCGAAATTAGGGCATTTTTCCCTTGCCTTCTTCTCCGAAACAAAGTCGGTGACCCCCCAATTTGTTTTCATTTTTGGAATAAGTAATTATGACCTAACTTCAGGCGAGAAATGAAACAAATTTCAACGTGGAAAGATTTTCGCGCGAACGTCCTTAAGCCTAAATAAACTAATTATTTAAAGTTGATTATAAGCAAAACACAAACAACAATGATAAACATGGTAAAACAACGCATTTTATAAAGACTTGACGTTTCCTATGCTGAAACAAGTAGTTTTCAAACATTGTAACACTTACTTTTTAAAATGTATGTTGCCTGGCATAATATACGTCGTCTTCAGAAAATGCGTTGGTTTACCACATTTACAACCGCTCTTTGTTTTATTTTTTGGCCCAAATTCTCAGTTTATTTATTCATTTGTTGATTTATTTATTTATTTATTTATTTATTTATTTATTTATTTATTTGCAAATGATCACATAACACAAAGCAAAAAGGGTATCGACAGAGACGAACAAAGTCATTGTATAAAATCAACCCACACTTTATACCCGAAATGCAAAAATTAAGGTAGCTCTGAATTGGCTCCCAAGAATTTTTTTAAACTTAGCTGATAGTTCTATCTCAAGATGCTAATTACTATTCTACAATAAAAAATGGGGGTCACCGAGTTCATTATTAAGATATAAGCAAGTAAAGACGAAATATAGGGTTTTTTTGAAGAGCTTTCATGTTGCCATGGTAACCTATTACGTCAAAATAGTGAGCGCATTTTGTTAAGTAATAATTGGTGTTTGATATGGTACCATAACATTTCTTTTACGTGATACAGTTTTGTAGTGACAACCCTTCTAATTAAAAGGTCCTTAAAAGTAGTGAAACTGGTCCAAGCTACCTTAAGTTGTTTTAGAGTAAGCGTCACTTTTGTCCCGTTTCAAGTGTTGAGGTGAGCAAAGGTTCACGGAACGCATCAACATTCATATTACTGACCGTGGTAGAGGGTAATCCGCCAGAAGTATGGATGGCAGAAGCAAAGAAGAAAGTTCTTGCACACGACAGGGTTACATTGGAAGGATTTTATAATACCACTTCTCAGCCGGATACGTTGGAGTGGACGTGCGTCCAAGAAATAGGTGGGTTATGCTTATTTTGTTAAAGTGCCCCTGTGATAAAAAAAATCACTTCCTTTTTTTAACACCTGACTGGCACAACTTTGAGCTTTGATTTTTATCCAAAGGCCGTTTACTTTGAGTGTAAGTTTTGGATTTCACGGTCCGCCATTACTCACGTTCAAAACTGACCGACTGGACCTCAGAGGGTTGGATCCAGGGAAAAGTGACATCAAAGGCTCACTGGCTTAAAATTTCAGCGTGTGAATGCAGCTTATTATATATGCAAAACGCGAGTTTAAAAAAAGTCTGAAAGCCCAAATCGTCAGTGCTACATATTAATTCTGCGGTGTGCACACGCATTGCATAGGCCACTTCGGAAAATACCATAATACTCTTTGTTTTTCCCCCCAAATTTTGCATAAGCATTGTTTCCAGTTTCTCTTGGGACTTACAATAGTCCCAAGACAAAACAAAAACCATGCTCATGAAAAATTTGGGGGGATAAACAAAGAGTATTATGGTATTTTCCGAAGTGGCCTATTCTTAAACTAGTGAGCCTTTGACGTCATTTTCTCCTCAAACCAGCTCTCTCAAGAAGTTAAAGTTAGTAATGGCGGACCCCTTAAATAGGAAAAATCCAGTTAAAATAAATTTCTGTGAAATTCCATTTGCCGAAGCCAAGAAAGTGTTACTGAACAGCATATTGACTAGAAACAAACCTAATTTGCATTCACTTTCAACACACATTTATATACGCGACTACAAAACTAGTTTCGTCCACAAGACCGCGTCAGTTGGTCGCCATATAACGAGACGACTGACTAGGTCTTGTGGACCGAACTAGTTTTGTAGTCGCGTATATAAATGTGTGTTGAAAGTGAATGCAACTTAGGTTTGTTTCTAGTCAATATGCAGTTAAAATAAACAGGTGTCTTTTTTAAATCAAGGCTTAAATTTAAAACTTTGGTCGCTTTGTTTTATTGCTCATAGTAACACTTTAAAGTGCATCTAAACTGAAATATTTTTTATTCCTAATATAAATCTCCCCATCCAAAGCGAACATATGTCACCATTGTTACTCAGAATTTGTGCTTTTCCTGTGCCGTGCAAGCCACGTAGACTAGCAGTAGTAGTTGGCACTCAGGACCGTGATGTGAGAGGAATGGGTCTATTCTCGATTTTACGTCACAAACTGCTTTGCATTCCTATTTTCAAACAAGTTTTGCATTGCAAAGCAGTTTTTGACGTAAAATCGAGAATAAACCCATGTCTCTCACATCACGGTCGCGTGGGTCCAAATTACTGATAGTTTTGATAACTTTGCGCGTGTTGTCCGGCAGATAAAAAGCGAAATTTTGAGGTACGAATCGTCAAACATGTTTGCTTTCGGTGGGGAGATCAATATTGTGACCCGGGTTCAACTCTGGCTCGGGTCGTATGTGGGCTGAGTTTCAGTCGATCTCAATCTGACTCCGAGGGTTTTTTTTCCGGTGCTACGGTTTTCCTCCCTCCTCAAAATCGACTCCCGGTCTATTCCATCAGGCTGTGGTGCTGTGCTCCGAGGTCATACATGGGTCGTGTTCAGGGGCCGAGCGCCTAGCCGGCAGCACAGCTCCTTCGGTCCGACCTCGTTGAGCTGCGCCCTTAGTAATTCAGTCTCCGACTGCGAGACAGGGCGATTATGTTTTACTTCGAAGAGCTTTTTTTTCTTTTAATTTTAAACGGTCATATCTATTTTTGGCTAATAGACACTTTACGCTGATGGGGACAAACCTGACAACAGAATCTTACTTTTGGGTAATGGACTCCTGTCACAGACAATTTTTTTAGAAAGGCACTTTCAAACCATTACCTGTATTTAAATGTCAACAATAACATACTTTCTCTCCCCCTGCCAGGATTTGCCTTTGTGAGCATAAGAAACTTGAACATCACCAACGAGTATCTACCAAGTGGTTTATCGTACACGTCTCTGATTCTACCTAAGGGGTTTCTCCAGAAGGGATCTAAGTATCGCTTTCAGTTGACAGTAAACGACGGCAGCAAAGATGGTGTCGCGACCATGGACGTGGAAGTACGAAGTGGTCCCACTTCCGGTTCGCTCACTGTTGACAAAAGCAACGTGAAAGCGTTGTTTGAAACTGTTGCCTTGGAAGGTTTGTGACTTAAAGGCCAAATTCGGTTTGGAGTAAGAATTAAAAGTAATTGAAAAAGGTACCACATGCTATAGTGAGGGTTATCATATTATAAGGATACGCAAATTGAACATATCTTACAAGCGTCCTGTGTGTACGAGCCTTCAGCGCGGGATTCAGCGCCTTTGTTTTCAAATACGTTCCCGTCGTGATTGGTTAAACGCCATCTTGAAATAGTTAGGTCAAAGTTGACGGTCGGAAAAAAAATTGTGGTTCGTATCATAGTTGACAGGGGGTCCCCGTGAGTGTAGTAACTATGTTAAAATCAAGGAAACCCTATTTCTGAGCACTTAAAACACGGGAATTTTCCAGGGACACATGTCCCCGACCCCCTTAGCGTCCGGCCTTCGATTGTAAATCGGGCAAGCATACTGCTTATGAACCCCTCTATGGAAAAATGCTGACTACGCTGCTTGGTTCTAAATCCATGGATCAAAGGTTGGCAGTATGGTTGACATAATTAGCACGTTGGATTAAATAAAAACCATGCGCTTTTGGCCACTATATTGATTTTCCTGGACCCATGATTTTCCTCGAAAATAGAAGATTGAGGTGGTTTTTTTTTTACACTAGCGACATTTATCCGTGAGATAAGATAGATTCTCGGTCATGAATTCGAAAATACTGAGGTGAAAAACTTGAGCGAAAGCGTCCTTTTGGCCAATGGAAACGTCAATCTTAATCCTCGCTTCTGACAGAAAGACCGTTCACGTAACCGCCCGCCATTTAAAGTGTTAAACATGGATCTTAAGGCTATTCTAAATTAACTTCTTGTCTAAACAATCGTACACCTTCCACGAGAAATCCTTAAAGTTTTTGGCAAATTTGACTATATTTCAAAAGATTGGATGTAATGATCTCTCCATTTAAGGTATTCCCGACAAATCTTCGAATCCAGAGTCCACGTTCCAACGGTCATGAAATTCTGAATTTGCTGGCCGCCGGGCCTAACTCTAACCCTAAATCCCATTGCCATCGAATTGAGAGAGAATCGAAGCGTAGCGATAACGAAGTGATTCTTCAAGTTTAATCTTCTGGTTGATGTTTTTAAGATACTCCTGCTGATGCCCAGGTGTCATTTGAGTTTGTTCCGAGCAAAAGAATATTAAGAACAACAAGGCACACGAACAGTACAGTCTAATATCCTGGACGGTGATTGAATCAAAGCGAGTTTCGACCTAGAGCGAAGGCCTCTTTTCCTCCTACTGTTAGCCCGGCAGATACAAAAAGAGTGACAAGAGGCTACGGGTAGCCTACACTTTGTTCGAAGGGATTTTAGCCGGTTTCCTTTTAAGTTCTCAATATTTCAATGTTTTCTTTATTGCGTTACAATATCTTACGCAACATCCAGTTCAATTCCGTAGCCCGAAGTCCAAAGTCCAAATTCCGTAACCCAACCATAGGTTTAAGTGCGATAGTTGAATGGTTGTTCACATTTAAAACTGTTGTTAACGGCATTGATTCCGATCCAAACCAGCAAACGGATGCTTTAAAAGGTTCTACCATGGTATTTTAAGATATTTAATACTTTTACTTAACAATACCGGGAGAATATTAGCCGGTGAGAGGTGTTACTGAGTCATTCGATAACCGGATATTGCGTGTAACGAAAACACAAAGATTCGTTTCTGGTTATGCACACAATTTTTTCACAGCTCTGCTTATATAGAGTTACAATTGAACCTGTTAAGTTAAGAGAACACTCGAGGAGCTACGGTTGTTACGCATTGAAATACAATACAATTAGTAGTGTCGCGATTGATTGATAGGACAAACATACGTGTCCTATACATACTTAATTGACCACTTCCCATAAGGGCTTTTCAGGGCCAATGAAACACAATCACAACAGAACAGGCCCCAGTTGTTCGAAGGGTGGATAGCGCTATCCACTGGATAACTCAGTTGGTTTTGCTATTTTGTATCCGCTGGATATTGATTTAACCGGTGGATAGCATTATCCACCTTTTGAATAACCGAGGCCTGAACACTCAACAACAACAGCTAACAACTGTTAAAGGGGCTAGGTCACGCTATACTAGGTAATTTTGTTTAATTTTGTTAATTATGAGCTCTAAACGTCAAATTGGCAGAGCAAGAGTCTTTCATTTGCAAAATCACGGCCACATAACAACTGAGAACGATTTTCCAGCTGTGTAAATGACATTTTGATATAGACTGATATAAATTTGAAAAAAGGTGGGCCGACGTTTTTCAAATTTACCCAAATTCAATCCATTTAAATCCTCTCCAGTTTTGTCCATCCATGTCCCTTTTTGGCTTCCCTGCTTTTTGTTAGAGTGCTTCTATTGTTTTGAACAGTTATTTTGATATTTTAGTTAATTCTATGGCCATTCGATCAGTGCTGAAATTGCCTAAAATTGCATGACCTAGCCCCTTTAAGAATGCCAACTGGCCGGAGGCAAGCTAGTTGGCTATTTAAAAGTGCAGCTGAGAAGTTGAACCAGGGGCTACCAGGAACAAATCCAACCAGTGGTTCAGTGTCTGGAACCCGGGATCCCGAAATCTCAACGCATGCACCCTGATCACTGGGCTACACTGCCTCCTCCGAATTAGCAGTTTTGTGTGCTTCTATCGCGTCCTCTAAACTTTAACACCATAATTGCACACCTAAAAACGAACCAACCTTTTCCTGTTACAGCTATTCAGTGGACTGCAGAAAGAGACAGTCTTCCCCTTCGATACGCTTTTGGTGTACTAAGCACAGGAAGTGATTGTGAACTCTGGGGACCTCCCGACAACAGTCCGGTATTTACCGATATCATGCCAGCGGGGTCCGGCGCTAATTACACCCTCGCACTCTGTGTGATTGTATGGGATGCATTTGACTCCTTTGCCACAGCAGAGATCAACATTACATCTAATCCACTGGAACAAGGTGATTTAGACCCAAGCGCCGTTGAAGACTTATGGTCAAAACACGTTGAGGTTCAATTAAACAGTGGAAACTTAGATCAGGCATTAAGTGCCGTGAACAATATTGCAGACACTGTGCGAGGCTCCTCTTTTACATCAGGTAGGAAGCTATCCGAAAAAGGCTCGAGGAATTAGTTTTCCGATTTTGACTCGGGGATAATCAGAAAATGTCGGATTTTTTTCGAGTATCACAGAGTCCTAGCTTCTATAGCTCCGAAGTAGTAATCCGTGGAAGGTCGTACGCAGGCTCGACTCCCGCAAAGGAGCACTCGGATCTTTTCCGAGTATCCCCGAACATCATCAAAACATAAATAATCTAGATCTCTTCGTTTCATCCACCGGGGTAAACGTGTAACATCTCTTTTATTACGGAACAAGTCTTTTAAGATTCGTCCGATAAATGGATGTTGCATATCTTCAGGGGACTGATCCAGAATTCCGGGGTTTTTCAGTTTTATTAGGGGCGGTGGAGAGTGTCTGGGGGGAAGGGCTGAAACAAATAGACAAAATTATTCGTATATTTTACTGGTTTTACCATTGCCCCAAAGCGTTGCAAATTTACAGAAGGACAAACTAGCAATTATAACAACGCAAATTCTTGCAACGACCCGAAATAAAAGACATGGAAGAATAGATGAATAAGCCAAAACTGTTCGAGCGCATTCCAATAGGTTCACCTGTAGTTGCGGACTTTGCTCGAAACTGATTTTCATACCGAGAGACATGAAAAATAACTTTTTGAAATTGATATTTCCCTTTGCCTCTCCGTCCTCTTCGTGTCTTGACAATACCCTGCCCATTCTCGTCCAGTGATTTTTAGCATGCGTGACTTTTGAAAAACCATGAAATTTTGAAGTAAGTGAGCTTTTATTTTTCAAAAAAACTTTTTAAAACGACGCACTATGCCCAATTGATATCAGTGACTGGGAAGTTTTTGGTAAAATTCTGAAAATACGCAACATTTATTTTTAGCTGACCTAAAACGCAATATGTCCAAAGAAGTGCAGGATTTCATCGTGGACTACCTGGCCTCAGCTGTGGTTGGAAAAGATAACGCTCCCCTTCTTCTTACAACTCTAACAAAGACTGATGCCCAGGTCGCAAGAAACAGGTGCGTTACTTAAAATAACTAGGAGCCTATGATTTGAAACTAACAACTCACGCATTTATTCTCAGTCAGAAGCCCATGATTCATAAGTTTCGTTGGACTTGGCCCATCGGTCTAAATTTAGAATACGGGTCCCGCCAAATTATGCATGGCCCTATGACCACAAAGCCTCTGATTGGTCTGCAACCATCTGAAGAAGTCACGCGAGGGATTGCCCTTGCTTTAAGGGGCTATGTCATGTTATTTTAGGGTGTTTGGGGGAAATCTTTAGTTAATCACGAGTTTAAAACTCGAAAATGGTAATGTGGAATTTCTGTACTGTTAAATAAAATTATGTGTAATTGAAGAGTCGTTTTCGTTCGCTTTCTAGTCGAGGTTACTCGTCCAACGGAAACGTGTTATGAATAACTAATGGCACCTCTGTAAGGGCGCGGCCGCGAACGAAAATGACCGCAGATTTCAAGCACTTTCCATTTCTCAAATGTGGCTTTATATTGCAATTCAGGTCTTATATGGCAGGCGCGGCAGCAACGATTCTGGACGGTCTTGGCGAAAAAT
The DNA here is from genome assembly GCF_036669935.1 of Montipora foliosa. Lineage (NCBI taxonomy): Eukaryota > Metazoa > Cnidaria > Anthozoa > Scleractinia > Acroporidae > Montipora > Montipora foliosa. The sequence continues at coordinate 62,633,790 of NC_090869.1, read as the reverse complement.
CTCTCAGCGATGGTCGGGCAGGAGCCTTCTTCACATGGATGGGTGATCTTGTTGGACCTTCAATCGATACCAATGACGATGCATTACTAAATGTGAGAGCCTGTAATCTCATTATCTCATTTGATTTAGGCGGGAGGCGCGGTGGCCTCATGGTTAGTGCGCTCTACTCCGGATCGAGTGGTCCGGGTTCGGGTCCTGGCCGGGGACATTGCGTTGTGTTCTTGGGCAAGACACTTTACTCGCACGGTGCCTCTCTCCACCCAGGTGTATAAATAAGTACCGGCGAAATGCTGGGAGTAACCCTGCGATGAACTAGCATCCCATCCATGGGGGAGTATAAATACTCCTAGTCGCTTCATGCCACAGAAACCGGAGATAAGGGCCGGCCTGATGGGCCTTCTGGCTCGTAAGCAGTGACTTTACCTTTCTTTTTTTTTAATTTGGCACAGAAAGTGGAAATTGCCATATTTACTCGATTTAGCGCCACTCTGAAGACGTGAAAAGCTTAATAAGCGACGCGGCGCTTTATCGAGTAAATACGTTGATTCATCCGGGAAGAGTCGTTGGGATTAGATTCTCCTAAAGAGCACACCAACATAGGAATAGAGATGCTATTTCTGATAGTTACATTACACCTTCCACCACCCCTCTGACAGCCGTCCCCACCTAAAAAAAAAAAAAAAGAACACTTTGCCGACAGCGATGCCACCCGGTCCAGCACGACTGTTTAACCTCATTAAACCTTTTTTGACCCACCTAGCTGGGCTAGCTTAAGCTCTCTGCGGGTCAGACATTCCTATATGTGTTTGAAGTCGGGAGTCTTGAGACGTCCAGAGCTTGTAACATATCAAAATCCCTATGAGCCAACCCATTTATGGAGCGAAATCCCGCTGCAACCAGCCTTGGCTCGTCGTTTAAGGCAATTCCATAACAACTTGCACGCGCGACTGTCAAACTTGATAAAAATTTGAGCTCTGAAAAATTAAGTATGGTTCTATGACGCTAAGATGCTTTGGTGCTTGCGTATCTGTCGCATGTCTTAGATAAAATGTAACAATGGTGACCAAATGCCGTGAAGCCACAATACACGATCACCCTTTCCTGAACACAGCGGCTGATTGCGATGCAGAGCGGTAATCATCCCCATTTCATGATGTCACTTCCGTTTGCGGCTACAGGAGTCCATTCATTACCCGAAGCTTTCCCTTGATTCAACCCTTTCCCGTATCTTTCTCTTTTTAACTGCTATATTTTGAGGTATCTGACGTACGTGACTGAGAACATACGTCAAGTGTTCACATACGTATGTGACGTAATAAATGACTGACCATAGGTCTCTTATGATTGGCTATTGTGAAAACACCCACTAAAGCCCCCCGGTTGCCTTTAAAAGTAGGAAGAGAAGGGAAAAGTGTTGACTCAGAGGGTTAATATGGAAAATGGAGGTACCCGGTATGGGGTTCCTGTGACGCCGAAATCCCATTCTTTACAACCCCTCATCTATTCTTCACATGAACGATTTAAAAACTAAAATTAAACTCGTGCATTCATTCTAGCTCTGTTTTGAACAAGTTCTCCTTAAAGTACATTCAAACTCACTAGATAGCTCGTAGATCTCTCCAGCCTCTTACCTCCTTGTATCTGTCGAGGAAAATCTTTACTGTTACCATTTTTGACATGTTGTCTCATTATTGCGAGAAGACGAATTACCACATACACTATGCCTTCAAAAAATAAAAAAGTGCTAACCTATTTCCCTATCTTAAAGACGGTCTCGATGTTCTGATAATCAGCAAAAAATGTTATCTTTCAAATACTAACAAATTAAATGTGCCCGTGGATTCTTTGTAAACACAAAAAGAAGCAAGGAGATCTAGACACAACATAACACTAACCCGGTGTGGCCATCACATCACGCATGCTCACAACCATTTCACCTGGTTAACTAGGCCTCATAGCGTGGCATAGTCAACCAAGTGAAATGATTCTTTGTAAAGTTTCAACATTTTAAACCGACATCGCCAAAGATTATGTTCAGACCAGAAGCACCATCAAACGCGAAAGTTTTATTCATCTTGTGATGCCCGCAATGATGGGTAGATTAGACAATCCTCTACTGGGGAGGGGTAGGGGCCATTTTGTGAGAAGGGGAGAGGCTGGGACCCAAGCAGTTTCATTTCTTCCTGTTTGCTAATCGTAGGGATTAAAGTTGGCAGCCTTTACGGAACGGGTGAACTTTGGGTGAGCCGGGTGAAATCTGGTGTTTTCTCTAAAATGAAACCTTCGTGATTGAAGGTAAAGGTGATTCAGGTCATTTAAGGTAATTGGGGACACAATTGTAGAACAAATCCTAAATAGGAAGTAATAGGTCAGAATAAAGCAGCAGAATGTAAAAGCTTATTTTTTTAATAACGAAACGCTCGGAAAAACAAAAAAATGTTTAACTGCGAAAACATTTGCTTTCACAGAACATGGTGGACGCTATTGATAAACTTGGAGAAAACCTGGGAGCTGAGTTGCTCCTTGGAGACCCCCCGAGAGAAGTAGTCGACGACAGGCTGGGAACAGTGAATGTGCGAGTCTCCAAACTAAACGCGAAAGTCCCGATAAGCACTAATCCCGGAGCCCCTAGATTTGATCCTGGGCTGGCATTGAGGGCGAAGTTTCGCACCCCTAGACTATGTGGCAGAGGGAAAACGTGCACTGGGGCAATTCTGAAGGCTGTACAATTCGCGAGAAATTTGTTAAAGGAGGAACCCAACAATGAAAGCGATACCTCCGAGATTTACAACTCTCAGGTATGAAAATCTCTCCCGATTTCATGTAAATTTGTTTCTGCCCAAATCATACACAGCAACTTTTCTTGATGCATTTACGTCCTGCATTCAAATCTGGCAGAAATGCACACAATACGATACGTATTTAACTGAGACTGCTTGTTCATTTACTCAGGCATTCAGTGATTTATTGAACTTTGTGGCAGTTATCGCGAGTCTGAATACAAGAATTGATTTTCGTTCCGACCCATCAGGATAAAAAACTTATTGCTGGCTATTACTACTACTTACCACTACAACTACTACTGCGGCTGCTACTCCTTTTACTATTACTACTACCCTACTACTACCACTTTCCACCACAACTGCCACTGCCACTGCCACTACCACTACCGTTACCACTACCGCTGTCACTACCACTGTCACTACCACTATCACTACCACTATCACTACCACTGTCACTAGCACTACCACTACCACTACTACTCCCGCTACCACTGTCACTACCACTAGCACTACCACTGCCACTGCCACTACCACTGTCACTACCACTGTCACTACCACTGTCACTACCACTGCCACTGCTACTGCCACTGCTACTACCATTGCCACTACCACTACCGTTACGACTACCACTACCACTGCTACTACCACTGCTACTACCACTACCATTGCTACTACCACTGCCACTGCCACTAGCACTACCACTGCCACTACCACCGTCACTACCACTGCCACTACCACTGCCACTACCACTGCCACTACCACTGCCACTACCACTGTCACTACCATTACCAATGCTACTGTCACTGCCACTACCACTGCCACTACCACTACCACTACCACTACCACTTTTCTCCGCCGAGAGTCAGCCTTACTCTGGGAGGAAAAAAGCCCTGGAAACGAGGTTGTACTAATACCATTACCTTTATGACAAATGTATGGGAAAATTTACCTGGACTGCGTTGTTCAAGGAAAGGTTGCGTAAGCTCCTCTCGAACAAACTACAGCATATCTATTTAAATTAAATTAAAGACCCTCTAAATCTTTCTAAGAACACTTACTTTCAATCATCAAACGAACTCTGTATCAAAACGAAGTTGTGACACAACCTCAATTTCTTCTCTTTGCAGGTTGTTGGTCTCGATTTTTTCGACCCTGTCAGCAAAACAGAAATCTCACTCCATGATCTTTCAACGCCACTTAAGCTCACTTTCAACATAGGTGACGTACCCGAAGATAAAGAGGTTGTTTGCAATTACTTCAACGAAACAAAAAAGGCCTGGGTTACTGATGGTATGAACGCTGTGGAACCTGTTGACGGATCGTTGATATGTGAATCAACGCATGCGACTTACTTCGCGCCATCCTCGCGAGATATAAACAATGGTACTTCAAACGACACAAGTACAGAACCTCCATCTTCCACCACCGTGGGAGGTAAGATTCTCGCTGTTCTTTTTTCTCCTTACTGGAGAGAGATTTTTGATTGGATTTTTAAGTCACTCAATGATTACTTTGGTTTTACATTATGCTCATCTTGGTAGGTGGCTTGAAAATACCTGTCGCCACGCGGTCAACCAGAGAGGAACGAAAATTAATCCAATTGTGACTTACTTGCTCTTGTTTTAGGGCAGGCGTTCGGCATCACGACTGCGTTTAATCGACAACTGATTGTTTTCGTATGTTGTGATCAGTTCGCCAAAGTTATAACTGGGATTTTTTGGGGGGAAGAGTTTGTACACTCGATTTTGAACATCTCTCCTCTCTCTCCCTCCCCCTCTCCTCCCCCCTCGCCCCCCCCCCCCCCTTCCCCCTCTCTCTCTCTCCTTCTCTTGATCGCATTGATTGACTTTTTCAATAGCCCTTAAGGCCTGGCCAAACGCTCGCCACATTTCAACGCAACATCTTGCAACATTGTTGCATGATGTTGCGACATGTGTTGAACGCGCCGGCCAAACGCACGCAACATTTTCAACATTTTCAACGCAAACATATCGATGTTTATGTGCCCCATCCCCAGGCGCCCAACAAAGTGGACCTAGTGCGCATGCCCCAGTGCAACAATGTTGCGTGAACGTGGCCAAACGAGTACAACAACACCCAACATCCAAAATGTTGCACGAAAAATTTGACCGTTTTCAAATTTGACCCAACATCATCCAACATGTTGCAACATATTACAGCATATCGCAACAGGGTGGCCAAACGTATGCAACATGTTGTGTACAACAATGTTGCAAGATGTTGCGTTGAAATGTTGCGTGCGTTTGGCCAGGCCTTTATGCTTGATGACGTCTGACTTGCTAATTTCACCACCAATCCTTCAATTTGAAAATTAAACTCGTAAATTTTAGCATGAGCTTAATCCCAGAGGAGCAAACTTGTAAATAAAAGCCACGTGCGAAAAGTATTGCAAGTCCAGACGATGTGAATAATTTTGTGCAAACGAGGCTTGGGGGTGAATTTTGAGCATATTTCATAATCATGCATAAGGCCTATTGTTCTTGGTCACTTAGAGTGAGTAGCGCCGATAGATCCTCTTTCATTGAAAATGCGATTCAAACCAACGAGCTCACTTCAGTTTCCACCAACTGTGCGAAAGAAAAAAATTACATGACTGAGTTTATTTATGACAGTGTTACAAGCTTTTAAATTCGGATATGGCGCACATCAAAGGGCGTATTCCCCATAATTTACCTTTGTGTATATACCCAAGTGCGAACTTTTCCCAGGGAGGGACTGCGTTTTGTCAGAGTCGGCCCTCCCGACTTATAGATAGTCAGTTTGCCATTTGCACAATTTACCTTGAAAATAAGTCTGCTTTTTCGAAGCGGCCGACGAGGTCCGGGATATCTCTCTGTGGAAGTTCCTGTCACGTGGTTAAATTAAAATTTGTTGCCTTTGCTCAGTTGCAGTCAACGTAGAGGAAGAGAAAGATTACACAGGAGCTATAATTGGTGGTGTCATCGGAGGTCTCCTGTTTATTACCATCGTTGTTGCTGTCATCTGGTGGTTTAGTAAAAAGAATAAAGCAAAAACAAGGGTAACCGCAGTAGAGCTCCCCGAGTGAAGAGATGAAACTCATTCACGTTACATCGCATCGGAGACGCACCCACAATTAAAGTAGTGACACCTTTGCTATACCGGTGTTAGTTGCATGTGGTGGTCGAGTTGCATTAGTAGAATCTTTTGTGGAAAACGTAGCTTTAAAGAGGTCGAACGCAGTGATTAATGTCACTGTGGAGCCGAAGTGAAAACGATTAGGATCCCTAGTTTAAGTGAATGTTTTCCAAAGCCTGGTCATTTTCAAGTTGCAAGTAATATACGCGTTAGTTACAGTATTCGCTTATAAGCTGGATCAAAATAATTTCCCTCGCCTTTGGACAAAACGATTGTGAAATTATTCCCTAATTTCACTCGTCATCATTTGATTACCCATACACATTTTTAATCAATTATCTTTGAAAAATGAGTGGTTTCCCCAATGGACCTCTCTAGCTTATACGTTTTGTTTTCCCATTTCAGACCACGTAATGTTTCCAAGGGAATTTTCCTTTTGTTGTTTCATTAGTTACGCATACATATGCACGTGCATAAGACTACATTTGAAGAAACTGTTTCCTCGAGTAACACCACGTGGCCTGAAATGGGAAAACAAAACGTACAAGCTAAAGAGGCAGGGTTTTCATTTGAGGCCGGAGGCCGGACGTTTCGTCCGGTCGTTTGCCATTCCACGTCCGGTACTTTGAGATCAATATTGGCGATTTTTTTTTGCTACTGTATTATATATTTTTCTTACTAAGGCATCTCATAAACATGCTGACTAGAGGATAACAGAATAATCAATTACATTCTTCGAAACGGCCATATAACTCTTTTTTCTTTGCTTATTGAGCGGCGGGATATTTTATTGGTCTGTGACACAGACAGTGATGATTTAGCTTTTGGCTCAGACTTTGATGAATAGACTACACTCTTGATGAATGGACTACAACCCAAGTTACCAAACACCTTTTTTGAAAATCAAATAAATTCGCAATGATAAGCCAATGAATATTCTGTTGTTGCCATTCTCTCTCCCCCTCCCCCTACCAACTGACCATTTTCATTCAGTAATTTACTTTTTAAAGAGAATTTTAGTGAGCGCCAGCATTGCCTAGGAAACTGTTTCCTTGGTTCCAGAAACGCTGGAAATGGCGTTTCTGAGTATTCTATTTTAAAAATTTCCTGGGGGAGCATGCCCCCAGACCCCCCTAGCTGCTTGCGCCTTCGTCGCTCGCGAGGCGCCTTACGCCGCCAAGGAAACATTCACGTCCGGTGCTTTCCGAGGTATGTCTGCTACTTTACAAAACAGTTGAAAACCCTGAAGAGGTCCATCTTCTTTTAGGATTTCAATAACACTTGTAAAAGTCTCATTACTTTTCCGGCATATGCACACTCCGCGCAAAAATACCACTGAAGTAGTAGGCTCCGTCCTTTTAATTATTCCTTAAAAGGAATAATAAGGAATAATTTAACGCGTATCTTTGAAAGACAAGCGAAATTAATCCTTAATTTCACGGGGGCACATTGCGATTACATGAAGGGAAAAATCATTGATGAAAGCCCGTTCAATGCCGCGACAAATGACAATCAACTCAACTGATCATTCGTTTCAATGAATACTTTAATCTTAAAAGTGCAGCAAACACCCTTTCATTGGGTAATTTTTCTTTTCTAACCATTCATACTCTTGCTTTGTGGCGTTTTGGTTGCCCTTGTCGTTGCTGAAACTCTCTAAATTTAATATTAGGGACCTTAAGATCTACGACGGCGACATCAACGAAAACGTCACCTCAAAATAAAACTTTGCTCTATTATAAGTCTTTCGCGATTATTCCATCTCGTTCACGTCCTACAATATGGGCGAAGTATCCTAAAAATAAATTGGTAAGAGCGATTTCAGAGTGAAAATAGAGAATGTAAGATTCTCTATTGCATGCTCACGTTGTCGTCAAAACCTAAAATTTGGTGATTTCACGTCGTCGTCATGCAGAGAACCGCAAAAATATGAGCAATAATCCGTGCCGCACATGCAGCACGATTATTTATGCTCTTTTAACCAATTATATCACTGTTTTGTGGCGTTGTCGTCGACGTCGCCGTCGTAGATTTTAAGCTCCCTATTAGGGACCTTAAGATCTACGACGGCGACGTCAACGAAAACGTCACCTCAAAATAAAACTTTGCTCTATTATAAGTCTTTCGCGATTATTGCATTTCGTTCACGTCCTACAATATGGGCGAGGTATGCTAAAAGTAAATTGGTACGAGCGATTTCAGAGGGAAAATAGAGAATGAAAGAATCTGTGTGGCATGCTCACGTTGTCGTCAAAACCTAAAATTTGGTGATTTCACGTCGTCGTCATGCAGAGAACCGCAAAAATATGAGCAATAATCCGTGCCGCGCATGCAGCACGATTATTTATGCTCTTTTAACCAATTATATCACTGTTTTGTGGCGTTGTCGTCGACGTCGTCGTCGTAGATTTTAAGCTCCCTATTGATGTCAGGACAACAACTGCAAAGAACTGTACTAAAATGATAAACGCATGCGCAGGGCGTGCAGTAAATTTTTTCATTAATTTTTCAATAATCTATTATTTCGAGTCGTTCTTGTTCTTAGCGACGCCCTCTTTGCTTAAGCTTTTTTGTTTTTCATTTACTTATGCCAATACACAATACAGTCAAATGAGCGAATGGTTTGAGTCATGAAACCTCAAACTCGTTAATAATTCATAAGGATATTAGCCAATCGGAGTGTCCCATTTTGGTCAGGTACATGCATCTTGATACCCAATGAGACTACATACCAAGAAAACGCTGAATTAGGTTAAAAAACTGATCAAGACACTGATCAAGACACTTGAATTTAATAAACCTAATACACCTTCGGAAAAAACACATAAATAAACTAATCGCACACAATGCATTTTAAATTTCCCGAATAACAATCGACATAAAACTCTCGCAGTACCTCTTATATTTGGCGTCCAGAGGATTAAAACCAATTTGGACACCCAATAATTCAGCGATAGAGCATCCATTCCAGCAATCAGGGGCACCCAACGAGAATATAGATTAAAGTTACTTAGACATAGCATTGTTAAACGTATACTTTAGTATTTAAACGGTAGATATAGGCATATTTTTATCCCCCAAAAATTTTTCATCTGTTCGGATTTCCTAGCTGAAAGTCTAGTGATCCGAAAATTATAGGGATCAAAACTTACCTTTCGAAAATTTCAGCCAGAAAAAAGGCTCCCGAAAATTCTAGGTGAGCTTTTTAGGGTAAAAATTTGTTTAAAATGGGCAATTATACCATCTTTTAGATGTTCGAAGCAAGCAAGAAAGCAATTTTACGACAAATGTTCCGAAAATTCTAGATCTCAAATCGTCTTCCGAACAGATATTTTCCGAAAATTGACGTTGGGTGCCCTTGAGCAATGTCTGCTCTCAAGGCTTAATAGTCTTAGCACCTCTCTTAACCTCAGCCATTCGGCGAGTTCACAGCCCGATTCTTTTCATAATTAGTTGAAACTGGAACGGCGTCGTAAACCGAATCACTTTTTTTGGGAAGACGATTTTGGCAGGCGAAAACGACGTGATTCTGACTCGCTCTCCATTACGCCATATTATGTAAATTTCTTCCAAAGTTCTACCTTTTATATTCATTTCCTTTACAAATTACTATCACTTCTCTGATAAAACAAAAGATCATCACATAACACTCATACTTGGTAAAACAAAAGGTTGAGAAGTCATGTCAAAAACTCGTGCTTCGTGTTTCATCAGAGGTTTCAAACACCTCGAAACAATAAAAGTGCTCCGCCTACCGCGTCGTGCTTTCATTTGCTTCTCGGTGTTTGGAATCGCTAATGAAAACACTCGCACTCGATTTTGACATATCACTTCAAACTGGCCAAAATGCTCCGCGGGAGCGTATTAAGCGCTGGAATGTGACAACAAAGCGTTGAATTCACAATGGCTTATGTATTCGCGACTATAAAAGTTAAGTGCCCCATCTTGTTGATCTCTTTTGCCGTATAATCCACGGACTCTTGTTCGAAGTGTGGTTTTTTATTTTGTCCATCTATGGTTCAAGTTCCTCAAGCGCCAGGACCACCGGCTCCTCCGATTCAACAAACCCAACAAGCTCCACCTCAAGCGGCGAATACAGAGGTAGACATGCTTTCTGTTTTTCACACCGGAGTCAGTATTATTACTTGGAACGTTATGCTTCTCTGGTTCGAATGTTCTCGTGTTCATCAGGTTATTTCGCATTCACCAATTCCTTGTTTATGTTACCTTACTTTGATTTGGGACATCATCAATACTTCTTAGGTTCTCCTATTTCTTATGTGTTATGTTTGGCGTTCGCGGCGCTAAGGGTTCGGTGGAAATCGAAATGTCATCTACATTTTCAGTTTTTCTGGCCGGGAGCATCTACTACGTGGTTCTTGTACCTCTTAGATGTATTTCGCTGTACTGAACTTGAATCCTCCTGGTGTTCAATCAATTTATTTTCGTTTGGGACAAATACAAGTTGCGTGTGTTTGACAATAACTCAACCTCGTGTTTGTTGAATTTTCTTGCCTGTTGTTTACATTTGGGCCTCTCGGGACGGACACAAATACTGAAATACATTGTAGGTGCAGTTGCCAATTCGGTATGTCTGGCTGTAACTGAACTTCGTGTTTAATGGGGGGAATTTTGTTTTACTTTGAGTTTCTCGGGGCGGGCACGAATACTGAACTAGGTTCGGGAGCCAGTTAAAGGGGCCCCGCCGGGTAGGGGGGGGGGGGGGGGGCCGGTCTCGCTTGTCTGAATTTTAAAAGATCTCGTGTCGGTGCTTTGTCAATGTTTCACATTGCTGTGACCATTGCTGTTGGAAATTTAAAGAAAGGATGTAGTTTGTCGCGGTTTCACTCTAAGTGCTGTCGCTACTTTTTAGACCATGTCGCTTGTCCGAATTTACCCTGGCAGAGCCTCGTTTAAGTGCTACTATGACCAAAAAATCAATTCTTCGTTTTCTTTTGATTTCAAAACTTTGTTAACTGAAGTGGCCCAAGTTTCAAAAAGAAATCTATCTTTTACGTACCTAGACTTTCACTCCACAAAACGAGCACTATGATTGGTTGATTCTTGGTCAAGTGCCCCTAATCAAATTCAAATTGTCATATAGCTGATTTTTTTCCCACAACAGCGCGCGCTCTCATTGGTTACTTCGAGGTCACATGACATCTAACAATAAAATTGTTTCCCACCAAAAGTCTCTGAGCGGGCAACAGTTCAAAATCTATGACGCCAGAGGGTAACAGTCCACCGCGAATGTTGACCGACGACCGCCGTCGCTGTTGCCGTTTCTCGTTTTTCTTTTTGTGCTATATAACAAATCACTTAATGACTGATTCATCGAATTTCAATTTTTTCCTCTGCTGCGCCTCGGGGAAACATTGAGATTCTCGGGGAACAAAATTAACTGTTTCGCTCGAAACCAGTCATTAAGTGTTTAATGTAACCTGTCCAGGGGCCCGTTTCTCGAAAGTCCCGAAACCTTTTCGGGTCCGAAAAGCCATTTGTGAACCTGCCAACCGCATGGTCAGGAAAGTCGATCTTTCAACATGTTTTTAAGGAAACAAAAAGCAAACTGACTGTGAAGTTTGAGGACTCAAATTCCTTCCGTTCTTGAGATACAGACGGAATTGTGACACCCGAAAATGGCTCGTAAAGTTTCGGGACTTTCGAGAAACGGGTCCCTGGATACGATTCCGCAGTTGTTGCCTGTGCGGGATGTTTTGCTGCGATTGTTGAAGGGAAAATCTAAATAGATAACGAAGCACTTATGTCTGGTCCCTCGGTGAAACTAATTAGTTTTAATTTGGAAACGTAGGTTTCTCGGGAAAACAACTGTTTCCCTCGGGACCATATATAAAGTGCGAATTATTTCAACGGGAATTCTTATTTAATGATCCGCCATTTAATTTTACTAGCTTTAGAATCTTGAAAGAGCTAGATCGAGGAGAAAATGACGTCAAAGACCCACTAACTTAAGAATGCAATGCATGGGTACGCGGCTGAATTAATATGCAGCACGGGAGTTTGGGGATTTCAGACTTTGAAACTCGTGTTTTCAATGTATAATAAGCTGCATTTTACACGCTAAAATTTTAAGCTAGTGAGTAAATGACATCACTCTTTCCTAGATCCAACCCTCTGACGTCTAACCGACCAGTAATGGCAGAGCGTAAAATCCAATTCTTACATTGAAAATAAACAGTCTTTGGATAAAAATCGTTGCCCAGAATTTTACCAGTCAGGCGTTAGCAAACACACAAAATCTGAAGAAAAAAAGGAAATGATTTTTTGATCATATTAGCAAGCTTCGGATTCTGTTGCTCTTTGTTTGCATTTGGGTGTCTCGGCCGGGGACTGAGTTCAGGTGCCACTTAAGGACGTTCGCGCGAAATTTTTTCAACATTGATTTTCTTCTGAAACTTTTACCACTGTAAGATGATGAGTTAGTTATGTCAGAAATGTAAAAAAATGGGGGGTCACCGACTTCGTTTTGGAGAGAATATGTCCGGAAAAACACCCAAAATGTGACAAAATCGGGCTTCGTTATCGAATAAGGCCAGTGTCTGTAAACCCAAATATATTGCAATTAAATCTTTGAAGTGAAATCTTCTCTGCCAAACATTGTTTAAGTGGACTAATTAAGTGAATTTAGTCAACTGGTGAGGTTCCCTTAAAGAACAAGTTCGCATTTAGCGACCACAGTTTCACGCGCCTTGCAGTCGCAAGATGGCAGGATTTGATGTCCCGTGAGCAGAAATCTTGAAATTTTTTGAACTTCCCACATTGATTTTTTTGTTCATTTTTGGACAACGTGGAGATAATTGTAAATAAAATCCGTTTCTGGAAAGAAAAATAGGGGTCACCGAACGTCCAAGACCGTTAAATCCAGGCAAAGCTATAGCAATGGCCTTTTGCCCTATCAGTTCTCATTTTATTACTTAGCGCGCGCGCTCGTGTATGATTTGCGTGCGCAGTAAGGATGCGCAGAAACAATTGGCGCGAACGTCCTTAAGAGCTTCTCCCTGAGAGACCGGGGCAGACTTGGAAATGAAGGTCGGCTGATTTCGCTTAAAATTGGTACACAAAGCACTTATGTCAACTTATGTAATATGCCAAAGTTTCAGCTTCAACGACTTTTTTTTTAGCTGAGTTCTGGATATTAGCCCCTCAGGGGTCCCCAGAGGCTGATTTTCAGTGCAATTTTGGCCACTTTTAAATCTCTCTTTTAGCAACATGAAATTAATTTCAGGCAAAAACAAAACCATCTTTGTAAAGCCCTATCCTTAGGCTTTTATGGATGAGAACATTAGCTCATGGAAATTTTTCGCTAGCCTGTGGCTGTTATCACAACTTGGTCATATTTGAAGCATATGGGAAGCAACCGGAAATGGCCTGTTTTTCAGACCAAATATTTTCCATGCCCATGTTTTATATCTTGAGGTCTTAGTATCCCTGCAAAGTTCAGCCCTTAGTTTAGTAATATCAAGAAAAAAATACTAAGGTTGAGGCTTTTTACTAAGAAAAAAAATTACGAGAAGATGGCTAACCAGGCCACTTCCGGTTAAAGTTTCAACAAAGCGAGTCTGCAAAAATCAGCCATTTAATTTCGATTATCTTTTTTCCTTCCAAGTTATGGTTAAAAGAGACTCTGAAGTTAATTGTCACCGAAAAGACTTGCCGTTAATAAGAAATTTTTATGTGATTGTTTTAGGACCGATCAGATAGTGGTCCGACAGCGGTTATAAATTTCTTGAAAGAAGTCTTGAAAATTACGGACAATAGAGCCGCTGCGAAAACTCTTTAGTTACCTAACAACACATCTCTTGCCGGTAAATCACAATGCAAAATTGCATCTTTTTCGTCCAAACTGCAATATTGAGTTTTATCTCCTTTGTTCAACTCGTTCAACGTATCACGTCTGTGGCCCGTAGTGATGAAGCGCTAATTAAATCAGGATATAAGCAAGCTTTGTAGTTCCATTCCGTAGTACTATAACCCACCTGTTTGGGCTTTAATATTTTCTGAAGAAAAAAGAACTTATCGGTCTCTTTAAAAGCAACCACAACATCTGTCGTGACACTACTTGAGAATCGTTTTGAACCTTTAAGAAATTTCGAATAATTAAAGCTAATCGTCTAACACAAATTGCAGTCACTCTTCCAGTCTATTCGCAAAGTGTCTGGATAAATTCACTTACAAAAAACGCTTACCTGGCTTCACTTTTGCAGACATGCCCCTTCCCTACAATCCCTTAAAAGTGGGGTAACATTAGAAACTTTAGCCTCAGCGTTAAATTGGTCGCAAGTGCGTCGTTGCGAGTTAGATATACACAGGTCGATTAATACCGTACGTGACGAGGTCATTGTAGTTTGCTGGCTATGACTGACTTGGAATTCAGTTGTTTTCTCGTGCAGATTTGTCTCCTTGATATTGCAGAGAATGATTATGATTGAACTTGTATGAGAACCTCAATGGCATGATTTGTTTACTGAATATTTACGCAAACGGGTGAATTTTCAGCGGTGACGTGGACATATCACGAATCGTCTTTAATTCATCTTTTGTGAAGCCAGACGAGCCAGCTTGGTTAAGGATTAACTTCCCTTCAGGAAAATTGTTAACTCTGTGTGACGCAGTCAGTTTATTACCAGCAGCGCCCACTTTGACTAGCAGGGCGTAACATCTCGATCTAATGTCGCTAATGGGAGAGTCACAGCAAGCTCTGACGGCTTGTTATCTCGTGCCCCACATATGTCAACTTCTTTACAAAAGGTGCACCGTATACTCATGGTTTTGATTTTCCAAGAGACTAAATTGTGAAATCCAGACTTTCGCTACTCTGCCTTTCAAAAGCACTCAAATGGAGTCAAATGGACTCAAATGAAACAAATTCGCTTACAGACTGAATAGATTCAATTAGTTTAATTAATAGATCGCAGATAGTTTCTTTTCTGGCAAATAAACAAAGCAGCCGGCAAGGTGTCCACTTTCTTTTGAAAGTGCTGGCCATTTATTTCTTCCCCGATGCATTTTGTTGATTTAGGACAGATTAAAGTCCACATTACATTCGGATTTTACACAAAAAGGAACTGGCATAGCGCGTTAGCAGGCTAGACTCTGGATCGTGCGGCCCTGGGGCCCGTTTCTCGAAAGTCCCGAAACTTTACGGGCCATTTTCGGGTGTCACAATTCCCTTTGTATCTCAAGAACGGAGAGGACGTAAGTCGTCAAACTTCACAGTCATTTTCCTTTTTGTTACCTTGAAAACACGTTAAAAGATAGGCTTTCTAAAACAAGTGGTTGGCATTTTCACAAATAGCTTTTCGGGACTTTCGAGAAAAGGGCCCCAAGTTACTAGGGCGTTGACATGTCGTCTTGGGAAGGCAATTTTCTTTAACAGTGCCTCTCTCCACCCAGATGTATAAATGGGCACCAGTGATTATTATCCTGTCCAGGAAAGAAGAGCAGTAACCAAATTAAGCTCCAGCAGGTACGAGCGGGCACTAGGCCTTGTGACGACTTACCTTATCACCTACAGCATGCATAATGGCCCTCCAGGGCGATTACCGCCTACAATTAGGTTGCTTCTTATTACCGAAACCAGAGTTAAGGGTCAGCAATTCAGTGTGAGTCCATAAAGACTTACTTTTTCATGTGATCTACAGCTACGGGTGCCATAAAAGACCCCCAAGTCCTTAAGGGGTCCAAGAAAGCTGAAATATTTTATTTCGCAAGTTGCCAAAACAGTAGTCTTTACCGGAAGGATAACCCACTCCATCCCTGTCCTATCTTTGGATATATATGCAGTATGGATGCCACCATGGATCTGTACTGTTTGAGAAAGCAACAAAAGGAAAATACTGATAGAGAAAGGGAAAGAGTGCCCGTGAGTAATCTTCTAGCAATTTAGCGGATTGGCGGCGAAAAAGGACCGTGTTGGACGTCCTTATCAATCATTTACAACATACGTGAGCCATTTACACTGGGGCACTGGGTAAGAATAAATATTCAGTAAACAAATCATGCCATTGAGGTTCTCATACAAATTCTATCATAATCATTCTCTGCAGTATCAAGGAAACGAATCTGCACGAGAAAACAACTGAATTCCAAGTCAGTCATAGCCAACAAACTACAACCACGCACTTGCGACCAATTTAACGCTGGGGCTAAAGTTTCTAATGTTACCCCACTTTTAAGGGATTGTAGTAAAGGGGCATGTCAGTAAAAGTGAAGCCAGGCAAGCGTTTTTTGTAAGTGAATTTATCCAGACACTTTGCGAATAGACTGGAAGAGTGACTGCAATTTGTGTTAGACGATTAGCTTTAATTATTCGAAATTTCTTAAAGGTTCAAAACGATTCTCAAGTAGTGTCACGACAGATGTTGTGGTTGCTTTTAAAGAGACCGATATGTTTTTTTTTTTCTTCAGAAAATATTAAAGCCCAAACAGGTGGGTTATAGTACTACGGAATGGAACTACAAAGCTTGCTTATATCCTGATTTAATTAGCGCTTCATTACTACGGGCCACAGACGTGATACGTTGAACGAGTTGAACAAAGGAGATAAACTCAACATTGCAGTTTGGACGAAAAAGATGCAATTTTGCATTGTGATTTACCGGCAAGAGATGTGTTGTTAGGTAACTAAAGAGTTTTCGCAGCGGCTCTATTGTCCGTAATTTTCAAGACTTCTTTCAAGAAATTTATAACCGCTGTCGGACCACTATCTGATCGGTCCTAAAACAATCACATAAAAATTTCTTATTAACGGCAAGTCTTTTCGGTGACAATTAACTTCAGAGTCTCTTTTAACCATAACTTGGAAGGAAAAAAGATAATCGAAATTAAATGGCTGCTTTTGCAGACTCGCTTTGTTGAAACTTTAACCGGAAGTGGCCTGGTTAGCCATCTTCTCGTAATTTTTTTTCTTAGTAAAAAGCCTCAACCTTAGTATTTTTTTTCTTGATATTACTAAACTAAGGGCTGAACTTTGCAGGGATACTAAGACCTCAAGATATAAAACATGGGCATGGAAAATATTTGGTCTGAAAAACAGGCCATTTCCGGTTGCTTCCCATATGCTTCAAATATGACCAAGTTGTGATAACAGCCACAGGCTAGCGAAAAATTTCCATGAGCTAATGTTCTCATCCATAAAAGCCTAAGGATAGGGCTTTACAAAGATGGTTTTGTTTTTGCCTGAAATTAATTTCATTTTGCTAAAAGAGAGATTTAAAAGTGGCCAAAATTGCACTGAAAATCAGCCTCTGGGGACCCCTGAGGGGCTGATATCCAGAACTCGGCTAAAAAAAAGTCGTTGAAGCTGAAACTTTGGCATATTACATAAGTCGACATAAGTACTTTGTGTACCAATTTTAAGCGAAATCGGCCGACCTTCATTTCCAAGTCTGCCCCGGTCTCTCAGGCAGAAGCTCTTAAGTGTGTTTGGCTGTACCCGAACCTCGGGTTCCGTTGAAATTATTTGCTTACATTTGGGCCTCTCGGGGAAAGGCACGAATACTGGACACGGTTCGGATGCCAATCGTTTGTCAATGTTTGGCTTTGGGTTACCACATCACTGAACTTCGCCTTCATTAAATGAAGTGGATAGTTTCTTAACTATGGTGTTGCGTCGGTGGGGAAGTAGTATACAAAAATTTGGTTTTATCAACGGAGTTGATATTGTAAATTGGCCACCGTACAAACATTCTAAAAGCTGACGTTTCGAGCGTTAGCCCTTCGTCAGAGCGAATCGAGGAATTGTGGGTCACGTGTAGTTTTTATAGTAGAGTAGGAGCTACGCTATTGGTGGTAACATGGCAACGTGAGAAATAGGAATATATTAGTTAAATGAAAAGTGTTCGTTAATACCGTGAGGATTGAGGATTCATCTTCCAAATCGGCACCCTTAATCCTCTGGCAAACACACTACAACCAAGGCATCATGTCAGTGGAAACTCTAGATAGTTTATAGTTTATACTTTTAAATTGCTATTTCATTTTTTATTTAAAATTTTACAGGCAGACTAGTTTCTGTAACCGACGTGCAGGGGAAATACTCATGCATGAGAATTTAGACAGTTAAAAATTGCTACGAGATTGTTAACTATCACTTAGCACTTACAAGCAGAAAAAATATTTCCGCCGCGACGTTTAAGGCAGATTACTTTCAAGGGAACGAACAAAGTCTATTTAAAATAAAGCGGCAAAAACGAGTCAAGAGACTGATTACTTAAATTCCCTTGGTAAGCTGTTCCATATTGAGATGACTCGATTAAAATAAATTTTCACGAAAAACAGATGTACGAGAAAGATTTGTCTTAAAATGCAATCCTGAACAGGCACGGCGCTTTTGACTCTCAAGAAAAGAGAAATAATGAAATAATATTGGAACTCGCGAGGTAGTTCCATATACCCATGAAGGCGCTCAAAATAGAAAATTAGGTCAAGATACTCTAGCCAGTAATTTAGTGGCAATAACTTAAGTTTGACTAAGCGATCTCCACAGAATAAATAAAATTTTCTTATCATAAAACGCGTAGCTCTCCTTTGAATGTTTTCAACGAGGAGTAAGTTGCCGATGATTGACTGCGGTACCCACAACTGAGAGCAAAAACAAAAGTGTGGGCGCACTAAGGAAAGGTAAAGCCGCAAAAGCGCAGCACTTCCAACAATACCTGAGTAGTTTGTTTTAAGAAAGCCTTGCATCTTATTTGCTTTAGAGACGATCATTACTATGTGATCCTTCCAAGCGGTGTCATTTGAAATCAAAATACCTAGATCCCTTTCGGATGCGACAACCTCCACATTATTAACCAATCGGAGTCCCCCATTTTGGTCAGTTGCGTGAATCTGATACCCAAGGAAACTACAGATCATGAAAGGCCCGAGTTAAAAAACTGATCAAGACAAAATCACTTGGTGTAACAATTGACGACGAACTCAGCTGGAATTGCCACATCGAAAAACTAACCAAAAAGATCGCTTTTGGAATCGGTACCATGAAACGTGTTAAGTACCTGGTTCCTCAGGCGACCTTACATTTTTAGTACAACCTCTCTTTGACTACTGCGGCACTTTTTAGGGAACCTGTGGGATAACTTTACAAGACAAAGCTGCAAAAATTGCAGAATAGAGCAGCCCACGTTTTAACATTTTCTCCAACTATGACGTTAATGCTTTTGTTGAAAATTCTGAGATGGAAAAATCTTGATCGCCAGAGAAACATACAAAAGGCCACCATGGTATTCAAATGCCTATATGGGTTAATTATAATTAATTAATTAGCTCCTGACTATTTAGCATCGCAATTTTCTGAACAAAATGCAAGCTACAACTTGAGGACTCCTAGAGCAAACTTTGTTAAATTGACACGTAAAATTTCAAAAATGGTTTTAGTTATAGTGCCCTTCCTTTTGAGGGTAGGTGCCCGGAATCCCCCAGGTCGTTCAAACGCGCAATCAGCAAAGCTCTAAACGACACGGTATTTACGGAATGCAGCTGTTTAATACAGTGAGGGGGTAGTTTCTAAAGAAACTGTGGTGCTGCGTCGATGGGGAAGTAGTATACAAAAATTTGGTTTTATCAACAGAGTTGATAATGTAAATTGGCCACCGTACAGAGATTCTAAAAGCTGACGTTTCGAGCGTTAGCCCTTCGTCAGAGCGAATCGAGGAATTGTGGGTTACGTGTAATTTTTATAGTGAGTAGGAGCTACGCTATTGGTGGTAACATGGCAACGTGAAAAATAGGAATATATTAGTTAAATGAAAAGCGTTCGATAAGACCGTGAGGATTAAGGGTGCCGATTTGGAAGATGAATTTTTGTTCCAGATTCTTGCGGTTTTCCGTCCTACCTAGATGTAGGGAAAGGCCGCAGGTAGCCATGTGTTTTTTGGAGTGGTTAGGGAGATTAAAATGACGAGCGACTGGCTTAGATGCATCCTTGTCATTCTTCTCAACATCGCAAAGATGTTCGAGGAATCGATCACCTAGTCGTCTACCTGTCTCGCTAATGTATAATTTATTGCATAACGAACAGGTCTTCCATTAATTGACATTTGCGGAGGTACATGTGAAACGATCTGTGATGTTGACAGATCGCTCAGGTCCCGATATCTTGCTAATGTTAAGAATGAAAAGACAAGTTTTGCATCGCATCGTAAGCGCGCACATTTGAAAGTGCCGGGTTGCTCGTTAGTTTTGAGCGCGCTTCTAACTAAAAAGTTGCTTACGTTTTTGTCGCGTTTGAGTGAAATAAGTGGAGGTTGCGAAAAGATTATACCAATCTTGGGATCATTTTGGAGTAATTTAAAATCAGTGATCGTGGAATAATGGCCAGTTTGGATATACTACTATTACAACGAGGATAATATACAAAGAGTACTTTGTGAATTAAGATGAGCAGATCGACAACATGGGCTCCTTAAGGAGGCTCAAAATTGTTTCTCCTTTTTTCAAACAAACATTCTCTTTTTAGATACAGTTAGGGTAATCATATCAAAAAAAAATTTGGCCAGGGTATTAAGTACCCATCATAAATTTCTCACATTAAATTTTCCTCCAAAATAACATTACCATGGCAAGGATGTAAGGCATTTCTTTGAGCCTTAAAATCAAGATATATTGTCTTTTTTGTAAAAACGGGACGGTGAAATCTTCCCATTCAGCGTTACCAGATTCAAGATTTAACAAAATGTGTAGGTCAGTCTTTCAAAAAAATAAGTTTTTTCGAAAATTGTCGCTAATTTATTTTTTCACCTACAGAATTTTTTTAAATTTGAAAAACAAGCGTTTTAAAATAATCTAAGCTAACATGCAAAAAATAAAAAAAAATCACCTTCCGGAAGCAAAGATATAAGCGAGTGCACGCGCGAGTAAAGCTATGGGCCAACACAAACGGATTTAAGTGACCATTAAACCGTGTGTGTACAATTTTCGTAGTTTTCGTGAATAGGAGGTGTCTATTTATATTCCATATGTGTATGAGTTAGAAGAAAGGTGAGCGAAATTAGCGGTATTTGTTTATTTCTAGTGACCCACTGTGAATCGTGAGCTCACGCGAGCATCTTTAAGAATTGAGTGTCTGGCTTACGCGCGCGCGCGCGCTCATCTGAAAACCCTTTCGAGCCTCCTTAAAGTTCACTTGCATGGGCATCAGTTTTCTTGAACTTTGGGATATTCGTCAGGAATAATGTGGAGCTTTACTTATCAAGTAAAGCTATGATCCTCGCAGTTATGAACGCAATTTTAGCAATTACGTAGAGAGGCCTGAAAAATTGAACCCTTGCCCTCGCGATACCGGTGCGAGGCAGGTAGTTTTAGTTAAGCAATAAAAATGATGTCAGTAAAGGGGAGGCCACGAAACAACAGGTTAAAGGAGAAAAACAACCGTTCTGCACGCGCAGCACGTGCGGTTAATTTTAATACAGTTTTCAGTCCTGCGAAAACAAAGACCCCCGACAACGACGACGACCGTGAAAGATATTTAAATGTGTAACTCCAATAAACCAAAGTGTCCTTACATCAGGAGTTGAGCTTTGGTCATTTCAGGTTGTGGATTTGCAGCCTTAACAAAGAGAAAAGCGGAATATCTGCCGATTGTTATAAAATGTTAACGAATTTTAGAAATTCCAGTTTCCCTGATGCGCTGCCATTTTGAAAAATTGTGACGTGCGAGAGCTACTGTTGCCCTATCATTCTAATCCCCCAAAAGCTTTTTAATAATAACGATAGCACAAACGTAACACGTCACAAAAACAAGCGCTGCAGAAATTCATTTATTTTAGACAAAAAAATGTCCAAACAAATGTGATTGCAAACAACACTCAATGTAGATAAAAACTGTAAGAGCGATCTGTGCTCATAATTTTAAAAGGAAGAGGGGTTAAAACAGATCTAAAAAAATCGTTAAACTAAATTTTTAGTCGCCTTCTGCGACCTTCTTCAGATAAATGTGCTGAGGAAGTTACGGAATGCAAATATATAGACACCAACAGCACTGTGAATGAAAACGGGAAGGTCGAGGTGGGTGTCATATCGCAAGGCCACACATACGAGAAAGTATTTAGATTTCCATTCACACAGCCCAGCGCAAAACAAAAGAGCTGTCGTTAAGACCTTACTGGACCGCGCTAAATGTATTCCGTCTACGACTGCACGAAGACGAAGCGAAGAACGAAGCGTTGTTAACGACCGGTTGATCAATCAAACATCGCACAACCAAAGCCCCAGGGGAGCCCAAAAGCATATATTTCAATTCCATACATTAAGGACGGTGCCTACTATTGTTATTGCGCATACGTTCTGCGCATCTCCAGATACTCGGAATTGCTATCGGTAGTGCTTACTAATGCAGAGATATTTTTGCGCGGTTTAAAACTATTCGGAGAAAGGAGAACTTAGCAAGTGCTCTTGCTATCCAAAAAGAAAATTGGGGGTAGCCTTGCATTTTTCAAAGATAATTAAACTTTAATTTGGAAAGGAACGCCATACATTGCTTTGTATTTTAAAGCTTTTTACTAATATTGTTGATTAAATATCTTTGAAAAATACATGTTTACCCCCAATTTTCTTTTCGGATTTTAATAACACTTGTTGAGATCATAGTCAGTAAACCGCGCAAAAATACCTTTGAATTAGTATGCACCGCGAGAACATTAAGACAAACCACTAAAAACACTGGGTCATGTTTTCAAAAAACCTAAAGACCGGCCGACAAAAGAACATTTGAAAGGAATTGTATACAAAGTGAGTTGCAGAACGTGCCCTTTTACATATGTTGGAGAGGGTAAAAGAAGTTGGAAGTCTCGGGGAGCTGAGCACAAGCTTAGAACTAATGGGAATATCGGCTCGGCGGTAAAATAGCATGCCGAAACCACTGGCCACGACTTACACCCAAATTATGCGAGCGTTTTGAAAACAGGCGTAACTAAACCAAGAACAAAAGGCTTTTTTCTAGAGTCGTTGCATTCGTTCCTCGACAAAAACTCTGTCAATGAAAGAGCACCATTCCCCAAGGTGTACGCATCACTGGTTTCCTCCCTTAGGGGCAATGAACAATGACCAACCTCGTCCCCAGGGCCTTCTCGTCTGCGATTTTCAAAATGGCGGCTCGTCTGGAGAAGACCCTGGCCAACGCTGAACTAACACCTTTGTTGATTAGCCCATTCATACGAACACGCTGATTGGTTTAAATACATTCTAAAGAAATATGGCGGAAGTAGCGAGTGTTTACACGAAAAAGAAAGGGCTTTAGGAGGTTGATTGCAGTTCAGTTCAAGCGATGTTGAATCAAACTGCCATTAACGATTCGAAAGGTGAATCTTTTCCGTTTTATTTTAATTTAAAAGATGTAACCTATACCATAGAAGTAGAAATAAGCCCGGGAAAATATACATAACGAGCGTGTAAACTTAGATCTGCCAACAGCTAGCGAGCTGCAGCTCATCACATGTGGTCTTATGTGCTGTTTTTGTTGTTCTGTATTCATGTGCAATTAGTTTTTCCGCGTACGGAAACAAAGAAGAGTTTGAAGCGTTTTTTATGTTCGAATTTCAAATCTAAAAGGGAGCTTTTGCTCGTTACAGAGCACTGTTCTAATATACGGAAAGAAGGGGTAGCTTCTAAAGAAACTGTGGTGCTGCGTCGGTGGGGAAGTAGTATACAAAAATTTGGTTTTATCAACGGAGTTGATAAAATAAATTGGCCACCGTACAGAGATTCTAACAGCTGACGTTTCGAGCGTTAGCCCGTCGTCAGAGCGAAGCCCTTCGTCAGGGCTAACGCTCGAAACGTCAGCTGTTAGAATCTCTGTACGGTGGCCAATTTACATTATCAGCTCCGTTAATAAAACCAAATTTTTGTAATATACGGAAAATCGCTTCTATTTTCTTGGACACATTTCCTTAAATATAGGCCTTCTGCCTGTATTAGGTTTAGGCTTACTTCAAATCTTTTCAAATGCACTACTTTTTAATAATAATAATATTGTTTTGGTGGCCGAGGCTGAATTGAATATTTTTATTTTCTGCCGACGTTTAGGTTGAAAATATTCTTGTGAATATTCTTAGATTTTACCATATGGTATTTATGTTGTCAAATGATTGTATTTGCTGTCTGGATGGTGTTAAAGTAATTTTAGAGCCAGCCTATAGGTATTAAATACATATTATTTGATACAATGCACATGACTTCTTGCAGAAATGTTATTAGTATCAAACTAACTGCCAGTGCTATGTTTGAGATTCAAATGTAAAATAAGTTTACTGTATTGAACTCAGTGTTTCCGCCAGACCGCACCATTGTGGGAATCCTGCATTGCATTTAGAGAAGGCCCCCAGAGAAATGGAGAAAGGGCCAATTTAGCCCTTTACTTTTATTTTGGTAATAAAGCTTGTTGTTGTTACAAGGCTGCATGCAGGTTTAACCCAGGATAGTATTCTAGTAACCATCCCAAGGCTCAAAAATGCGACCGATATGGTCGCCAATGAACTAACAATGTACAATGCGACTAACATTTGTTTCTTTGCGACCAAAAATTCTAGTTTAGTTGCCATAATCGCGACTTCCTTTTGCTACGTTGAGGACACCTTATGTTCTTCTAGTAAGCCATATTGAAAGATCTTTGCTTCTTTAAAAGACGTAACATAAGAAAACATAACCAATTTTTTAGGTCCAACTATTATCTATTGGGCCCTTTCCTAAGAAATTTGCCCCTGAAACAAGTCTTCAGGGGCCACTTTGGTCATTAAGTATAATTTTCTGGCTGAAACGCTGAACTATGATGTTTTTTTTCTCAGTACCTGGCCAGGGAAAATGGTTCCTGTTTTATTATGTCTAAACACTTACATTCCTTACTGTGTTAGTTTTTCTATAAGTGGGGGCCTTATTTCAATTCTTGTTTAAGTAGTGCACAAGAGCACAATTGTTTACTGTAGATAAATTGCCCTCTTGATGAACCATCTTAGCACTGAAAGCGGTCAATAGGACATTTATGAAGGCTGCTGTATATCTTTCAGTGTATTCCACAAGCCAAGGCAACCTCAAAACTAAGGTTTATAGGTGGAAACATTTCAACAGAGTATTAGTTACTCAGAGAAGATAAATAGAAGTTACATATTCCAAAGTAGTATTCTTTGATCTAGGTAGTGATAACTATATAATGTATCATATATAAAGTATTACATTGGAAACGTTTGTATTAATCAAGCATTCCCAACCTTGTCTTCAATCAATGTTGGCATAATAAAGGCATGTTGAAAGAATTTGCACTGTTTATGTCTACTTTTGTTGGTGAACTTTATACTACTTATTTGAAACCTTTTATATTCTTCAAAGCTGTTTACAGATAACTGGATGGGGTCTGGGGTAGTAGTTAGAAAGGTTTTTCTACCATTACTGTTTCCAAATTAGATTGTTTCTTTGGTCACAGCAGTGATTATTATCAACCAGCAACATGCAACAACAAGTTGCAAATTACAAATTCCTCACCCACACAATGTACAAATGGTCAGTAGTCACCCACCTCTTCGGAACCTCTATTTGCTCCTGGACTCATCCACCTCTATTGTTTTCAGGAATAGGCCATTGTTTCTGTTGTTTATTTTATTGTTTTCTCGGCCAATCCTGTTAAACCTCCAAATGTGTGTTAGAGAAACATTAAACAATTATATGTCTGTTTTACAGAACTATTGTTCAGTGATCAATGGCATGCAATACCAGTGAGGGGTCCAGGAAGCCTGCCCCACCCCCTATTTTGGGTAAAAATAGAAAAGAACACAGATGGAGGGAAAGCCGGCTGGGCAGGCAAGACAAACACAAAACCACCCCCCACCCCCCTTTAGTTCAAAGTCTGGATCTGCCACTGAATGCCTTGCAAACACTATTTTTTATGGCAAGCAATTCAATTTCAATGATAAAGCAATAATTATTATTAAACTTGAACTGGTTGTTACAAAATGTAGTGTGTGTAAGTGTGTTACACTGTCAGTATTTTCTTCCATTTTACACTTAAAATTCAACAACACACATCTTTGGATAAATTCATTCTCAGTGTTATTCTGTAGATGTCATTTGATAAAGAGAACAATGCAACAGGTCATTTTGGCAAACATAGTTTACTGGAATTAAGTGGTTAGACAATGGTAAATCAAAGCCTAACAATTCATGCAAAAACTCGGTGCAAGGAAATCAGTTTTGTAGTTTGTGGGCTGCAAAAAGGATATACTTACATAACAGTCAAACATGTTTCCCAGGTTAAACAATAAAAAATAAATTAACAATTGAAATAATTATTTGTTTTCTTAAAGTAATTCAGTAGTTTGAAAAAAACATAAGTATTTCCCCCCCATCACCAAAAAGGTCACTTAAAATTTATGGGCATGAAGAACATCACTAGCCCAACTGAAAAATTAACAACAATATAGCCTTGGGTTATCAGGCAATAATTTCATTTGATTAAGGAACTGAGTGAAAATGTGGTTCAGCAAGGAATTGAAAATGGGTTTCCAGATTGTTTCTAATCATTTATACATTTTCCTATATACATTCAGATTACAGTATCAGCCAGAAATAGGTTATAGAATATCACCTATACAACGTAAGTTTCAGCAAAAATTAGATTCTCTTTGCCCCTAAGTTTTTAATTGACTCCAAAGCCTAATAATCATATAAATTTTCATACCTGTTGATCCAAAAAGGGTCAATTACCAGGGTGTGTAGTGCTGTTTTTAGATCATTAGAGTATATTTTTAAGTCATTTAAAACTGTATACTGCATGTGTATAATTAGCTTAAGACTCAATTTAATAACTTCTGTTAATTAGACTTAATAAAAAGCGATGCCTGTGAATTAAGGAAATCATTCAATCAATCGATAATTTAATTTCAGTCAGACTAATTAAAATAAGCTTATATAGAGTTCATTACTTCATGTTCACATAGCAAGTTGGAGTATGTGACTCGATCATCTTGCTTAAATAAGCTTAGTAATACGAGGCCACAAAGAGTTTTTCACTCTGTACTTAAGAGCAGCTGAGTTTTTCTCTTTGATGTTCAATCTGATTTCAATGACAGTTAAATAAAGTGAGTACGAAAGTGTAATAAACTTACAAATGCTCACAACGTTGTATTGAGATACTTTTTTGGATTTTTGTTCACGTACTTTTAAAGCGCAAAATTCCTGCTCCAGAATTAAAACGTCCGTAAAAATATTTCATCTTACTGCGAAGCCACCACTGCCTCGTGTACAAACTTAGTTTAAAGCGTTCTTTGACCGGTGTTTTGCTTCCCACGCGATGCTTCGCCGCCATTTTGTTTTGGTCTTTCTCAAAATGTCACGTGATAAAAATCTCCAAGATTTTTGGAGATTTTGTACCACGTGAGTTCAGCGTTGGCCAGGGTCTTCTCCAGACGAGCCGCCATTTTGAAAATCGCAGAGGAGAAGGCCCTGGGGACGAGGTTGGAACAATGACATCTTCTATATATTTGCATTCCGTAACTTGCTGAATACATTTCTCTGAAGAAGGTCGAAGAAGGCGGCTCAGTCGATGCATATGGGTGCCCTGGGTGGGTACGTCATGTCAGTCGATGCATATGGGTGCCCTGGGTGGGTACGTCATGTCAGTCGATGCATATGGGTGCCCTGGGTGGGTACGTCATGTCAGTCGATGCATATGGGTGCCCTGGGTGGGTACGTCATGTCAGTCGATGCATATGGGTGCCCTGGGTGGGTACGTCATGTCAGTCGATGCATATGGGTGCCCTGGGTGGGTACGTCATGTCAGTCGATGCATATGGGTGCCCTGGGTGGGTACGTCATGTCAGTCGATGCATATGGGTGCCCTGGGTGGGTACGTCATGTCAGTCGATGCATATGGGTGCCCTGGGTGGGTACGTCATGTCAGTCGATGCATATGGGTGCCCTGGGTGGGTACGTCATGTCAGTCGATGCATATGGGTGCCCTGGGTGGGTACGTCATGTCAGTCGATGCATATGGGTGCCCTGGGTGGGTACGTCATGTCAGTCGATGCATATGGGTACCCTGGGTGGGTACGTCATGTCAGTCGATGCATATGGGTACCCTGGGTGGGTACGTCATGTCAGTCGATGCATATGGGTACCCTGGGTGGGTACGTCATGTCAGTCGATGCATATGGGTACCCTGGGTGGGTACGTCATGTCAGTCGATGCATATGGGTACCCTGGGTGGGTACGTCATGTCAGTCGATGCATATGGGTACCCTGGGTGGGTACGTCATGTCAGTCGATGCATATGGGTACCCTGGGTGGGTACGTCATGTCAGTCGATGCATATGGGTACCCTGGGTGGGTACGTCATGTCAGTCGATGCATATGGGTACCCTGGGTGGGTACGTCATGTCAGTCGATGCATATGGGTACCCTGGGTGGGTACGTCATGTCAGTCGATGCATATGGGTACCCTGGGTGGGTACGTCATGTCAGTCGATGCATATGGGTACCCTGGGTGGGTACGTCATGTCAGTCGATGCATATGGGTACCCTGGGTGGGTACGTCATGTCAGTCGATGCATATGGGTACCCTGGGTGGGTACGTCATGTACTTGGCCACGGCTCTTAATCGTTTCTTTACGTGATTTAGTCAGATTATAATGTAAAATGTCGATATCTACCGATTCATCTTTGTTTTGGAAGCCGCAATGAACGTGTATGTGCCATGTGGTATGAGTGCTCTGTCAATTCCAGAGTTTCTTCGTAAAGTATATTTCAGGTTGATCGATCGTTTGCAGAAATTTCTAAGCAGTATGACGATTACACAGTCGTTGGGCTTATTTGGCCCCTACAATGCTCGACTGTTGCGTCATGCAGTTGTGCAGCGTCATCAGCCCAAAGTAAAGTGTTTGACGAACAACAGCTCTTGTCAGAGATCTACTTTTTCCCTTCAGGAAATCGAAAATTTTTTTTGGGAAAGCAATAACGTCCTACGGGCACGAGGTATTCCCATTTGGAAAAGAAATATTTCAACCTTTGGCGGGAAGCTGTAACTGTCCTTCGGGACGTGAAACACTCCCTTTTGGGAACAAAATATTTCCTTCGGGAAAGCAATAACATCCTTCGGGATGCGAAACATTCCTTTTTGGGAACAAAAAACCTCCAGTTGGAGACATTAAAGCTTAAACTGAATTACAGCCAGCAACGGTGTAAACATTAGTGAGTTTAAGCAAAGACCGACGGCTACGGCTACGGCTACAGCTACGGCAACCCGCAAAGCAAGAATATGATTAGTTAAAAAAGGAAAAGTGAACGTGTTGCACGTGCAGCACGAATTTCCGTGCATTTCTCTGCCGTACTCCAAAAAACAACAGGGAGTCTAAGAAACGACGACGGCTACGGTAACGACAACGCCAAAAAGCAGTAATATTATTGGTTAAAAGAATCAAAATGCTCATGCTGCACGTGCGGCACGCATTTTTAAACATTTCTCTTCCGTACTCGTCAAAACTACTACGTGAAATGACCAAATTTAAGGTTTTGACGACAACGTGGACAAACTACCGTGAATCTTTCAGTCTCACTCTTTACTTCAAATCCGTCTGTACCAATCCAGTTTTAGGACACTTCACTCACATTGAATAATATAAACAAGATGGAATAACCGTGAAATACTTAAAACAGTTCAAAGTTATATTTTGGAGTGACGTTTTCGTCTCCGTAGCCGTCGTGGTTTCTTTAATTCCCTAATAACGTGAAATCACCAAATTTTAGGTTTTGACGACAACGTGAGCATATAACCACGAAACAGTCCTTTCCTGTTTTGACTCTAAAACCGTTCGTATCCATCCAGTTATAGGATAGTTCGCCCGCATTGTACAAAGTGAATAAGACGGAATAACCGCGAAATACTTGCGATAGCGCTAAGTTATATTTGGACTGCCGTTTTCGTTGCCGTAGCCGTCATCTTCGCTTAAACTCCCTATTGATTGAAATTTGGTTGCAAAACGAACACATGGACCCGTGATGTCAGTCTGCATGGAGCACATATGACTGGTGTGCCTGGGTTTGGTGATCATAACAATTGTACTAATGATTGTGATATTTATATGTATGATGCATCTGTGAGTCATGTGCAATTACGCAGTACACCTGGAATTCGATCACGTTTGCAATCTGCAAGGGTTAAGAGACAGGGGAACCATCCAGACTGGCAAAGAAAACAGGGGCACCCAACGAAAATTAGTTCCAAAATGCATAATAATAGGCACAAACTTACAAGAAAACGATAATAAAACATATTTTAATGTTTTTTTTTTTTTTCATTTTGCTGAAAAAAAGGTGTTTCGCACTCCCAGGATGATTATGAGCAAAATCCCAGCTCCCAGCTAGATAGTGAGTGATACTGCCAGCCAGCCGACTTTGTGTCACTGTTTCCCAGCCAGCAAAGAACCTCGTGAATCTAAACCGCTCGCCAAACCGGTCAATACAGGGTTTTTTTTTCTCAACATTAGATAGGTTGAACCAGCAGTAAGCTTCTCGGGAACGAGGTCTCCTCCAGTCTCCCCCACTTCCTGTTCTCGTCCAGCCAGCACGGTTTGAAATGCTAAAAATATTTATAGTTTCTCAGCGAAAGGGTATTAAAGGGGCAGTGTCACGCTATTTTATTCCAAGTTTAAAACAGTAACGACGTCCCTGCATCAATGAAAACCACACAATAATGCTGTAGTTTTGTTGCCAATGACCATTGAAGTGCACTGAGGCTATTCTTTGTTGTTTCCAGCCAAGGATGGAGAGGATGGAAAAGGATTGAAACTTGAAAAAACTGGCCACTTTTTTCAAGTTTAGAGACAGAAAAACATTAATTACGAATAGCTCTTTGTGGAATAGCTCTTTGTGCCATACGTACATTTCATATCTTGTCAGCAGGTTGTCAGGAATGTTGTAAGTGTGTGAGCTTAAGTACCAATTTAGACTTTTACCCATTTTTTACCTAAAAACAGAAAATTAAGCACGGCAGTGCCCCTTTAAAGTAAATAACTTGCCAGCCAGCTGAATTTTTACTGCGGAACACCTTCGTTGAGTGCCCTTGAGAAAAACCTTCAGAAAAGTTGTTCGTTTCTTAAGATGCAGAACACCGAGAAGGAAAAACAGTACTAGCGTTATAGATGGCGGCCAATAAATTATTCTCTTGTCGCGTGCTAATCATCCTCACTAGCCTCGTTAGCAAATTCAAAAGAACCTTTTGCTCCAAAGTGAGGCTGGTGGGGATGATTAGCACAAAGACAAGAGAGTAATTTGTTGGCCGCCATTTTAACAATACTGTCTACAAAGTACCATCATCATCAGTGTTACACAGAAATTTTATGAATTATAAAGAATGCCCAGTATATTCAGAGACAGGTAAGTTTTTATACTCATTAATATATCCAAAGAAGAGCAACCACATGCTATAACTGTGCTCAAAGAGGTGTCTATTATTTGGAGATTTTGAGTTAAACCCAGGCCCTACGGCAGTAAAATGTGGTGGGTTTGATAACATGTTGAAATCTAGACTGCAGGGAACAAGGGCTGATCACATAATGCTACAATACAGATAGAATGAATTTAAACACTTAAGTCACAGAATCGAGTTGAAATTTTACGGACACGACAGCCGTTGAACCAGCAACTACGCTACAAATTCCTAGTTATATATATCTGTATATAAGATACATAGGGGGTGCATTATGTTGCAAATTTCATAGCTGATGCAAAAGTTTAGTTCATAGGGAGTGAAACGTTAAATTATTAAATAGCTAAAAACAAACAAACACCATACAAGGTCCATCCGTATGGTCTCCCACGTATATACGTCATGTAAGTCCATCCATATTGTCTCCAAGGTGGATTTTTGTTTTTTTTTTCAAACCACTTTTAAATTAAACTGGTCAATTTTTTTAGAACACTGCCAACAATTTTTAACATATTTGAGCAATTTTTAACATATTTGGATATCTTTCTGTAATTAATTTTATGGAGTATGTATAAAATAAACTAGAGAAATCATTTTAAGATTATTATGATGGATTGTTATCTTTGATGCTATCAAAGACAATAACAATTATTTATGCATGTGAACAATAACTTTTAGTGTTTACGGTTAAATGCTCAGCTTAGTGATTAGGGTTAAGAATATTGGCTTGTGGTTGGTGGAAGTAACGCATTCTTTCACACGTAGGATACAGGGGTTTAGTTTGTAAAGAAGCTGTGGTGCTGTGTCAGTGGGGAAGTGAAATAAGGAAAAGGGTTTATCAACTGAGTTAATATGGTAAATTGATCACTGTAAAGAAATTTGAAAGTTGACATTTCAAGTGTTAGCCCTTCGTCAGGGCTAAACCCTTTCCTGTCTTTAACAAGTAGGACTACTTTCATAATGAAAAAAAAAAACAGTGATACTCTTTAGTTATTCCTTTGGCAATATAACTTGTATAATAAAAGAATTATAAATATTTGTTTCCCAGATGTTCAATTAAATAGAGCAGTACATGATGTATACAACTGGAAAGTAACTACATTACCATTAAACGTAACAATGGTGTTATTTGTACTGTTACAATATTAATAAACTAGAATTTATCTTGAAAGGAAATAACTCATTTTACAAAATGGCCTGTTTACAAGCTGAATGTAAAGGAAATGTCTTTGAAATAATTGAAAGTAAGATTAGTAGCACTACACAGGTTTAATGTTGTAGGAGAAATAAGTCATTGGACATCTCCAAACTTGGTCACTTCTCAAGCGTAATGGTTTTTGATCTCAGTTATTTTTTTCTAAAAGCATGTTGGGGTACAAGGGTGGCATTTTACAATCAAGTCGGTCTCTATCAAAGAGAGCTGCCATTGGTTGTTGGGCATTTTCTGTGCATGGAATGGACGTGTTGACAACTTTTTGGCCTATTTCTGCATAATTACTTGAAGCAAATTTTCTGTAATTCAACTGTGTGCATGGGACAAGACTTGAAAAAGTTCCTGTTTTGGAACTACATTCTGGCTTTGTTTCCTGTGAAGAGTTCCTGTAACCCATTTCCTTAGAGTTATCATATGTTGGTCCATTTTTGTTAATTGTTTTGGCTTATATCAATCCTTGTTTTCTGAAAGGCAAAGCTGTTTCTCCGTTTTTTCTTTTAAGAAATGTTTGGCCTTGTAAAAATCATCTTTGAAATAACAATTTTGTTGTGCGTCTCTTGTCTTTAGGTGGCCTTTCAATTCCTCTATTTCTCTATAGAAATCTATTTCATGTAAGCAATTGCATTGGTGTGATTCTGCCACATGTGGCTACAGGCTCTGGTGTTGTGTTGCACATTTGTGAATATATCAAACTTTGGACCAAGAGTGGCCTGGGGTGAATAATAAAATATTCATCTATAAATTATTCTGAGGTCTTGAGAAATATGCAGTGTCTGTGAGTAGTGTTGTGGAAAGGGAGTTGGCATAAATGGTATTTGGGGGTGGGGGAAGGGATAGATGTGTGAAGGAAGGGTGGGGTAGGATGGAGGTACTGGAGGAGTTCATGTAGGGGTAGGTGAGTCGAAGAGAGGGAATGATGTCTACTTCTTTTTTAGACCCCCAAGTCCCTGTTTTTTTAACTACACTCCCCAAAAAAAGAAAAATCCCTTTTTTTAGACAGTTGATAAAAAAATTCAAACCAAAAACAAACGCACCCCCTGCAGCATTCCCCTCGATCCGCCCCTGTGGCTTTTTCGAGAAGAACAGAACAGTCATATAACGGCAAAGGTCGAGTCCTCCAACGGACTAAAACGCATCGATCGCAGTCCTCCCAGCTTAAAATTTCACGACTGACTTGACAACCCAATAACAAGATTTTGTAATAAATGAAATGGTAGTTGGTATATCACGTTTCTACCGACCAATCGGGTCGAATGAACAGAAGAGCCAAAAGATTCACCGAAACAACTCACACGCACTTGACTCTGAGGTTGATTTCCGTTCATGTTGTCAAAAGTTCAGTAAATGTCACCAACAACAGGTATTCTTTAGCCTCCCACACAAACACTCTTTGGGCTTCGTCACGCGTTCCGAAGCCCAAAGTGTGTCTGCTTGGGAGGCTATACTTCTTAGGACTACTTTCACCCAGCTTTCTTCACCAACTTTTGAGAATGGTTTCAGCATATCCAAAACAACACAGAACTAAAACGAAGAGCTCGCTGCTTGATAAAAAAACATTAATTGTACGGTAGTGATAAACATTATGAGTTTCATTTTTTCATAGAATTTTACGTTTCGGATGTGCTAGCACATGTCTTTAGAAGAAACGGTTACTTAATTCTTAGTGAGAGACTGGTAACTAGATAGATAGAGGTATGCGATCTTTGTAAGGGAAGAAAACTTGGTGCAAGTGTTTGGAAAATTTATCTTAAGTTCACGAAACTCTGAAACACTTTTAATAGGAAGGTGTGATAACTTCGCTTTGGAGACTTCTCACCATCTCAAATCTTGTATTAGTAATTTATCTAGCTGACCAATAGCGTGCAGGTTTCTGGGATAAGATTATAGTGAATTCCCATTGCGATTAAAAGCCTGTAAAAACAACTATTCAACGTTCGTAGGGGCTGAACAATCTGCGAGCCATGCAAATTTCGCATTTAAGTTTAAGCACCCATATCAAATAGCGCGGATAAACTGTTATTAAGTCTAAGCATCCATTTTAAAACGGTTAGCTTTCAATAACTGTGTGATTCGCATCTTGACTCGCAGCCATGGCTCACATGTCTCGCTGGCTCGCACATTGTCCAAACTCACGTTTGTATCCAAGTAAAAGATTGTCGAAACATTTGCTTATCATATGTGTCTCCTGCCAGCCATGAAACCTGCGGCTGGCTTTCTCGTAAACTGTATTCGAAATTCGAATGCCGGGCTCCGGATCAATCCTCACGAAGCCTTGTCAACGCCAGCAGGTAACAAGCAGGTGGCAGGTCATGTGACGATTAACAATACCTCCTTGACATCAACAGGTAAACCAAAGGCTTCTTAACAACGCGTGTTCCTTTCTGTATTCAACGAAGCAACTACCTGTTCAAGGTAAACTTCCATCTGCATCAAATGGACCAAGTTCTTTGGATAGCGCAGTCTTTCTTAATCTCGGCCGCCATTTTCTTCTTGTTCGAAGTGGAATTTGCTTTTGACCGCCATGGAGGCTGGCAGTGCTTCAAAGTGAATGCAACATCTGCAGAATATTTGAGTGACAGTTGGAATACAGTTACGCAGTGTTGCAAAATGAACAAGGCTGCAAGGTGGCAAACCCTCTTTGGAATTCTTGCGGTTGTCCAGACCGGCCTATTGATTGTGCTTCATACGCTCGGAATCCGCAGCAAATCTCCCCTTGTAGCAATAAGGCTTGTTTGTGCAACCTGCTGGGTTCTAGCTTGCATAGTTTTGTCAACAAAACTAGTGGATCATTTCTCGTCCCAAACTTCAGCGCCACGAAAAACGACCAGCGGTGATTATTATATGTCGATCATCTTTGCCTTTGTTAGTAACGCAATCACATACATTGTCAGGGCAGCTTTCAAAAGGGTTTCGCGCCTTTTTGCTCGCTCGAGGTGTTCGATCTCCCTTAACGAAGAGAGGGACACTTTCCAGGGGCAGGAATTGAAAGATGGGTGGTATTTTTGCGCATCTGACCTAAGCAGCCAATCTTTCGCGCTAACAGGCGTGAATGTGTCTCGCGCTTTGGCCGTATTGATTATAGCTTACGTAATCTCAAGTGGTTACACACTCTACATCGTGTTAGGACATGAAGAGAGCGCTGAGGAAGACTTCAAAACGGACGACAGAACCACACGGATGCCAACCCAATCCGACGCCTCCGTTTTTCGCGAGCGGGATAACTATAATAAGGAAGGGTTCAATGAAGGAAACGTGGAAAAGAAGGAGGCGGTGGATAAGAACTGCGCTACGATTAACCCTCTCAATGAGCCTAACAAGAAGGAAAGGACTGTAGCGTTCATGGAAGAACACAGTGACGAAGAATCTTTCGTTTTCGGTTGGCGCTTGTGAAAACAGTGAGGAGTTTAAGAAACAACGATGGTTACGGCAACGACAACGCCACAAAACAATGATATTATTGCCTAAAAGACGAAAAATACTCGTCCTGCAATTTTTCTCACGTATTGAGCAAAA
>NC_090869.1:62575238-62592738 GCF_036669935.1 Montipora foliosa | reverse complement strand
ACAGCTTCCATGCCTTAAAACAATCAATCGCCTTATCACGAATGCTCTGGTTCAAAGTATCAGGTACCTGTCCCGTAAAACGATGCCTCTTAACTGTACGTCAATCCTTTTGTTTCAGGTTACAATTTTTATCTTCAGTTCCATAAATTCTAATAACAAAGGATTAATCATGGTAAGGCTTTTTTTCCCTCTGCATTTTAAATACCCTTCAATAGCCAGTTAGAACATGAAGAAGATGAAAGAGGATAAAAGAAGAATTGCAAAGTGAAACTCCTGAACACGGCCTCATAACGACACTAAAAGAGTGGTATCGTTGAAAACCGCTGCACGTTTCTATATAAAGCAAAAGTGCTCATAACAATCAGCAATGCAGACATGTAAAGGAGCAGCTACTTAGGTCAAACACTCAGATGGAATTGAAAGAAAAAGAAAAAAACACTATGAGACCCTCCTTAAAATTCCTGTCAGCGTTATCTACCTGCGAAAACGATCATGACTAAAACACCACACGAGTACATACGGGTAACATACGAGTAACATACGAGTAACATACGGAACATACGGATACATACGAATACATACGACTGACATACGACTGACATACGAGTAACATACGAGTAACATACGGATACATACGATCAACATACGGATACATACGAATACATACGAGTAATACGAATGTTTTTCTCATAAAGGAAGCTCTAATTATAAGCCTTGCAAGCATTTTTCACGTCAGCAAACACGTACCCGGCTCAGTTTGAGGAAGGGGGGGTGGTGTTGATAGACCCTCCAAGGCTTTCGTTAAATTTAGTCACAGCAAAATAAATTCACATGGAGTGCAAAACCCTTAAGGCGGCGAAAGACGAGATACAAAAACCCTCAACTTGTGGCGCAACATTGTTTCGTTGCAAGTTCTGGTCGATGTTTCGCGTTTTTCACTTTGCGTGATCAACTTGACCCGCAAGAAAAACATTTGTTGCGGGTTGAAGAAATGCAGGGCGCTGAGTGGTTGATTTCCTAGTACAAGAGCACATTTGTTGCGCGACAAGTTGTGAGCTTGATGAAAAACGGGCAACAAAGCCAAAATTTGTTGCTCAGAGTAGATCTGCGCTCTACTTTTCGCAATAACTTTCTTCAACCCGCAACAAATGTTTTTGTTGCGCGACAAGTTGATCATGCAAGGTGAAAAACGGGAGAAATCGACCCAAACTTGCAACGAAATAATGTTTCGCGCCAAGTTTAGGGTTTTTGTATCTCGTATTTCGCCGCCTTTAGCTTGCGCAACAAGATGACAGTATATTTTGGATGTTGCTCTCGTAGATGATTATGACTGTCAGGCCAGTTTACATTTAAGACACGTAAGGAAGTCAGAGCAGGTCTGTCATAATCTTTTACCCCATTTAAGCTTTCTGGCTTGATTTTGCCCTGATTTTTTGCACTGATTTATCATAGGCAACTTAAGCTGAAATAGTGAAATCAAGATGGCGGATCTGATGACGTCACACGACATAAGCGACATCCAAAATATATTGTCATCTTGTAGCGCAAGCTAAGGGTTTTGCACTCCATGTGAATTTATTTTACTGTGACTAAATTTAACGAAAGCCTTGGGGGGTTGATCAACACCCCCTCCCTCCCCCCTCAAACTGAGCCGGGTACGTGTTTGCTGACGTGAAAAATGTCTGCAAGGCCTATAATTAGAGCTTCCTTTATGAGAAAACCATTCGTATTACTCGTATGTATTCGTATGTATCCGTATGTTAGTCGTATGTATCCGTATGTTACTCGTATGTTACTCGTATGTTAGTCGTATGTTAGTCGTATGTATTCGTATGTATCCGTATGTTCAGTATGTTACTCGTATGTTACTCGTATGTTACCCGTATGTACTCGTGTGGTGTTTTAGTCATGATCTGCGAAAACGGCAGCGGTTTTCAACGATACCAATCTTTTAGTGTCGTTATGAGGCCGTGTTCAGGAGTTTCATTTTGCAATTCTTCTTTTATCCTCTTTCATCTTCTTCATGTTCTAATTGGCTATTGAAGGGTATTTAAAATGCAGAGGGGAAAAAAAAACCTCACCATGCATGATTGATCCTTTGTTATTAGAATTTATGGAACTGAAGATAAAAATTGTAACCTGAAACAAAAGGATTGACATACAGTTAAGAGGCATCGTTTTAAGGGACAGCTAGCTACCTGATACTTTGAACCAGAGCATTCGTGATAAGGCGATTGATTGTTTTAAGGCATGGAAGCTGTTTATGAGTAACGGGTAGCAAGTGTATTTAACTTTAATTCAGAGGTTCAAGGAAAGGCTTGAAACGATAGAGAATTATGCTCAGGTTTCTACAGAAACTCACATTTTCAGAAACTGATTGTCAGAGGCTAACTAGCGTACAGTTGAAGACAAAGAAAAACACGGCCTGCCCATGTCTCCTAGCTGTGCTTACTTTGCTTTGATCCACATTCATGTATATAACTTGCCGATATCACGGCAAAATGATCAGAGTAGAAAAATTACCAATCCAGCTAAACTAGGCAAAAACAAAGAAGGATTCTTAGAGGAATAAGGATCACTGAGTCGAGTAAACGAGGCGGTACTGGTAGAAATAACCTGTTCCCGATCCCACTTGTGCACTTCGCGGTACGAACCTCGTTGGGGCAAATACGCGCCAATATTTATCTTAATGACGTATGGGTTGTGACGTAAGACCCCACATTGACTATTCCATTTCATTCTTGACTTGTCCATTTCACTTTTGTATTTTTGGCGGTTCCGGTGCAAACCATTTGCTGCAACACTAAACCATTTCGCTTTCTACTAAACCATTTGTCGTCACGCTAAGCCATTTGGGGTAACACTAAACCGTTTGACATTATGGTAAACCGATCAATGTTATGCTAGACCATTGCGGTTCACGATTAACCATTTGCAGATAAAATAAGACATTTCAAACTACTCTGAACCGTTTGTCACATCACTGAACCAATGTACGGTAAGCTGGACCGTTTGCCGTTTCACTGCATATCATGTCAAAGTATGCTGATCCATTCAAGACTTGACTTTGTCATTTTGACAAGGATAGTTACACCGGTGGTCTTTGGCACTGACCAATTCTGTGTTAACTGCGATGATTGCATAAGGTGACTGATCCATTTCATTAAACACTTAACCACTCGTGTTTTCACTGAATCAATTCACCAAGGGTATCTACACAGTTTCTGAATTGTCTAAACCATTTAATGTTTGTTTATGTCATTTCACTAAGGGTGACTTGTCCATTTGTGTTTTAAATACATCTTTTCAAATTCTGATAAACCGTTCTACAAAGGACAATTAAACCATTCCGGTTTATTCTTAACCATTAACTAGGCTTGTATTTTTGGCGGTGACGGCTGCCCATAGCTTCGGCTAACTCAAAGTTGGACGATTTGTCAGATGCAGACATCGATTTTCTTATTGATAATGCAATTTCCTAAAAACACCAAGAAAGCAACTGCTTGGAGAACATCTTAGCCTGCATGACAAGCGTTTCCAGCTGGCGAGGAGCGAACTCTTTTTTCGGCCGCGCGAGAATAGGGCGAGCGCAAACAAAATGGAGGTGGGAGGCCAAAACATTAAAAATCTTCCACGGAAACGCTTGCTACGCAGACTAGGAACATCTTGAAAGGTAAGGTTGCCCATTCCAATTTTTTTTATTCAAGCTAGTTGAGGTGTTTTTGCGTGTTGTCAAGTGGTTTCAATGCAGTGTTCTCTGTGCAGTGTACGTATTCAATTTGAATAATTAAAATGTTAATGTGGCTCGTGAATTATCGGGATTTTCCTGTACTCATCACTAACAATGAACTCTAAGTTTTTCAAAGCCTCGTGAGGTATTGAAATTCCTCGTTCATTGTTAGTGAACTCGTGCAGGTAAATCCCGATAATTCACTCGCTGAGTGCATTAACCTGTAGATGTTACAGTTGTAATTACTATCGGATGAGATATTTTCTGTTGAACGTGCGCTGTTGTCAGAAACGACTTATCATAAGTTAAGTGAAGTGCGATTGTCAGGGTGAGTGTAGTCCTGAGAAGGACTGTGTGGATGACATTCACCAATGTTTCGACTTCCGGAGGGGAAGTCGCCATCAGAGTCGAGGGCTGATGACTCCCGCTCAAGTTGTCTAAACGTCAGTCAGTGACATCCTGAACAGTCCGGAGTAACTGCAGAATACAACGATTTTAGGAACAACTTACTTAAACACATCGCTTCTCTGCGATTGGCCAGATAATAAACGACCTGTCGGTCAAGCCACACGGCACGTTTAAAACCTACAGGAAATCTGAAGGCAACGACAGCGTATGCTAGTAAAGACAGCCGTAAAAAAAAAAAAACAGACAAAACGAGAAGGGAAAAAAAACTCTTTGATGGCTTCTTGTGGCTTTACCGTTGCACTTTGGAACAATGGATTGCTAGAAGAAATAAGGACAGCTACGAAAACAGTTCTCCAAGGAAGAGCGTTGCTTTAATAATAAAGCACTTTATTAATAACCAGTAGAATTCGCTTGCTTATAAAATTTGGCTTGAAATCAATAAGTTAACAAGCTCTCTCTATTTACTATCCCTTTGTTCATCACAAATAACGTATCAAGCACGTTGAAACGACACATTCAAGAAAAGTATGGCACAATTGCGTTGACATGGATACAGCATACTGCCTGTAGTCTGGGAAGCGATTCGCGGGCTCAAGAGTCCTGTATATCTTACATCAGGGAGCTTCAAGCAACGACGACGGCAACGAGAACGTCACAGATTTTGCATATTTAGTTCGCAAAACAATAGCTTTGCACACCCTGCACGTGCGTATTTCAATTTCGTCCATTTTTTTGCTGTCGTCTTCGAAACAACAACGTGAAATAGCCAAATTTGAGGTTTTATGAAGAACGTCAGCACATGAGGATAAATTTTCATTTTATTCCCCTAAATTAAGCGTTGTTCCGACCAGTGTCATTTTTGAAGAACTACCACACCTTTGTCGCATTAAAAAGGATGAAACAGTCACGAAGTGATTACAATAACGTGAATTTATATTTTGGGATGACGTTCTCGTTGCCGTCGCCGTTGTCGTTGCTTAAAAGGGAGCTTGCGAAACGAGGACGACGACGGCTACGAGGACTTCATTTAAAAATACAAGTTCGCGTTATTCATATCACTACGAAACTATTTCATGTCGTTTTGCGTTAAAAATGTGTAGTTACTGTCGAGGAATTAAACTGGTATGAGTGGTTTGGAAGCGTAGAGAGAAAACTGAAAATTCATCGTCATGTGCTAACGTCCTCCACAGAACCTTGAATTTGGTCATTTCACGTCGTCATTTAGGAGATGACGGCAAAGAAATGTACACAAATGTAAAACGCACGTGCAGAGCGTGCAGAGTCATTGTTTTTGCTCACTAAAGCTATTGTTTTGTAGCGTCGTCGTTGCCGTCGGCGTCGTCGTTTCGTAAGCTCCCTAAAATCCCAATTGAATGGTGACCAAAGGCCTGGCCGGGGTTGTTCGAAGCATGGTTAGCGCTAACCAGCGGTTAAATACCATGGAAACCTATAGAGCGTTTTGACGTGACGTCACGGCGGCAATGTTAGTGTACCCAACTAATCCTCTGGGAATTGCGCTCTACTTTCTTTTGTTTCGGTGGAAAAAACAAGGTTACTGATCACGCGAGTGAAAACACCCTATACGTTTTGATTCCTCTTAACCAACGCTTAGCCCTAATCAGGCTTCGAGCAATCGGCCCCTGGACAATAAAACCCAGCGGAGAATTCGTTGCTTTGGCGACTGTACATTCAGCAACGGATTGTTTACTCCGAACTTTCGCTATTCAAATCAGTCGGAAATCTGGACTAACGTAAAAAAATTATCTCAATTCCATCGTCCTTTACAGACAGCGTCCAGGTAAAGAACAAGTTAGCGATTTAAGGATAGAGGCGACCAGCAACTTCCATTGATAAAACATTCGTTACTTACAGAGTAAGAAACGGCATCGTTCGGGTAAGTGTGACGTACCGGTAGATTCCCCGCGCGTTATTCAGGTTACTTTAAAATTTGACCCCAGTGGAATCTCCAGCTCCAGGAGAAATTCAAGACCAGCGGCCGTGGATACGACGAAAACCATTTCTCCTGGTCATGGCTGGCTGAAATTTTTGGCAGTTTAATCTGCGAAGTGTTCATCACTGCTTCATAAATCCTATTGTCAATTCTCGTCGTTGGAGAATAAATAATCACATTTTTCTATACAAGTTTGTATGAAGAAGATAAAGTACATCTGGCTCGACATCTCCAAACGTGTAAAATCCGGGCGAATGATTGTCGGGAACAAAACCAAAGACAAATTTCGTGATTCCATCTTGTTCTCGTCGGAATATTCAGTGATACTGGAATTGAAAACAAAAAGAACAAGTTGTCATTGCTTAGTTTACGAGTCACTTCAAAGTGAAAGAATTGTTCATAAGCCATGCAAATTCAAGGCTATGCGCTAAGTAACCTAGTCTTTGCATGAAAGTACTGCACTGCACGTGTGAGCACGTTTGTCAGAATCTGCAGAAAGTTGCTGTGACTTCTACTCCCGAGGATTAGAAGCCGTTTTAAACCGTGGAATTTTCGGACCTTGTCGTGCGATAGTTACTGGAACAGATGGGAAATCATTGTCCTACAATGCGAAGGAAAAAGAAATTGAGAGACTTCTTCCCGGGTTTTATGGGACTATTTACACTGGGAAACAAAGACCAACCTCTTCTTCGGAATGTTTAAGCCGCGACCTGGCAAAGACACCAGGAAATTCAGTCATTTTTCCAGTAAACTAGTGTGATAAAGCAACCTACCGATTTAGATGAAACATGACACGCTTGAAAACAGCCAAGTTGTGAGGTGGAATGTTGTGAAGGATCTGTTTTAACCGTGCTAGGCGGTCATTGGCATCAACGTGTACTGCAAAACAAGACAGGCAATAATAAGAAATTAATAACAAGAAGTGGCATGCACGCCTGTGTCCATGTATTTCCCTTGAGCGTTGGCGAATATTTTTTTTATCTATTTCGCAAGCTCATTGACTGGCCACAACGCATGTGAGAGGGATAGGGCATGTTGGCGCAGAACTATGCAGGCCTTTTACGCAACCGAGCGCGAAGAAACGAGCTGGGCTGAGCTGAGCTGAACCAGAACATACAAAAATTAGTACACTTACCCATAGCTTCGTGTAACGAGGTCTGATAGGCATTCG
Organism: Montipora foliosa; assembly: GCF_036669935.1. Classification (NCBI taxonomy): domain Eukaryota; kingdom Metazoa; phylum Cnidaria; class Anthozoa; order Scleractinia; family Acroporidae; genus Montipora; species Montipora foliosa. The sequence goes on along the minus strand of NC_090869.1, from coordinate 62,585,478 downwards.
GGATAATTGGTTCTGGAAGTAGCTTCAGGAAGGACTTGAACGCGCCTGTCACCGCGTGAACTCCAATCCCCAACTCGGCCAACTCAACTTGAGGATCTGGTATGAGATGATATCATTTGGATTTCAATAACATTTGCTAAGATCTACATTTCCTGCATAATCATAAGCCGGGGCAAAAATATATTTGAAGTAGTATTCACCGTCCTTAACGGTCGACATTTTTCGTGTTCAGGTAGCAAACGGTTTGGCTTCAATCCAGGTTTGACATATATAGCTTTGGTCAGGACCACACTGCTGGCTACGCAGTTATTCAAGTCAACTATCGGAGGGATATAAACTTCAAGCCGAGTGTTTATTTTTAATTTGTTTAGAGCTGCTTTTTGCTCTCTATTCAGTGAATTTTTTGGCATATCTTGAAAAGATTATTAATTTTGAATCGGATAACGTTGCATCATGCTTGGACGACCTACGACAGATGAGCAGAGCAGATTGTTCTGTTTTGTTTGGTTTTCTTTATTTGATTGCTTTTCGTCAACGCTAAACAAAAATGATTCAAACTTGGTTTATCCCGTAACTCGTTTAAGTAAGGCAGTAAGAATAATTATTATATGGCTTGTGTTTGTAGCCGATATAACGCGCGCTCTGATTAGCTAATTGTGACTGAATTGTAGGGTATTATTCTTCCGTAATGCCCACGGGCCGATTACGGGCTTGCAAAAACAAAGCAAAAGGTAATTAAAAAGCCATATAATAAACTACTTACTAACCGAGCTAGCTCGAGCCGTACTGGGGAATATTGGCCCTCGGTCGTTTTTGTACGGACCTCGCTGCGCTCGGTCCGTACTGCCAGGACCTCGGGCCAATATTCCCCAGTACGGCCCTCGCGCTCGGTTAGTAAGAAGTTAATAGGCTGATTTAGCAACAGAACGGGAACGTCAGTGGCGACGGCGCGCGCAGAAAAAACACCAATGGGAATTCAGAATAGAATAGACTCTTCTCTATTCTAAATTCTCATTGGTAGTTTTGCCGCGCGCGACGTCGCCACTGACGTTCCCGTTCTGTTGCTAAATCAGCCTATTAACTTCTTACTAACCGAGCGCGAGGGCTGTACTGGGGAATATTGGCCCTAGGTCGTGCCAGTACGGAAATCAGCCTAATAAACCGGTAGCTCCGCTTTTAGGCTTGGCTAAATCTATATATTCGTCTAAAGCCCGCACTTGAAAATATGTACATTTCTTTCATTGAGTCCTTTCACGGGAACACATGATCCCAACAAATTGACCTGCTCCCAAATGTGTGGCTTCATAGCTCAGTTGATAGAGCACTGCATCGACATCAAAGAGTTCCGGGGTTTCAAATGAAATCCATTGGTATTTTGGAGCCACCTGAATTTTTCAGGTGTCTATAAGAGAGAGACAATTGCTTAAAATTATCCTGATAAGTAAGAGGATCCTTTCTCTCTTTCGTCTATGGCCTGCAATTCAAATATGTACATTTCGTTTAATTTGGAACTGATTGGAACTTACTTTCTTCAACTTTCTGCTCAATGAGGCTAATATCCGCTTGGTTGCCGTTGACTCTGTAAATTCCCTCAACTTGCATTCCTTTAGATAAGGAAAGTAAATCTTAAATTTCAACGGAGTGTCAGAGATCTAAGAGATCACGTGGGTTCTCTGATGTTGAACCCAAGACACCCATCAGAGCGGTTTTCAAACGAGTGTCGTAAAACCAAAACCAAAGTAATTACTTTGGCCAATCAAAAAGGACGGAGACAATCCAGTAAACCAATCAAAAGTCGAAGTAATTACTCGTAGCCGACACAAAGCGCGGGAAAATGTGCACGGGCGAGCTACGATTGGTTTTGGTTTCACTCCTGATTGATTGAAAAAGTGGCGACAAAACTTTGAACAAATCACTGAGTGAAGTAATGCAAAACCAAAGTAATTATCTTATTACTTTCGACACTCAATTGAAAACCGCTCTAACCTAATCGAAGTGAGGAATTAGAAAATGACTGGCATAGTAGGAGATTTCAAAAAAGGCGAAGTCCCTGGGGGGTTACCCCGGAAGACATGGGATTCAAACAGTCATTCAAAGGTTTATTTTTCTCATGAAGTCAACCATAGGTAAAAGGTAAAGTCTTTTTACGAGCCAAGTGGCCCAATACGCTGGAGCTTATCCCCGGCTTCCGTAGCATGACGCGATTAGAAGTATTTCTACTCCCCCCCCCCCCCCTGGATGGGATGCTAGTCTATCGCAGGGTTACCCCCACCATTAAATTCGCCGGTACCCATTTATACACCTGGGTGGAGAGAGGCACCGTGAGAGTAAAGTGTCTTGCCCAAGAACACAACACAACGTCCCCGGCCAGGCCCCCAACCCGGACCACTCGCTTTAGAGTCGAGCACACTAACCATGAGGCCACCCAGCCTCTCAATCATAGTTAGCTTCTTTTGACCCAGATTTGTAGGCAAGTTGTCTCTATGACTTTTCAATGAGACAGATCAACTGCTGTTTGGACGCGTCCTCACGTCCTGATCGGTTTCTTGCCTTTGAGGCAAACGCACTTCCGGATAGTGAACTTTACTTCCGTTGTGAGCATACGTTCCCAAATGCTGACACGCTCAGCTGAAGCTATCTAATCAGTATGTACAAGATTCCCGACAAAACGCGAAACGGAACTCACTAATCGCATGCCGTACCTGAATTCTCCACAAATTCAATGCATTTGTCCACAAAAGCTGGCACGAAGCATCCAGCTTCACAGATGTTTTCGAGCGGTTGAGCAAAGTATGTGAAATTGTTCACTCTCTTCTGCCTGTTTTCGAAAAACTTGTCTATTTTCTCCTTGTCCTTTCTCTTCTTTTTCTCCTCTCGCTTCTGTCGTTTCTCGTCTTCTCGCGATTTTTTCTCCTCCTTTTTCCTCAGCTTCAGAGCTTCACGTTCCTCGCGAGTCGGCTTCTTTCTGGACGATGACCACGGCTAAAAAGAGTACGGAACGACTAATTTAGTGAAGGTTGCACATTTGCGTTAGACCAAAACTGTTTAGGAGAGGAACCGAATTAGAGGGAAGTTAAAACGATTCCCAAGGGACCTTTTTAGCTCTGTTGTCACGTTTTATCGTTATACATCACATGACAGAATTCGTTAGAATAGTTCGTATCAAAGTTTGCCTTTCAAACGCTGGCAGAACAGCAGCCTCCCTGAGACTGCCACAAAGCTGAAAAATGTCCATTAAGGAAAGAAAGCAATTTCCCGACTGGCGAAGCTTTTATGTGAACAAGATAAAACGGTTAGAGGATCAAACTTCCCGCATACCACACTGATGGTTACTGTTTGGTTCGACAGACCCATCGATTTACGGACCGAACGAGCCACCCACCGACCGGCCTATCTATCTACCTACGTATCCACCTTCTGGGTAAAAATGTCGGCCAACAAGGCCAGCCGAGCCGGGAGAAAACTAGCGTAACTCACAGCCGTACGGAGATTTAATAATTCAAGTACATTAGCATATGAATTGTTTTACTACCAGTGACCATTACATTTTGCTCCAAGCATGGACCAAAAGTAGGAAAAAAATTAAAAATAAGAGGAAAAAAGGAAGGACTTGAAATTATGGGGGAAATGGGAGCTCAATCAACACCCTGCGGGCTTAGCGCCGGCTTCATCACTTTATTGTTCTCGTCTATTGTGATAGGGGTCCTTAACTGAGGGCCGCCCTCTTGAAACAACCTGAACTGTAACAGTAACACTTGGTTTGCAAGCAGTGTCATCCTTAACTGTTACTGTTTGGTCGACACTCACCGATTTTTTCAATTTTGATCCGACAGGAGAGTTCGGATCGTCTTCGGTTTCCTGCAACAAATTAAATTCAAATCTGGAATAAGCCTTAAGTGCCCGAGCCTTTCCATCTTCAAAGCAGATTTGATGGTTGAAAGTGGAACTAAAGCTACTGAAAAGTACTTTCGCGAGGTTGTAATGAAATAATACTGTAAACTATATTTAAGTGCATGTCTATAGTCTTCTGGCATACTAATTGACGCTATTGTACACCTAAATCAAATCAGTTTATTTCAAATCAACTGAAATCTAACATTGATTTTGAGGAGAGGGGAAAACTGGAGTACCCGGAGAAATACCTCTCGGAGCAGAGAAGAGAACCAACAAACTCAACCTACATATGACGCCGAGTCTGGGAATGGAACCCGGACAACAATAGGCCACTTCGGAAAATACCATTGTCCATAATACTCTTTGTTTGCCGTTTGCCACCCACCCTCCCCCCCCCCTCCAAATTTTGCATAAGCATTGTTTCCAGTTTCTTTTGGGACTTACAATGGTCCCACGAGAAAACAATGCATATGCAAAATTTGGCGCACAAACATTTAACAGGGAGTATTATGGTATTTCCTAAGTGGCCCATGGTGGAAGGCGAGTGCTCTCATTACTTCTCCATCCCTCCTGCCCTAAAAGGAATTACAACAAAATGCCGTGTGAGGGGACTCGAAAATTGCTCTTACTGCATTGAGTTGAATACTCCAAGGCAAACTACATACCTCCTCAGTCGCAACATCGGATTCTCTATGAGGAATGTCCAAATGATTGGGCTACAAAAATTAAGAGAGAAACGGGTTTTGAAGATGTCACACTTATCACAATCCTGGTTTAAAGAATGCTATTACTCTAGTCACGAATTTACATTGCACAGGAAAAAACACTCGAAAGCGATTGGCTAAGAGCCACGCTGCTTAGCTGTGTCACCGATTCCAAATGCCATCGAATTGATTGACTGATAAATACGAAACGCTACAAACTTCAAATACTTTGTCAACAAAAAAATTACGGAATTTTGCTTCTATTGTGATTGGGCTATAAAAAATTGAGAAGCGAGTTTTAAAGATGACCCTTGGATTGAAGAATGCTACTACTTCAGTTAAGAATGTACATGAAAAAATACCCGACTGCCATGTTGTTCAACTGTATCACCAATGCAAAGAGCCATCAATTTTGATTGATTGATGACTTTTAAACGGCACAAACTCCCCACACACTGACAACAAATTATTTTCTTTACGGATACCTCGTTTTTTTTTTTCTCAAGAATTTAAATAGAAACGATGTCATATCACAAGGCTGAAATCTCTCCAACTCATTCGCTATCAACATCTACAAAAAACTCACCTTGGAATGTCCTTTACTCTTTCCTTTTTCCTTGATGAATTCCAAAGTGGATTCATCTTCCTGGCTTGACGACATGGTCCCGCCTTTTCTTGATTCTTTCTTGGCTGCAAAATTAATTTACACTAAGGTTAGAAATGGGGTAGAAACCTAGCACTTCACATTACACTCCAATCAGTTAAGTCTGTTCCAATATAAGTCCTACACGGCCAACGTTTGCAAAAACGTACTCCTTCCTTGTACTTGTGCATGTTCATTGCCGTGACTTCAACATCTTCAGTTCCCACGGCTTGCTCCCGTCTGACTTTATAGCTCAGTCGGTAGAGCAGCGGTGATCTAACCCGAAGGTCGTGGCTTCAATTCCCACCCTGGTCAGAGTTTTTCTCTGTCCTTGTGTAGGCCCATCTCCATTAGTAGAGCTAACGCTCAAATGGTTCATATGGGGTAGAAACCTTGCACTTCACATTACACTCCAATCAGTTAAGTCTGTAAGAAAAGTGGACTTGAGTTGATACAAGAAATAAATTCACCACTGATGGAAGGAACGGAACGTCAACTTTCCAATTTCCCCATAGGGTCTCGTATTATCTTTAATCAACGCAATTGACAAAACCTAATTTCTGTGCTTCCACCAGTATAATTTCTTCACAAAAACCCAGGTAATTTGATGAACTTTCGCGATAGAAATCTCAAGAACGCGCGGAGAACAGACCGATGTTTCCTCAGATTTAATTCAGTCAAAACTAGCAACAAGTTTGGAAACAGGTGTGGGACCAACTGCTATTAAAATCGTGAAACCCGAAGAAGGTAATATCGCATAACGCTTGTCTATTTGGTAAATACTCAAAGCAAAGGTATTCATTTTTCATTATGCTCTCGCTTTTTGCTTTTACATTCATACCCTTGCTCGTAAACTTCTCGTAAAACAGATAACTCTTTCGCAATAACAATCTGACACAGCCTGAATCACTCGTTTCTCGTGCAAGTTTTATTTATGGGCTTCTCTCGTTGGAAGAATCGTCTCTAGAAAAGCTTTACAGGGTAAGGTTATTTCCCCTTTTCTATCATTTGGTTTCGAACCATGCCTACGAGAAATCCGAAAATATCCAAAATCGTTGACACTTAAATACGTAATACAGATAACAGTAATCTTCTTACGTCATCGCCAGAATGTTGGTAGTTCAAACAAAAGAAGCAAACGGTAAAGCTCTTATTTTTGGCACCAACATGATGGGATTGACGCAACGTGTCAGTCAAGAATATAAGGCAAAGGAGTGACTGAGTGCTTTGACAAAGATATCGGGAAGGCAGGAAAACAGTTTCACTGGTAACTAACTCCAGTTTAATCGATAACTTCACCATCCCCAGCTCCGTTCTCACCTAGGCGCTTTCCGGGGAAAAGCTGTTTCTTGTGCACCTCGGTGGGCACATTTGGCGTCGTAACGTGGCCAGTACGCTGCGTGCTCCGTGAGCGCCGTATACCGTGTTTCTTTTTTTTCTCCTGTCGCTCCTCAACACGAGGCAGGGTCGCCTCGTCACCAGTTCCTTGATCGGAAGTGTTGCTGTCCCCTCTTTTATTTCCTCTTCCGGTTACTGGCCGACCAAAAGTGTCTGAAAACATAGGAGCAAAATCAACTATCTTTAGAACTAAAGAATATCAAAGAAAACTTTCAAACCGTTTTGGTTTTTTTGTCCCTTTCACTTTGAATCGACACAGTTTTGGCATGATGCCCCTCAATTATTTTGAAAAGTAAATTTCTCCTGAAAATTTTCGTCGAATCATCTCTCGTATTATAAAATGCAACAAGCTGATAAAGCCGAATAAGCCACCGTAAAAAATATGTGACGAGCGCTGGCCCTTTGTCAGAGAGGTTATAAATTAAGCGACGAAAATAAGCTTGCGATTCCTCCGTTTCGCATTGATCTGCTTGGTAATTGGCTAAAAATATTGCCCCAAATTTTCAACCAATCAAAGGTCGAAGCAAAACCAATTGCGACTTGGTTGCATGCGTTTTCGCGCGCTTTCCACCAGCTTGCCTTGCTGTATGCGTTATGATTGGTTTAATGGACTGTCCGCGTCTGCTTGGCCAAAGTAGGGACTTAACGATCTTCGACAGCAACGACGACGAAAGCGTCACCTCAAAATATAGCTCTGACCATCGCAAGTCATTCGCGATTATTCCATCTCGTTCACATTGTACAACGTGGACGAAGTATCCTAGAAAAAATCGGGTACCAACGGTTTCTGAGTAAAGATAGAAGATTGTATGCTCAAGATGTCGTCGAAACCTCAAATTTGGCTATTTCACGTCGTTGATACGCCAATAGGGAGCTTACGAAACGAGGCCGACGACGGCAACGAGGACTGGCTTTATTTAAAAATACAAGTTCGCGTTGTTCATATCACTAAGAAACTACTTCGGGTAGTTTCGCGTTAAAAATGTGTAGTAACTGTCGAGGAATTAAACTGGTATGAGTGAGTTGGAAGCGTAGAGAGAGAACTGAAAATTCATCGTCATGTGCTAACGTCCTCCACAGAACCTTGAATTTGGTCATTTCACGTCGTCATTTAGGAGATGACGGCAAAGAAATGTACACAAATGTAAAAGGCACGTGCAGAGCGTGCAGAGCTATTGTTTTTGCTCACTAAACCTATTGTTTTGTAGCGTCGTCGTTGCCGTCGGCGTCGTCCTTTCGCGTAAGCTCCCTACTTACAGCATAAATGTGTGCTAAACTGCGTGCAGCACGTGCAGCACGATTAAGTTTCCTCTTTAGCCAATGATATCATTATTATTCTGTGACGTTGTCGTTGCCGTAGCTACCGTCGTTTCTTAAACTCCCTCGTAATTCCACTGGACTTCGTTCACAGCACTGGGCCCGGTTGTTCAAAAGCCGATTAACCCTAATCCCAGATTAAAAATTAACCAAGAAGTTTATTTCTCTACTCCCAAATCCTTTTCAACGCTGATTTGGAAAAAACTTTACATTAGAAGAAGTAAATCTTGAAAAACAAACATAAGCAAAAGAAACTTTCACCAAAAAGTTGAAGACATGAAACAAAAGTTTAAGCTAATCCTGGATTAAGTTAATCGGCTTTCGAACAACCGGGCCCTGAATCGTAAAGCGAACTCCTCTCCAACTCTTACCTCTGCGAGATAATCTCTCAAGAGTGCTAACATCTTCAGCCGAATGTGCAAGCCTCAATGATCCTTTGGAAGGGAATCGAGTGTGGACCTTTGCCTTCTGGTCTGACGCTTTGGGCTCTTCAATAACAGCAACAGCGATAACGCGAGATCTGTTGCAGACCTTGGGTTTGTTTTTCAACGCGTCTTGAATCTGGGCGTACTCTGGGTCACTGACATCCTACAGAACAGATCCAAATTCAAGTTAAAAACGCTGGCAATGTCTTAAGCGTGCAGGTAAAGGATAGCGAGGATTTATGTTTAGTTGAGGACTGTCAGGTCACGTTTTCATGTATCGGAGTTAAAAGTGTTATGGGGTTGTCATGTTTGTGTCCTTTGAAATCGTTGGTGCATGGTCGAAACGATGCCACGATGTTGTTTTACGAATTACTCGAACAGCTAAACGCGACATTACAAATCAAACTTGGACAAATTACATAAGAATCCGGACAGTCTCGCAAGAAATTCTTTCCTTTCAACAACTGGTTATGTTTGTCCTCCTCGATCCCTCTTCAGTCATCCCCAAAAAGCTCATAGTACCTGACAATACCAACGTATGCACATTCAAAAGTACTGTATCGTATCGAGTATCGTAGCTCTTGTATCGAGCCAACACCGCGGAAACAATTCATACATCGTTATTAGCTAAAGTTTGAGAAAACAAACCTCTTGTTGAGCAAGAGGAGCCTCCACGTTATTCAGATTTGGCTCCGATGAATGGATATCTTGCCGCGTTTCCTGTCTTACACTCATCTTGACCCACAAGTCTTGCCTTGGCTGCAATTTATTATTAAACAGATCGATCTTCTCTCGGACGCGCAACGAGTAGGGATCCTCTGCCGAGACGGGACGAGGTCTCGGTTGCAGGTCGGCCACGGCGGCATAAATGTTCTCTTCCTTCCGGTTGTCATTCTTAAATGTGTTGTATCCTTCGTCGCAATTGCTCCTCAGCGTGTCAGTCCCAGAGTCAGCCGGAGGGAAGTCTTCATCCAAGTTGTATTTCCTCTGTGGGATTGGCGGTGGAAGTTCCAACTTGGCGGGAGGGGTCTCTCGGGCAGATTTTTGCTGCTGAACAAGATTGGCGTTGGCATAAAGAGTGTTTTCAATCAAGTTCACCTCGCTGTCATTCATGGCCAGTTCCTTCGACTTCCTGAAAGAGCGTTTCCGAGAGAGATCCACCTTCGCGTAGAGATCCTCAGTCTTGCTTTCCCTCTTCTGCCAGACCTCGTTATTCGGTACAGTGGTCCCAGGGAGAGCACCGCCCCTTTGCAAGCTTAAAAACAGTGCATTGGGAGTTGATGTGGCATAGGGCACTAGATCGTCGCTTCCTCTCGAGTTTCTTGCTTGGTCTGTATTCTTCACCGCTTCTATAGCACTGTACCCTGGCACAGGCACTTCCTTCTCGTACACAGCATAAGGATTGATGTCGGATTCTTCCGAAGTTTCCTCTAGTTGCTCGTAGTCTTGTTTTGGCAAACTGGGATGTCTGTTAAGACTTCGCCTTCTGTTGATCTCGTCTTCAAAATTTGTTGGTTTCTTACTTGGTGGTTCTGGCAGAGGATCGTGCTTTCGACGGACTGAAACCTGATGCTGCTTTTCAGATTGGCGCAACTGTTGCTCATTGAGAAACTTCTGATAGGCCATCTCACTGTCCCGCTTCTTTTCCCACACGTCATTAAAAAATGCAGCAAATGCTCCAACTGCAAAAAGGAAAAAAAAATTGAAAAAAGTACATGAGATACACATACAACTGAGGACCATATAAGAGCAGCATTGACAAATAGTGTCGAGCGTTACAGTGGGGAAGTGGTTAGCGCACGGAATTCCTGACCATAGGGTCGGCGATTCTGAACCTAGCCCTGCCACTGTGTTGTACC
>NC_090869.1:62555238-62570238 GCF_036669935.1 Montipora foliosa | reverse complement strand
AGGGAGTTTGTACAACTTACCTGGAACACAGTTGTTGTCCTTCCTTTCTAAGTTGGTGAATAATACCATCGTTGTTTGGATTCTTGGCAAGGATCACGAATGTTGGTGGGGGAATCAGAATTGGATTTGATTCATCAACACTGTCATATTTGGACTTATTGCTCAGTTCATCCAGACAGTCACGAACAAAATGCAGTGACTCAACAGAACCATAAACACAAAAACAACCTGAGAGGAATAAGGAAGGAAAGCAGATAAATTTATTTTATTAGATAAGAACCAATGAAATACTACATGAGCTTTCGTGCGAAATATCATATTTTCACACATGAAGATAACATGTTATCTTCACATGTGAAAAGATCACTGTTGCTATGAAAGTAAAGTTGCAAAGAGGATACCCCCAGACCCCCTTACAGGCTAGCGCCTTCAGTGCTAGTGTGCTTAAAATACTCCCTATTTTCCTTCAAAAGGGGGTGGAATGTCTGAGATTACATCATGATCTGCCAAAAATACAAGCAAATTTAGCTTCAAAAATTGAAACTCATGAACTTTCTTTTCAGAGGGCTTGTAGATCTAAAATTGTACGCGGACCATGCACACTAACCGATGTTGATAAAAAAGGAGCAGGGCTCAACAGTAAATCTAACACGATTTTTACCATGTGAGGTGACATCATTTCCTGACAGGGCATATTCAGGAAGATCCAGATCGCCGTCAACAAGTTGATAGTCCAGTTCATACATCCGACCATCCAGAGCAAATTCCAGACCATCCGTGTCACCATAAGAGCACTGCATCTGTAACAATGAAAAAGCCAATATTTTTTAACATCATCATTTATGAAATAATTGTTTATTTCTTTATTTCGTCGAATCCTTTCAGAAGAATACACGAGACCCAACAAATTGACCTGCTCCCAACTGGGTGGCTTCATAGCTAAGGTCGTAGAACATTGCACCAGTATCTCAGGCCATGGGTTTCAATCCCATTGGACCCACCTGAATTTTTCAGGTGCCTAGAAAAGACAATTGACTAAAATTGCCAAGAAAAGTGTAAGAATCATTTCTCTCTTTCGTCTATAGTCCGCACTTCTCTTATACGCACCTGAAAAATTCAGATAAGTGCGGCGATTATTTCTTACTTTTGAGCAAAATAAGTGTCATTAACAATATAGCATTGTACAATACATACAATACAACACAATACATACTTAATTGACCGCTCCCCATAGGGGCTTTTAAGGGCCAATGAAACAATCAACGAAACAACAGAACACAACAAAAACAACAACAACTGTTAAGAATCCCAACTGGCCGGAGGCAAACCAGTTGGCTATTTACAAATGCAGCTGGGAAGTTGAACCAGGGACTACCAGGAACAAATTCATTGAGTGGTCAGAGCGGGTCTTGAACCCCGGATCTCCGGACCTCAAGGCAAGTGCCCTAACCACTGGGCCACACTGCCTCCATTTACAGTGCAAGCTTGTAACAAAATGGTACAGATATTCTATAATATTAAAAAACATGTATGAGGAAGGGATGTTTTATTTTTCGTCTGACTGCGACCTGCACATATTCACCACCAATTCACCTTTATCACTCGGCGGCCATTTTGGAATCCGTGGGGAATAAAGACTTTGTCTTTGCATTGTCTTTGCATTGTCTTTGCCCGTCCAGCCTCATACTGAATGAGAGGTTCGACGGGCAAAATCTTTGGTTTGGACATTGAATGATATGGGTCTATACCACTTACCCGAATTTCAGACTCCAAGGCTTGAGCAAAGCCTCCACTTCCGAGAATAAGCAAATTAATTTGGCTGTCATCACTATCCAAGGTTTCACTGCTGTCCACAAAATGAGGCCTACAAATTGACAAATAACATATTCTGAATATACCTGATGTAATATTGGCACAGATGCTGTGGATAGGAGAGAAATGCAATAATTGTTATTCCAGAATTCAGGAGACTGCCCCACAGGTCCAACAGGGGTCAGTTTGTTGAACTGCTTGCTTTTAATCAGAATAAAACCAAACTCCCTCAGCCTCCTGTCCCCATTTTTGACAGAAATCCTGTGGACTACCTTAGTTTTATTCACGCCTTTGAAAGTCTGATAGAATCCCAAACTCGCAGTAGCACTGAACGGCTCCATTATCTTGACCAATATACCACCTGAGACGTGAAGGATCTGATAAAACCCTGCCATCATTTGCCGCCTGATGTAGGATACGAAGAGGTTTGCAAGCTTCCTAAAAGAAAGGAAGGGGGCGAATATCAAGTTGCATCAGCGTATGAGTCCAAAGCTCTTACGTGGCCCCCTATGAAGGCAGAGGATGGTCCAGCCCTCAACAAATTTGCCATCTTCCTATCAAGTTGTAATTATGCTCTGGCAGGCAGAAGTTTGACCAGCCAGGGAACATTTAGAAGTTAACTTTTAAGCTGCCATTCAACATGAGAGAGAGAGAGATGGCGTCCCAGTGCCAATGACATCATGGAGATGTAGTTAAGACCAGTGGTATTTAGCGACCTTGCCACCTTTATTGATTGGGAAGCAAGAATTGCCACAAACCCGATCTTTGGAAACATCTCAGGCAATACTCAATCGTTCTCTGATTCAAGATCACGAAGACTGTCACAGTCATCACTTGATTTCAGACCATCCAAATCGAAGACTTCGACCCTTGCTACCCAAGTTTTGGCCAACCAGACAACAAATTCATTGCTGAAACCTTGTGCTGATCTTGTCAGCCCTAAGGTTCAGTCCACTGTGTGCTCGTTTTGCCAACAAAGTCACGCCCTTGAAGATTGTAATCTACTCAGATGGAAGCCATACCAAGAGCGCATTAAATTCCTATCATCTAACAGGCTTTGCTTTGGCTTTTTATCCAACAAGCATGTTGCAAGGGTTTGTCCTGAAAGAAAAATCTGCAAAATTCCAACTACACTCATAAGCATCCTACAGTTCTTCACACATCAAGTAATTGTGAGATGAAAACCGTGTATGTAAACCGAGAGCAGCGCAGATACTCCAGTTCTGAATGCCATGGCCAATGCTAAGGAGTGTCCCAGTAGCCTTATTCATGGTGAAGCCCGTCTTAGGACAGCAATGGCCATTATCCCCATAAAGATCCATTCAAAATCTACAGCAACCAGTCGGTCATTACATAATTATGTCTTTCTAGACCGTGGGAGCAGTGCCACCTTCTGCAGAGAATCGTTGATGAGGAAACTTCATCTCTTTTACGCTGGAAAAGAAAAACAGCCCAGTTGAAAGTTAGCTCATCTGTGACCTAGTTGTGTCTGATCTTGATGAGAATGATCTTGTCATCTTCCTGCACTTTAAACCAGACCTGAGATTCCAGTCAGTAAAGAAGATATTCCAACCCAAGAGGAAGTGGATCAGTGGCCGCATCTAGATGCCGTTTTCATATCTCAAGTAGATGCTGAGATCGGACTCCTTATTGCTAGTGATGTTCCAGAGGTGCTTGATCCAGCACGGGCTGGGCGGTAAACGGTCCTTTGGGTTGCTGTTGCAATAGATCACTTACCTCAAGCTTCTTTCTGAAAGCTGACCCTCAGCTTCAACATATCATGGAGAATGTCTACAAGCACAACGTCGTTGATGATACAACAGAGAGGTCGCAAGATGAACACCACTTTATGCAGAATGCGGAGAAGATACAGTTAAAGGAAGGTCATTATGAAATTCCCTTACTGTTCAAGAACCATGTATCTTTGATCCCTAAAAATAAGTCTCAAGCCTTGATACGGGTTAGATGGTTGAAAAAAAGGCTAGAAAGAGAACCCAAGTTGTGCGACGACTACAGAGTCTTCATGAAAGAACTGATGGAAAGAGGCTATGCACGTAAAGTACCCCCTGATCAGCTGAGTCCTTTGGAGGGCAATGTCTGGTACATATCCCACCAAGAAGCATATCATCCTAACAACCGTGGTAAAATTAGAGTGGTCTTCGATTGCTTTGCAAAGTTCAGGGGGATATCACTAAAAAAGCTGAAGGGTTATAGAAGCCATCCCTGCACACGAGCGTTTTGCAGACTTGAAGAAGCTCGGCTTTCACAAGGACGACTTGCTATCTCAACAGGTACTCTGCATGCAATGGTGTGTAGAGTCACATACCTTTGCCTTCAACATCTGCCTTAGAGCTTGGCCACTTACAAGTAGAGGCATCTTGTCTGTGGTCAGCAGTGTTTTCGATCCCCTTGATTTTGTTGTACCTTTTATGCTGACTGCCAAACAAATCCTTAAAGATCTTTGTCGCATCAAGCTTGGATGGGAGGACGATATTCCACCAGAGTACCATTCAAGCTGGGAGAAATGGCTAACAGATGTCCTGAACCTTTCATCATTCTCTGTCAACCATTCTGTTTTCCTGAAGCCTTCGGTCCTGTGGTTACCAGTCAGCTGCACCACTTTTCGGATGGCTCAGAAGCTGCTTATGGTTCAGTTTCCTCTTTGCAAAGTCTTGTGTAGCACCTCTGAAATCCATTTCTATTCCTCATTTGGAGCTCTCTGGTGTTATCCATTTGTCACAACAGGATGCTCAAAAGAGAGATTAAACTGCCATTCAGCAACCCATCAGTTTTCTGGACAGACAATATGTCTGTGCTGCGCTACATGAAAAACGAAAACAAGCGTTTCCATAACTTTACAAACCATATAGCAACAATTCGAGATCGTTCTACCCCACACCAGTGGCATCACGTAGAGAGTGCTTTGAACCCAGGTGACCATACATCCAGAAGACTATCAGCTTGTGCAGAGTGATTGTTGGGGCCGGTGTTCCTGTGGAAGTGTGAGCATCAATGGCCTAGGATAACCGGTTCCCCAATGGCAATTCCAAATGGTGACCTGGAAGTTAAGTCCCATGTGACGTCTTTAGCAACATCAACTATTCCTGCAATTACGGCTCCACCATGATGTTATCAGATCGTTTCCAGAGATTCTCCAGCTGGTATCGTCTGAAAAAGACAGTTGCTTGGATCTTACACTATCAAAGCATGCCATCTTCTTATGGCAATCAAGTCCAAGGAACAAAGTAATCAGCCGAAGACCCCCCTCAAGAAACCACCATTACTTGTTATCAAAGAGAGGGAAAAGGTTGAGAAGACAATACCGCTGAACGTTCAACAGGCATTTTTTTGCTGTGGAACACCGTGAGCTCAGCAATCCAAGTGGCAGCAACACGTTAGGCAAAGTAGTCCCTCATTTAAACAGGACCCTATCCTGAGAAACAGATTGTTTTATGTTGGCAGAAGGTTGTCTCGCATGTGTATCTCATCTGACGCAAGACACCAGATAATCTTGCCAAAGAACGACCATGTCTCAAATCTTATCATCGATCATTACCACAAGCTCTCTGGTCATTCAGGAAGACAACATGTGCCTATGACACACCAGAAATAATGGATTATCAAAGAGAGTTCTGCAGTAAGAAGAGTCCTGACGAAATGCTACAGTTGTTGCAGGCAAGAAGCACCGTTCTGTGAACAGAAAATGGCCAACTTGATAGCAGACTGTTTAGTTCCCGACAAACCCCATTTACAACCGTTGGAGGCGATTGCTTTGGTTTTTTTCACGTAAGCGGTCCAGGAGTCTCGTTAAAAGATATGGAGTAATTTTTAATGCTTGACCATGCACGCAGTACATATTGAAATAGCCCATAGCCTCAATACAGATTTCTTCCTTCTCGCACTCAGACAATTTATTGCCAGAAGAGGCCAAGTTTAAGAATTACACACAGACAAGGGAACCAACTTTACCAGTGGAGAATGCAAGCTCCACGAATCAATTCAAGATTCATAAAGAAATGCTTCAAAGAAACATCAAATAGAGTTTCAACCCCCCTTATGTACGGAGGCATGTTAGAGCGGTACGTCTGCTTGGTTCAAAGAATCTTGCGCGCCCTTCTTCTAGAACCGGCCACAGATGATGAGGGCTTTACCACTCTCATGTGTGAGGTAGAGAGTATCTTATGACTGTTGCTGAAGTCAGATACTCCTATGCTACCACATGTTTTTCAGAAGGAAGACCTGCTTTCCCGGCACAGATGGCAACAGACCCAATAACTTGCAGATATCTTTTGGAAAAGATGATCCTGTAAATACCTTCCATTGCTTCAAAGTCGCCAAAAATGGCCATTTCCCCGCCGAAATCTTGCAGTTGGAGACGTCGTGTTAGTTGCTGCAGAGAACACTTCAAGAAATTCCTGGTTCCTTCAGGAGGAAGTAGCAAATGTTTCCAGACAAGAAAGGTTTTGTTCGTAGAGTCAAGGTCTACGTGAAACTGCTATTCTTGAGGGTGCTGTGTACAACTTGCTTTGTTGGCAGTGGGAGAAGAAACATAAAAATGTGGAAGTTCACCAGAAACTTAGCAAACTTCTTATTGCAAGTTTTATGAACACCCACTGAATGAATTTCAGAGGCTGCACACCTAAATCACAAGCCTGTAGTTCGTTTCATATTTACTCTTAGTTTAGTTGCCCACAATTTGCACAAGTAATTTTAGCACAGATCTTAAAGCTGAAGTATTAGTATAGGCGCCTCACTCACACTTTGCACTTAAGGGCCGGAATATGTAAGATCTAAGAGTGTTTTCTTTATTACCGTAAAAGTCCATGTATAAGCAGCACCCGTAGATAAGCCGCACCCCCAATTTGGAAGCTCGAATTTCCAAAAAAAAAAAAAAATGGAGAAAACAAACTTTGAAGTTCCAATGAAGTTCTGTTAGTAAACAAACAAGGACAAACAACTATGGTTTCAAAACACTGACAGGGTGGTTGTTACGAGCTTTCATATCAATTTAAGTCTTTCCATAGCGACATTTCACTTGCCATACCTGTATCTTGTGAGTTAACAATATATAAAAACTGAAGATGCTCTCTCCATGTGATTATTTTTTTCAAGCAGCTCCATGAAGTTGAATATTCGAAGGTGATTGAAATGATACATATGAGTGCTTAGTACCCAAGCTTTGAAACATGGAGAGGAGTGTGGGTATCACAATGAAACGGTCAGCCATTTACCTCGCGAGAACTCGCGAATGTCTTCGTATTTTCTCACACAGGCGAAAGATATGTGTCAAAGTGACCATGGCAAAAAGCTTTGTGGAGGAATGGAGATTGCCTGTAGGTTGGTGTTCAGTTGTTCGAGTGTGTGAATGCTTCAAGATGTGAAAAAGCTTTGTGGAGGAATGGAGATTGCCTGTAGGTTGGTGTTCAGTTGTTCGAGTGTGTGAACGCTTCAAGATGTGAAACGGCTCCTTTTGGACCCACCGCTAATGAAACAGGCAATGATCAACAACAACGTGCTTTCAGTTTGTTATTATGTTTATTCACTGACATCTTGAGAAGTTTTTGTGAATATTAATTGAACCTTAGAAAACTCCAACCTCAGGTTTTTCTGTAGATAAGCCACACCCCTGATTTTTTATTTCACTTTTGAGAAAAATGGTGCGGCTTATACATGGACTTTTACGGTATTGTTCCGTTAATGTTAAATCCATTTGTCTTTACTACCTTAATTAATTAGCATTTTTTGTAGCCTGTTTGATAGCATCTCTTGTTTCTATTTCTCAAAGTTTTTTTACACCCTTAGTTTTCTTGTTTTGCTATAATTTAGTCTTCACTCAAAGTCATTCCACGTGCAGTTAGCTGTTAAGCAGTCTGAGTTCAGTTTAAGTCTTTTCACTTCAAGCAGTTGACTTTCATCAAGTTTTGAAATAGTTGCAACAATGTAAGTATCATTGTTTACTGTTAGTTAATGCTATCGTCTTTTATGGTTTCTTCTTGCTTTGAATTACTAAATTATTCGTTGTAGCGTAACTTTTTATTTCGTCGCAGTTTCAACCCGCATTGTTTCTACTTTATCCTGCATCTGCTGACTAAATACCTAAATGTATGCACATTCAGTCTACATGGTGTTGGAAGGTTACAGCGATAATTGCGCACTTAGGCAGCAACAAATGTTTTCAAACCAATCAATTTTTATTTTTCTTTGTCTGATGTTCATTGTCATAATCTTAATGAAGGGAAAATCAAAATTGAACCGGTTTAAAACATTTTGAACCAGAAAAACGTTTGCACCACAACACATACATTTAAAAAAAATTAGCATTTAGAGATATAATTATTCCTCTAGAATAAATGCTGAAAAAGTTAAGAAATGGGAATTACTTCTTGCTACCTTAAGACTATCAGAAGGAAAGCAGAGATAACAAAAATAATGGAATTTAGTTTGGAAGTTTCCAAAGATTAAAAGACCTAAAACAAAAGCCATTGTTTGTAGCATGTCTCTCAATTGAACCTATCACATCTCAGGCATTTATTATGAGAATACTTTTCCTTCTTGCAGAGTTCACATGATGGAATGTAAGTTTGCAATAATGAACTACATATAAATTATGACTTTCCTTCCAAACAAAGGTGAGAAGTGTTTGAAACTGTGAACAAAAATTAATAACCAAAACAGGTGTAAATATTGAGGTAAATTATAGCTATTAAATAATAAATGGTTTTATTCTTTCACCAATTCACTGTCATTTTGAGAGGTATGATTATTTAAGAGAGGGATTTAGAGCCACATTGACACTGAAAAGCTTTAAATTAAGCTGTTACTTATCATAAAACCACAAAGGGTTCTGATTCCAGCTTACATTTGTAATTCTCTCTGTTGAGAGCAAGCTTGCCCAACAGATAACAAAAATCCTGAAACCAAATTTACCATCACTGATTTGCTATTAACTGCAAAGTTCAGCCTCTCGTTAAAGATGCTTTGGCCTCTCCAATAATTATTCATAATTTCCTACAAAACCTTGAGAGAGCATTTTAAAAATTTAAGGCACAGATATTCTTGAACAGAAATACACTCCAATCAATTTTAATGGCAAGATATGTACTCATCACTCATCTTAGTTCCTTAAGAATTAAAGGGATAGTTTTATGTCAAAATTAATAAAATGATCACGAAGTAATACTACATACTTGCTGAATGATGAAGTATCAATCGACTGACATTATTTATGTCTAAAACACAACTCAGAAACACATGCGAGAAATTAAAAGAAAATGCATGCAAATCCAAATGCATAATGTCTATTATTTCTGGCAAAGCTTATAGACACAAAGGAAGCTGCTTATAGACACAAAGGAAGCTAATTACCAATAGAGCCTATAGCAAACATAGAAATTGACTGTCACATAAAACTAAACGAAATTTTAAAGAAAGAAAACTAGAGCCCTAAAAGTTCATTTTGACACTTGAGCAGATGTTCCACATACAGTCTATCACAAGCAAAAAATATACACATATGCACAAATCATGTCTGTTAACAATCATTAAATTTACCAGGAGGGTGTTGAAAAGAAGAGCAAAATGTCTGCTCCTTGAACGAAAGTAACACTTTGGAATGTAAAAAGAACTGTCAAAAATTGTGTAAATATTTTGAAAAGTGAACTTGCAAATAAAGAAAGCGGTTAACATTTTCTGTACACTTTATAACTTTCGTACCCAAGGGAATGTTGAACACGCACAAAAGACTCGTGGAAGAATTAGAAAGATCATTCACAAAATGAGATAAATAAAAGGCTTAGATGTAGGAGACGAAAAAGCGAGGTCCAAAGGTTACAGAGCAATGATGGAAATAGATAAAAATTTAAAGCGTGAGCCATGTGAAATGAACATTGCTAATTTGATTAAAAATATCTTTGCTGTGTTTGTATCCACAACGTTTATGTACGATGATCGATACCGTACCTGTAGGTGGTTGTTGCTACAATCTCTTGCATGAGACGATCTCGACACCTCTCCGCTCCACTAAGGCATCTTGTGGCGCTATACAGCAAGGCGATGTGGTTGATCAGGCCAATTTCTCGATCGCTGTCGAGCTTTTCCAATCGCTTATATCGATCGTCTTCGCTGAGCGCGTCTTTGATCAGCCGCATGTCTTCCCGAGAGATCGCTGGGCGAGTGTTAGGTTCTAGTTTTGAAAACAAACCAGCTGACTCAAACAACAATTCCTGAAAATCGGCTTTCGCTTTTTCAGTCATGTCTCTTCGGTAGGTGTCGAATATTTTCGTTTTGTCGGCATCGTTTAAATATTGAAAACTTTCTTCGTTTTGGAGCATAACAGCAGCGTCTACCCACATTGTGCCTGGTCTGATCTGTGGAGTTAACTCCAAAAGTTTTCTGAATTCGTTCTTCATGCGAAGCCGTTTCTCTTCGGCTTTTAACTTCACCGTGTGGTTTTGAAAAACTAGTTCTGTTTGCGGCAAAGACAAAACGTCGAATGGAACACGTGGATCGTCCGTAAGCAAATGATCACTTTCATTCCACGCCGTTTCTTCGGGCAAAACAATCATCCATTTTAAAAACTCTTTATGGTTTCGAAGCGCCTTTTGACAATTTTGCCAGTTCCACTGACAAAGATCCATCGAAGAGGCAGTCGGCATAAGTTCGTCCAAAGCACTAGGAAGCCTCGACAAATAGCCATTTAACTTTCTTTCTTCAAATTCTTTCCGTAGCTTTCGAATGTGTTTGTTGAAGAGTCTCTTACATGCCTCAAGACCGCAAAGATCGCGGTGTATCTGAAATTCTCGTTCATTTTCAACAAGTTTTTTCGTGTTTTTCCAAATTACTCGAAAGTCCGTAACCGTTCTATCGATAAGTCTTTGAAAGTCCTGAACAGCTTTCGTTAAATGTTCTCTCTGAATTTTTTGAGCCTCCGTGAAAGGAATTACTTTCGAACGGACCCTTCCTCGGTCGACGAGTTGTGCTAAGGCCACAAACGCAAGATCAACATTCACGTTTTCATGAGCGGATGTTTCAATGATAGGAACATTCAACTTTTTCGACTGAGCAAAACGATGAACTTCTTGCAGTAAATTGAGTTGCGTATCGTCGCATTTCGTTGCTA
This sequence comes from Montipora foliosa, assembly GCF_036669935.1. Taxonomy (NCBI): domain Eukaryota; kingdom Metazoa; phylum Cnidaria; class Anthozoa; order Scleractinia; family Acroporidae; genus Montipora; species Montipora foliosa. Next base: position 62,559,308 of record NC_090869.1, on the reverse strand, counting down.
CAAGAACAAACGGCTTTTTACTCTTCTGGACATACGTGATGATCGATGACAACAGACGCTCTTGCTGTTCCTCCAGACGTTTCGATTGTGTCGCTTCGGCGTCATAAACGACCAGAAACCCATCAACTGTAATCTTCCCTCCCGGCAGAGAGACTTGCTCATAATCGTTCTGCAAAGCGACCTGGTCCCTACTGATGTACATCAGTTTTTCTAGGGATGAAAGTTTAGAAATAGCGCACCGTTTAGGGTACGGTACGTTTCCACCACGCGACATAGGCATAAGTGTAGCATCGTCGATAAATTCTGTCTGCTCTATCACATGGATTAAGAATGCACTACCATCCTCTGATGTTTTCGTAGTAGAGCCCCAGTACAAGAAATGATCGTTATTTAACACTCTACCGCCGAAATCAGAGGAACTAAACACCGATGAATGCTCGGTGATGTATTCGTCGGCCAACGGCCGTACGAAGCGATTACACAAACACGACTTTCCCACGCCATAAAATGCTTGATCTCTGTCTAATCCAGACAAGCCAACAACAGCAATGTTAACGCTTCGAGCTTCGCCCCCTTTCTTTGACATAACGAGGTCAGACAGCCGGAGCGAGTTGTTGTTTTCGAGACCCCGCTCAACGACGAACGTTCGCCGCCATGTTCAATTTTTTTTGTTTGAGTTTTGATAGTCACGTGACCGATGCTGTAATGTGGTGCCCACTGCCTAATTTATTGCTGAGGTAACCGGGTTCAAATTTCGCAATTGCAAAAAATAGCCTCCAGCAGTATATATTCCGTTTAGACTGCGAGAAAATCCCGCAATGTCCTTGTATTCCGACCGGAAGTTTACAAAACGTGGGGCATTCCGTGATAAAGAATCGAGTCGAAAAAGCCGGAACAGTGTATCGTTTTCTCGCAAAACGACAACATATTTCGGAATATGATGTGATGTCAAAGTTCATTTGAACAGTCTCAATTTCGTTAGTGGATAACCCGCACTATTGACTCAATTATTGGCGTTTTCAAAGTTCCTTTCAAAATCTAGCTGGCTGTGCGTTGATGAATAGGATCCTTGTGAAACCGGAAGCTAATGGTCTTTTATCATTTCTTCCTTCTTTTACTAATTCATCGGAAATTGATAAACTGGCTTTGCCGGGTCTAGCTCTAGTTTTTATTCGCCCCAGTCTTCAATGATTATTAGTAGCCTGTCGCCTCTTCGACAAATTGTATGGAATATTGAGAAGAAAGCAATTTACACTTCAAAGTATACAAAGCAGTCCCTTAATATCAGATATCTTTAATATCAGATTATATATTTAAATTTCCCGCAACGGCTAATCGGCGCTCAAGGGCACGAATGATTGAAGGTAAGAGGCCTTGAGTTTAAAACGGAAAATTCATGCTCTTACGAGACTTATAACCCCAATATACTTTTAAAAAGCACATCATTCATGGATTAATGACAGCTCATTGTGACCAGACAGTCACGTTTTGACAGAGCAGCTGGATAAACACCTCAGTCAATGCCCAAGTGGCTCAGAAGAGCCTTAGCATCGACGTGGGATAAAAATACTTTTGTCGACATCTTGAGCCGTTATTTCAACAAAACTTTGACATCTTATCTATGTTGTTTCAACTAATTAACTCATTACAATGCAATCCAATATAAACAACCATATGTCATTGCTTTTTATTTATAGGGAGCTCTAGGCATACAACTTTGACATGAATAACCAAGTGTATTTGAGGGCTAGTTGAACACAATTCCGTCGAGGAGTGATCAACCACAACTCGTTGCTAGGCGTCTCCACAATCCGATAACTCGTTTTCAAAAATGCTAAAAACAAAAGGTGAAAATTTGCCACTTTTAAATTCTCGATGTTATGACGGAAATCGATAAACAGTCAATTCGATCGATGTATTTCCATTTCTTCTAAGGTCACGTTTTTGACTACTTCAAGTTCGTGATAACGAGGATAAAGTTTCCATGCTTACAGCTGTAACTATGGCAAAAAAACATTGAAGCACGTCTACTTTGAATTCAACTTTAATCAAGGCAGCGCTTGGCACTTACATGTAAAAAGAGATGTTCTTCTATTTATCTCATACTTTCGGACTTTAACAATCAGTATACCGTTTTTTCAAAACCACCTTTTTCGCTGCGTTTTAACAAGGTAATATAAAAGACGAGGTTAACCTCACTTTTATGAACAAGCCCGGGTTACAGTCAGTTCGGGCGGTGTCCTTCCGTTTCTCCGTTTTTCTTTCAAATACGTATTGCCACGTCGCATTGATTTGCGTTCATTGAACATAAGAAAATATATGTTGTTCTAGGGGAAACATCATCAGAGCCAATGGAAGAACTTCAGTAGTTACAAAGACGGAAATAAGCCAGGCTCAAATCAGGCAAAAGGGAGAATTGTCATCGCGTTTACCGACGCTGGTTTACGGCAAACGTTAGCTGGCGCACATATTTGGGCGTTTTGCCAAAGAACGAAGAAAGACCTTTGATTTTAGCCCCTCATGAGTTTCTTGTCTGTTATCAACAGATATCAACCGCGACGAACTTCGCAAAAGGGAGAAAACAAGGGAAATTTCATACTTTTAAAATGATCATAACACTGAAGCCCACTGCCTGAGCAACCTGCCCGGCATATGCCGTTTCACGCAAGTACGATGCTAATGCTCTCCATGACAGCGCAAAGTGTTAAACTTATCAATCCACAGTATCTGGGAGGTGATCAAACGAGAATTCGCTCGATCTATCGAAACATGCAGAAACACAGCGGTGTAGAACCATTCATAAAAAATACCTCAAATATCCGAGCTAATTATAGTTAAATGTTACAACGAAATCGAAAAATTTCTACGAATTTCTCGATATCAGTTTCGATCATATTAGCTATAGGTCACAAGATTGATGCGTTGTTTAAAAACTGGAATATTTGGAATAAGGGGTGCATTAATTCTTAAATCAGAGTATACTTTTATCAACAAGTTTGCATTGCCGTGGTGGGCTCCATTGCTAAGACCTGCAAAGAAAACTCAACACGGTAAAGAGTGCTCCAATTAATTTTGCTCCGATATTCCTCTCTTTACATCATTGTAGCTGTTTAACTTTAACAATAAAACATTTAAAGATTTAAGTGAAATAATGCAACAACTGTTCCGGTCCGAATTTTCTAAACAAAGTCAGTGCAAGAAGTTGATTTTCCCCCGAAAGTAATCTGTCAACGCAAGTCAAAATACCGTCGGTAAACAAGAAAATGGCGTCGAGGTCAGAAGACATAAACTTATGCCTTAATGAGAAAAGGACTCTGTCTAAACTTGAAGTTTACTGTATACAAGAGAGATTCTATAATGCTAAAAAGAACAATGGGAAATCGAGTGAAGGTGAGTATGCGACGAAATTTGATCACAAAGGTAAGCAAAGGTAGTTATCTTTTCATACTAAGGGCGCGTTGGGGGCGCGTTCGATTGACCCTATCATGGCGGAATAATGATACGTGGAGTGATGATTAAAACGAGATGTTTGGCGCGTTTCGAAGCAACAAGGATAACAAAAATATGTTTTAAATTGCATTTTAGCAGATATTTGAAATTTTTAATGTGAATCCCCGTAAAAACGAAGGATTTCTAACTTATATTTCATGTATTCCTATTCCGGAATTCGGTCAATAGAACGCACACCCTAAGCAAGAAATCAAATTTGTTTCATCGGCTGTGCACAGTTTGGGCAAAGTGACCACCAAATACATACGAAGAAGAGACAATAAAATAATTTTAGGGTGGCTTGTTTCGATTTCTGACGAATTGTTAGGAATGTGCTTTGGATCAAGCCTCTGCCGTGCTTATCGCTCCAACATTAGGGAATCGCCCCAATTGTCAAAGTGGCTTAAATAGCCGTTTCCGTCAGCGTCGTACCATGAAAATAGCCAAAGGTCAGCCGGCAGTAAGCCGAACAGAAAGCCATTTGAAACGCATATTTGAGACCCCACTGCTTGAAGGAAAGACCTGCGTTGAAATCGAACGCATGATCTCCGCATTGGAACACTAAAAAAAAGTAGGGAGTT
>NC_090869.1:62547738-62550238 GCF_036669935.1 Montipora foliosa | reverse complement strand
GCGCCGTGATTGGCTGATTCCGTTACCGTTTACACTTTCAGGGTCTCTGTTTTAAAAGGTCCGTCAAGTGTCGCTGCAAACATGACCGGGGGTTAGAAATTAAACTCCAGAGCCTGTTATTTTTGAAAGGCACAATTAAAACGAATTGGTGCATTTTTTAAGTCCAAGGAAGCTAAAAATACTCAGTTTATTCATAAATTGCACATATGTTCTTCAGCGGCCAAGAACTCCGCATCGAGAAAGCTGTGTGTCCGAGGTCTCGAGTGTGGTGCAAGACTGGAATCGAGAAAAAAGGGGACAGCTTTTATCAATACGAACCAAACAAGGTCGTTAGGCAACGTGTTCATTTTTAGGTTTCTTTTGTGACGAAGACGGCTTCGGTATACCAACTTCAGATGCATGCCCTACCGTGACTTTTTTTCGCACATACTCAGTCTGGTATTGTTTACTCTTTATTTTGATGGTCAATGGTCTTTCAATGGCCTGATACAATCACTGGGAAGTCCTTTGCATGTTATCAGTATGACTCAACGACCTAAATAAAACCAGTGAAAAAAATCGTTTTTCCTTGCAAAAGGATGGTCGGTTCGTAACTCGCGACCCGTATTCCTAGGCTTTGACCAATAAAGTTCAAGGATTTGGATTCCAGGAAACTACGAAACCTCTGAGAAAATGCATTTTGTAAGCATCCAACGTTCAACTAATGAAAGGGTTTTTTTTCCGTATACATCCATCCCCGTCAGCGTCTTAACAGGTCTAAACATTAACTACCTCTCAAATATTACTGCATCAGTAGAGTTGTAGAGTTTGACTTAAATGGTGAGAGGACAGGTAATTTACAAATGTAAATCTCAGTATTCTCTTATTTACATTATACCGTTTCTTTGACAAGAAATTTGCTACGAGGATAACAGCGAAAAGAAGCACTACTTTTTCGCGAATTTTGTATATTATATAAGTCCTTACGAGCCAACTCCACGACCGGTCCGTTGGCGTCTAAGGGTAATCAATTGTCACAAGCAAGCTTATGTCTGAGAGTCGAGCTCTAAATCTCTCCGGAAGAGCAAGAGACAAGAAAGATTAGAGATTAAACTTAAATCAGCAATTTAACTATAAATAAATAACCTCTTGGAATTTTTATAGTTTTCACAATTCAGACTGATAGAATAGTAGCTCTCACGACTACAATTTCGCTTCTTACAATGTTTCAGTTAACAGCGCAAAGAAACTCATCTTCCCGTCTTCCAAGTAAGGCATTGACAAGGGTCTTCAAAACGTTTCTATATCTAAATTTTTTCTTTCTCAAAAAATGATCTTACAAAAAACCAATGGGTGCTCCAATTACTGAAACGTACTGAAACAAGAGAAGAATATAGTTAATTTGCTTGACAATATTACTGACACATCTCGCTGCATTGTGAGAACATGTAGCGTTTCTCCGTTACTTTGCGTCCTTTTTCCACTCCTTTTTCCCAATTTCTCAAAAAAATAATCTAGTTGGGTTTTTTTGTATAACTAGTTCAGAGGCTTCAACACGCGCGAAGCAATCGGAAATAACTTTCTCCCCTAAAACATCTTTCATGGCAAATAGCACGGAACCAGTGACTTTTGAAGATTTATAGAAGCCGGAAACGATAATAAGAGGATACGCGCATTTTGAAGTTAATAAACTAAATACAAAATAATGTGGAAAACAACTTTATCACGCAACGTCAGACAATTACATTTTAATCCTGTAAAGGGGTCATTTCGTCCACTTCCTTTTTGACAACTAATAAGAGAACCCAGAAAGTGCACCGCCAGCGCGATACAAATGTCATGGAAAAACTCTGGTCCAAATGCCGTTTGCTTGGCATAGTAATCTACGCAAAGTCCACATAAGACTGAAGACCAACTTCCGATTCTGATGTCCGGAAGCATTCAGGTAGGTGAACAGCGTTAATATCATAATATATCAAATGTCCTTTTTATGCAAGATTTATCGAAAGGCCACTTGAGCCCACTTTGTCTCGACAGAAAAGACTTGTTTTTACACAAGGATAATCACGACGCGAAATTCCAAGGCGAGAATGTTTTGCGCCGATTTCGTGGGAATAGACCCTAACCAAAATGCTAATGGGGCTAGTGTGTAAAGGTACTTTGGCGCTGCGTCGATAGAGGGTAAAATATGAAAAAAAATATGGTTTTATTAAACGATTGATAAAGATAAACTAACTACCGTAAGAAATATTTTTGAACTGATGTTTCAAGAGTCAGTGTTGGAAACGACATGCAGCTTTCCAGTTTTTTGCCGTGGTTATTAAGGAGGGTGGCTCTTAAGTACGGAAAGACAACGGTTTCTAACGAATCTTTTCAGTCAAGAGCCCTACAAAAAGGTTGCATGGATGGTTCTTTGAAGTAACTCTTCCAATCGCAATCTGACATCACTCCAGTCAGAAGGCGCATGCGCAACTAGTCCCAGTCATCTGCCGTGCGTTTCAGTGAATAACACGTAAAAACT
>NC_090869.1:62510238-62542738 GCF_036669935.1 Montipora foliosa | reverse complement strand
GTTTGTAGTCAGGATTAAATGCATCCATGGGACTAAAAGAAAAAACTAAAAGTCGTCTGTTAAGTCTTCTTTTGTTACTAGTACATTTCCATTGTATTCAGGAAGTCAAACTTTGTCGGGTCCGATCCACACTAATACCTTCTGGTTTGAAAACGTATACATCTACTTTCCTTGGCGCTTTCGCTTATTATCGGGGAAAAAACGCCCAAAAACGCAAACGAAAATGGTGACTTTCGAAACTGGTTGCAAAAGTGGAGACTTTAAAAACGATGACGTCCCCGCGTGGAAATGTTTTGAAAACGAATCACTGTGGCGGGTGGTGAGTGGTTGAAGATATACACTTCGAAAATGACGCCGGTAAAAGGCGTGAAAGAGCTTCATGATCACACTTTCCATTGTTTTTAACCCTTTGGCTACTAGGGATTTGGCCGAAAAACACGTTTTGAAGCTAGTTGAGGGGTTTTTTGGTCACTGTCGTGCTGTTTAAGAGCTAAATCTCCCTACAAGCCCGTTCCCAGGTTGTACACTCCGCGGCCTTTTCAACCAGGTGCAAAAAAAGGGCTTGCAAAGTTCGGGCATGCGCAGAAAACAAAATTTCGACACTTTCGACTTTCACTTTTCGCTTTCTCTCCTTCCCTCTCTTTTCGCTTTCTTTGTCTCATTTTTTTTTTAACTTGCTGGGCATTTGGTAGGCTTTATTTTGGTGGGAAGAGTTTCTGAGAAACCTTTCATCATCTTAGAATTAGGTGCTCAGAAAGGTAGGTGGGTAATGGAGCAAGCTTTTCATGGAGATTTTCAGGTCAGTGTTACATGTTTTTTTTTTGGCCGTTTCTCCAGTTTCCTTGACTCAATTGTGCTCATTCTGGTATAGTTTGAAAGATCTCTTCTCCCTGCACAAGTTAGTGAACAAAGCTGTTCCTGACCGTTAAAAGTGATGACGTCACAAGGGTAGATGGGACCGTGGATAAAGCTGAACGTATTTGGCCAGATAGTAATCAAAGGGTTAACCTTTTAAGTGTGGATAGGTTAAACCGAAACGAAACTGCCAATGGCATGGACGAAAAATACTACGGCAACGTCGGGAAACGAGATTAGGGACCTTAACCAAGGAAGACGACGACTCCTACGGCTACGAAAATGTTCTCTGAAAACAATATTTCCTGTCACTGTAATAATTTTGCGATTACTCCAAGTTGCTCCGCATGGAAAATTTGATTCCACATTCCAAGAATAAAATTGGTGAGAATGGTGTGGATATTTAGAGAGAAAATTGAAAATTCATCGTCAGGTGCTCGCGCCCTCAAATTTGATCATTTCTCACGTCGTTGTCAAGACGAGACCGGCAAAGAAATGTATCAAAATGTAAAACGCACGGGCAGGGCGTGCAGAACTATTGTTTTTGCTCATTAAACCTTTTGTTTTGTGGCGTTGTCGTAGCCGTCGTCGTCGTCCTCCTTGCTTAAGGTCCCTATTATTAGTCAAAAAGAGGAACAAAAGTCGTGCAGCACGTGCGGAACGCATTTTAGTACATTTCCTTCGCCGTACCGTGCAAAATAATAGGGAGTTTAAGCAAAGAGGACGGCTACGGCAACGACAACGCCACAAAGAGTTACGGAGGCTCAAAACAGTTTGAACACTTTCAACAAATTGTACTATTTGGAAGGAACGAATCTACCAAATTTTTTTTTACTTAATGGTAATGTTAATGATGCCATATCAAACACCAGTAGATGCTTAACAAGATGCACTCATTAATTTGACGTAACGGGTTACCATGGCAACAAAAGAGCCATCTTAAAACAGCCTTTATTATATGACTAGCACCGTGAGCGAACAAGATGAACCAAATCCCGCGCTGTGATTGGCTACCCCAGAAGGCAAGATGGAGCTGTACTGCCCGCTCGAGACTTCTCGCTTGGTCCCGCAAGATCAAAGGGTCATTTTTTGGTGCTTTATCCCATGTGATAAATCCTTTATTGACCAAGCTTGTTCGGTCAAGATGGCTGGATATTGGCCCCGTTCATTTGTTTGCGTGTTTATGGACCTCGACTTCGACTCAGTCCATAAACACGAAAAAAGAGAACTTGGCCAATATCCAGCCATCTTGACCGAACAAGCTTGGTCAATAACCCATATATATTTTGTCTTTAAATGCATACATGTATATCTCAAAAACGAACACAGTGACCCCCATTTTTTATTGCTGGAGAGTGATTAGTAGGCCAGGATAAAACTTTCTGCAAAGTTTAAAAAATCGCAATTGAAAAATTTTAAGGTGGCTCTGAATACGATCCAGAGAATTTTTGAAACTTTGGAGAGAGTTTTGCCTTAGCCTGCTTATCACTTTTCAGCAATAAAAAGGGGACGTCACCCAGTTCACTTTTGATTTAAGCGCTTAACCATAACATATAGGGCATTTTCAGATGGTTCTTTTGTTGCCATGGTAATTTATTACGTCACATTAATATGTACATCTTGTTAACCAATTATTGTTGTTTCATATGGTACCATAACATTGCCATTGAGTGTTGTAGAGTTAAATCTTTCCAATAACACATTCCCTCTAAATTGTTGAAACCGGTTTGAGCCACCACTAAACACAAAACAACGTGAAACCACCAAATTTTACGTTTTGACAACAACATCACCTTACAACAATGAACCATTCATTTACTATCATTACTTTAAATACACCCATTCGTACCAATCCATTTGTACAGCATGAACACAATGAAATATTGGACAGTGCCGGGGGAGAAAGTTCTCACTTACAAGTTCCCACATTCGCTTTTCATTTGTGCTGAGATGAAAACGATTAATTTTGGAAAACGAATGAAATGAAGGAACGCACACTTTCAGCAATACATGTTTTAACTTTTTTTTCTTTATTTTATAAAGTCAACCACTAAACAATAAAATGGTAGCATTAATTATAAGGCTCCAAACATGTACCTGTTGTACTTCAAGCAATCCAGGGGGAAACCACATCTTTGAGTACTCTTGACGTACAACAAGTGGTCTTGTCCTGGAGGATAAAGCTATGAGGACATAAAAGACAACAATGTCATAATACAACTAAACAAATACTAGTACTAACATACAATGACCTGTCTACTAACGGGTTCATGAGAAAGTTCTGTCAACTTCCATATGACTCATGGGGAATTTGCTTTTTAGGGTCTTTGCAGCTTGGAAGTGCTCACAAATCTGTACTTACTATATTTATGAAAAAGAATTTTTTTTAGTACGCAATAAAATAACAGCTTCATTAGGAAACAGACAATAAGATAAAATTGATTACAACATTAGTGCAAACAGATCCAAAAGGGGAAGGTGTGAAACGGATTTGAGTCCCATGCAAGGATCTTTGAAGACTGCTTTTTGTTTGGCACTGCTTAATGTATTGTATAGTGAATGGCTGAACAATCTCATGCCTAATTTTTATCCTGTCAGAGGCCAAACTAAGTTTGAAGTTCATTCAACCTAGAAAAAAAAAAAAACTAAGATACAAAGTAACAAAAAAGAAAGAAAGTGGAAAGGGATCTAATAGACAACCACAAGGCTTAAACATAACACTCCCAAGTATAAACCTTAATGAGTTGTTTCTTAGGGAGAATTGGTGATAAAAGTAAGTGATGAGAAGTCATGACACCTCAACCTCTCAGAGGTCATGTAATATATTTAATTTTATTAGGGCATACAATTAGTCTTACTATATCATGCCCTTTGAACTCCACTCTTCCTTGTTCCTTGAACATTGTAACTATTACTTAACTAGCTAATGTGGAGTAAATAATTACATAAATGAGATGAAATGAAATAATAATAACTGAAATTAAATATTACTTCATTTAATACTTACCTGAGAACAGCTCTATAAAGAACCTGTTGTATCTATTACAGCTCTTACCTTCCACATTTTCTTCCCTGACAAAACAGCATTTGTTCCAGTCCAGTTATAGGGATCTAAAACATAAAAAAATAATAAATAATTTATTTTCAGACCAACTGCTGGTCAACTGTTGGCTAACCAGCGACCAGGCATTCTTTTCCTTTGAAAGAAGAGAACACCAAGTCGCATGTTAACTGTCAGCCAATGCAATATGTCCTTCAAGGGCATTTTGAGTCCAGAGGTACTGAAAACTTTTGTTTTGCACCCCTTGAACTTCCTTCCAAACACATCAACAAGACGCTTGGAGTACAAACTCTATTGTCTTTGACCAGCATGGCCACCGGGTGACAAAGGTCCATTAATAATCTTTGACATTCATATCATGCATTGGTAATGTGTCAGTAGCATGATAGGTGATCATAATTACCAGAGTATTATCTACATAACCTTTTTACTTTTTTGGATTAGATTCCTTACCATTAAAACAAGTAAAATTGGTCTCTTTGACCTAATCTGTGTTCAAAATAGAAGTATCTTCTGTTCTTCCTGGAGAGTTGATTGTCAAGGAGTGGCTATGAAGGTTCAACAATATACAATCTATTGTGACTATTGTAATGATATCACAATGATATGTCTGTCAACAGAAAATCATAAAATTCAGTGAAGTAAAAAATGAAGATCCACTTAGTATGCAAAGTGTTGCTGTCGAGCTCTGCACTTTTGACTGATAATCTCACATGATTAACAACTGTCAGTCAATCAGAACTCTTCAAATATTTTTTCTGGTTATAAAAGTGATTTAAGACCATAATAAACAAAGGGCAAACAGCACCTTTCAAACATTACAAACAACTGCCCTTGAGTGTTATTTTTATTGCACAAATTTTCACTGTGCGCTGTTATAATGCATCCATGACTGAATGACAGGATACCAAAGCTTTTATGGCACATTTTTGTAATAAAATTATATTATCATCTTATACATGCTGATAGGTCTTTGTAATTAAGTTCCAGAAATTATATTAATGATATTAATAATAATCTTCATTGTCGTCAATGTCAGGTACCTATATGTAGTGTTGAGCGGGAATGAGCAGTGCCCCAGAGTAGCATAGCATTCCAAGGACGGATTTCCTTTGGTAACAACTGGAAAAAATCCTCCTTTAGGTGAACCTAATGAATTTAGAATGAAAACCAATTTACATGTAGTAATTCCCTTGAACTGGGCCACAATAGGAGCGCAACGTGCAGTTGACATAATGATCCCTGAGTGTTTAAAATATTTTGAGGATTTTTTTAAATCTTGAAACATTTTTTGCAGTCTTTGTTTTTAACTTTTATCAGTAAATAATTATAGAATGTTACAGGGATGATACAGTGGCAAAGTAATAATATCAATAATATTACAAATCCTTAAATCTTGAAACATCTTCAAAAATCCTGAAAATAAGGATCAAAAAGGATTCTAAAAAATTCTTGCAAAGATCTTCAACTTTATTTCTTAGGTTTATCTAAAGCATTTTACAATTTTGGCACACACTGTAAACAATCTTTGCAACTCTCTGATTCGTGCAGTGTGACAAGCCTTTCCCTAGAAGTTAAACAAATTGTTCGCTTTAAAATTGAACCATTCAGCATGTGAAAATCCAATGAAAACACTTGTGTCTGAAGGGTCAAGAAAAGTTTGTAGACTGTACATTAAATCCACATTCATTTTCCACCAGATTTACACTTGCTATTTAGGAACTTTCAAACACCTCCAGGGGCAATCATTTTTTACAGTGTCACCTAGTGTAAAATACAGTCATATGTTGACCAAAGCAAGGTACCCTTAATACACATGTAAACTAATGATCTTCAGCTTCAAGAGTCTTTGAAAAGGTCTTCAAAAATCTGGAAATCAAATATGCTCCGCAAATTATGTATAACATTATCCCCAGTCTTAATCATTACTTACAGGCTGTCCCAAATGTTGTCTCAGTTCTGGATTTGTTTCAATGAACAACTCATCTTCTAAGTACGACCAAAGCTGAGGTTGGCCTTCGTGTACATGTTGTGCAAACATTTTCAGAGGAACTGCAAACCCCTTGGCTTCCTGCAACAGGCCCTGAAAAAATAGATTAAAAAGAATGGTACATGTACAGTATCTGAAACATTGTTCACTCTACAAACTCTTACCTTTATCTAGTCTAAGAGTTTGCAAATGTGACACAACACTACCACTCCTATCGTTAACATCACTTAGAATACACTCTCCCTTCCAAAAATCAACTGGCAGGATAGCTCAAGGATAGCAGTGTGCAGCACAATAATGATCCATCGTGATTTGAGTCATGTTCTTCTCAACTTAACTTTAGTTATTCGGTGACTATATGTATCATTGCCTAGTGCAAGGGTTTCAATACGACTTTGCTCACCAGGTCATCAGCATACATGTAGTGATACATGTATAATAAAGTAAGCAAAAACGATGATAAGAAGCAGGCAAAGTCACGGTAAAAAAGTGTGCGCAGCTGGTCAACTTGGCATGTGCTCGGCCCTTAAAGAACCCTCTCAGTCTGGCCTTGTAAATCATTTTGTTGTTGTATTTAAAGTTACTTGTACATGTATATCACTGCTCATCGGCATGACTGTTAAACATTGCCCCTTTGTTGGCATTTCAAGATCAAACAGAGTGTTAAATTTTGTAGTAACTACAAACTGTAAGTTGTTTTTAACTTACCTCAGTGGCTTTCATTGACACTCGCTTATCTCCATAATTTTTCACAAGGAAGGATTTTGTCCATTTCATTGCTTTCCACTTTATCACCTCATCTGTTATAAGGACTGGTCTGAAAGAGACAAAACTGAAAGGTTAAAGGGGCACTGTCATGCTACATGTAAATGTACTGTTTTAGGTCAAAACTGGGTAAAAATCTAAATTTACTCTTAGACTGGCTCATATGTACAGTGTACAACATTCCTGACAAGTCACTAACTAAAGATGATATGAAATATAATATGGCAGAAAGAGCTATTCGTATTTAACTTTTGGCAACTTTCAAAGGAAAACATCTCCACACTTGAAATAAATGGCCAATTGCTTCAATCCATTTCTATCCCCTCCATCCTTGGCTGAAAACAACAAAGAATAGCTTAAGTGCACTTCAGTGGCCATTGGCAACAAACTACAGCATTATATTTTGGTCTTTATTGATGCAAAGACGACTTTTAGTGCTTTGAACTTTGAATAAAATAGCGTGACACTGCCCCTTTAATGATAAAATGGTCAGAGTTAAGAGACAGCAGTCTGAAAGATGACCCTTTCCTCATAACTTTCTCCGAAAACAAACAGGGAGCAAGTAGAAAATGGGGAAACAATTTCTGGGTAAGAGTCAACCATATTCTTGAGGAGCAAGACTTTGAGTTGATAAAATTTAATGAATGAAAATTAAATTGGGTTGTAATAATCTAAAAGGGAAACCCATCACTTACAGAGCCACCCAGCTTTTTCACATTCTGACTCCATTCACACAACACTTCAATGTGATAATGTGGTTTATTTGTGAAACTTCAGTCGGTGTGCTTTACCAGAAACTGACTCCTTAACAAACCAGATATTACAAAACCTTACAAATAGCAATTGAATCTATGCTGTTGTGCTGTGCAAGATACAAATAACTACTAAAACCACCCTTTTGAAGTACCCAAAAACAAAATTGTGGAAATGTGTACTATTCCACATCTCATGCAGCAGCACCAGCCCTCAAGGAATGGGTACTCTTACTTAACAATAGGAAAAAAATATGGTAACAATACAAATTCCAGATATAATTATATTATAAAGTAAACTAAACTTGTAATAAGCAAAAGACAGTTGCATGTACCACCGAAACTGACAGACATAGAATGTATACCTGCCAAATTTTTTCAATTTATAGGCGTGACATTTTTTCCCTAAGAGTGCCAGGATTTTTCGTGGGGCTCCAATGATAATTATCCGAAGATGTCTGAACACTTCCAAAGATGTTGCGAAGACTTCCGAAGACTTCTTGCCAGTACATTGATCAATGCTTTGAATATATATAAGATAATACATAGCTCGTCTAAAGACTGGTAATATTCAAACTGGCCATTTTAAAACCAGAGCAATTTAGGAATAAATGTTGAGGTAGTTGTTTAGTAAGAATCATATCAATGTACGTTGTATTACATTATTTCTAAAATTACTGGCAAAAACAGCGATATCTTTCTTATACAAGTGGAGTTTACGATTGTTTAAAAATAACTCAACAAGTGTTCAGATGCCAAATAAAGCCCCAGCTGCTCTGGTTACAGGAGGTTCATAAAATGGTATTGCAGTCTGCTACCTGTTATTTGGGTAAGCCCTTTATTAGTCAATATTATTATTTCAGCAAGGAGGTTTTGAAACGATCATGTTTCCCAGCTAGGTCTACAATCTTTTCTGCATAAGAGAATTGGGAGAAAATCGATCATTCACACATTCACACATTCAAAATGTGTCAGTCAATGCTGTAATGGCTCCAACGTTTCTACCAGGCATGAAAAATTGGAACACAGGTGTGAGCAGGCGTGACATCGAAGTTTTTGATCCACAGGAGTGACAATCACACTTTAGGTGTGACACTTGGCAGGTATGAGAATGACGAGAATCTCCTGCCAAGCCATGACATAGTCCTACCCTATCCCATAACTCCTATGGACCTCTGTATCATGCCGTCCTACTCAACTGTCAGAAACCACACATAATGTCACGGTGGCCATTGTCGGTATACCTTAATAATGAAACATTGGTCAAGTTGGAGAACCTAATCAGTCCTCAGGGAATTGAATTCCACTTTCATGGAAATATTTCCTTTTTGTTTAATAATTGTATACCAAATATGGCTGCTGGTCACGTGAGTGAAAGAGATCTATAGCAGTATCCTCTACAATAATGCAGCTCCATGTTTAAAGCAATAATAGTCCTCATTAATATCATACTATATTATAATACAATAATGATATGAATCTAAATTTTTAGGAAATTAAAAAAAAGGGCTCATCAGCAAGGAGGGTTTTGTTACTTTTTTTTTTAACAGTACAGTTGTACATCCTACTGCCCAGTACAGGGAACTGGTAAAAATAGAATATTGGTATTAATAGTTTTACTTGATATATGCTTAATTTTTAAAGGTAGTTTTGCACGACCCTACAAGATTTTAGCTTTAAATCTCATTGTTCTTGCTAACTCACTTACTTATTTGCAGGGTGCCCGTGTATGAACTGTATACGCTAGCTATTCTCTTATCTTAATGTTTGCACTAGTTTCTTTTTAAACTATCTTTTAATACAGTTCTGGATTCTTCTAGAATTTTTATTTTTTATATGTAAATAGTAATTAGTTATGGTATTGTAAACAGTCGTGCATTTTTAACCTCTCCCTATGTTTGCAACTTTAAATAAAGTTACCTTACCTTACCTTACCTTACTTAATTAATATACAGTCACATACAATGTTTAGATGCATGCTCTACTTGATGACGGGCTTAATTCTTCAATCTTTTTTTAAATAATCATTTCCAGGACTTCCTTAAGCTTCAAACAGAGCAATCAGAAATATTACATGGAAAAATGGGGTACAATGGAGCTTAAAAGCAAACAATGTTAGTATATTTACATGTAGTGTACACAGTCATGTATGCAGTATGCCCTCCGCCTCCCATTTTCAGCTGATTAACCCAGCTGATTAACCCCCCACGTTCCATGTTTATAAGTTCTCTGTGGAACATTAAAGAACCCACACACTATTCGAGAAGAGTGAGGGATGAAGGTCCCGGTGTTGTGGCTGTCCTCTGTCAATGTGTTCTTGCCAGCAGAAGTGGCCAGCTTAGCGTAATCTCTCGAAAAAGGCTTGTGGTGTATGAGGCCACCTAAGCAAAAACAGCCATAAGTCAAAAGGACTTTGCCGAGTGCTGGGACATGCAGATGTAGATGTGGATGCATTGATTCCTAAACCATCCCCCCCCCCTCCCCCTCCCAATTCACGAGTAAAATCAGTAATTAAGTCTCACTCATAGTCATTGGCTTAGAGGAGAGAGGGGGACACAGCTTTTGAGTGAATGTAGAGGTTGTTAAGAATTTTTAATATTCGACTATGGTTTCTGATCTACTAAATCTTTGCATAACATTCAAGCTTAAAATGTTCAATTCTCACATACTGCATAATTTCACCTCCAAACTATTTTGGTAACATTTCCACTTAATTCTTTCACCAAATGTCAGGCAACTCACACATAGGAAAGAAACATTACACAACACCCTCCACAACCCCATCCCCACCCCACCCCCACATGCGCCACTTTTCCTCCTCCTTCCAAGTGTCACAGCTGAAAAAACAGCATCTTCCACCTCGCCTCCAAATCACAGCTGGGACAACAATCAAATCCAGAAAAAACATTACACGTACCTTTTGGCGTCAAAGCAATGGATGAACTCTTCAAGGCTTAAATTTGAACGGCGATCGATGGAGAATTCGTCTCCGAAACTGCATGGAAAACTCACATTTTCAAGAATATCAGGATGTTGTAAACTGAAATATCCGTCAAACTTTAGTACACGTAAAAAAGAGCTTAGGTTTTGTTTCAACGAAAACACTAATCCACCACTTAGTACAAGTAAAATTGAACACGCAGTATATTTCAAAAGGTGATGAGTCCTCAAGTTCTCCTCTTTGGTTGCCTTCGCACTTGACGGAGTGACTTCCTTGTTGTTCTGATAGCGTGACGTATTCGAAGCATTTCTCCTTTTCTCGAGCTGTCGAAGAGTTGAGCCTTTGGTCATGCCGATTTTCAAAACCAATGCAGCAGTTACTTTCTCACATAGCTCATTCCTTTCTTTTTCCGAGGATAAAATAGTGTTTATTTACAAGAGAAACTTTCAGGGCGCCCGAGGTTCGCCCGAGGTGGTACCGAGGCTGGAGTCTAGTCATGTGACTGACACACGGGCTCATGATTGGATGCTATTGTGATTGCATGACAAGTTTCTTTCCCGCTCGTTTTTTAAATATGGCGGGTAGTTTGTAACTACATTTTGCGTAAAAGCATAGACGAGATGCAAAGATCTACTCGTATGGAGCGGGAACTTAACATTCTTACCAAGGAACCTCCGCCTGGGATTTCGTGTTGGATGATTAATGATGAAATTGACAAACTTGAAGCAGGTTTGTTGAAATTTGCTTCCTCCGAGAGTGAATAGAGTTTTCTTGAGCTATAAATGACCATTCATTTCGCCATTTCGCTGCTATTAATAGAAATTCAAGGTTCTGACGGAACACCTTACAGTGGTGGCTCGTTTAGGCTTGAAATTAATGTTCCTGAGAGGTATGTGAATCAACACTTCAGGTTTTAGATCATGATCAGCGAGAGGTTTTATTTTTAGGAGACAATTATTTTTTTCTGCAGATATCCATTCTATCCTCCGAAAGTCCGCTTTGTGACGAAAATCTATCATCCCAACATTGATGGAAATGGACGGATTTGCCTTGATACCCTTCAAATGCCTCCAAAGGTAAGAGAAATATGAATCGTTCAAATTCGCTCGGCCACAGCATGAGCCAAAAGCTGTGTTTTTATGCCTTACATGTGCCTCTCCCATTCTTGCGAAGACATACACATTTTCAATTTCTGTTATTCCTTTGCTAAAACCATTTATAACATAATTTGATGTGACAAAAACACTTAACAAGAGAGATCGAGAAGTGTTAAGAATTCTCATGTACAAAAACACCTTATTACCTCACCTGGCTGCAAACAAAAGTGCACTCCTAGTTGTTTTACAATCATAGAGATCATAGAGATGATTATAGTCTTAAACTGAAAGAAGCCATCTATATTTCACATTTAAAGCCAGATCTAAACTTGCAGTTTCTGCATATTAATAATTTTTGTTTTTTGTAAGCAACCTGTTTAACACTTGTGCATGCACATATGTTATGTTATGTTATGCAACTTTGTATCATCTTTTCAAAATGTAAGCGTCATCGTAACCAAATTTTAAATTTTAACATCCTCCAATTATTGTAACGTGGATAAGAGAGGTTTGTAGATTTAAATTAAACTGATGATGGCATGAGTAATGCCAAAACATGTCTTTAAAAAGCTGGTTCGTGTGTCTTTAGTAATAATAACAACACTAATAATAATAATAATAATAAAAGGTTAAATTTATATTTACCATGCACTCATTGTTGCTATTAATGTGCATGTCAACTATTTTTCTGCCTGTTAAGTGAGGTGTTACACCAATTAATGGCAACTCATGTACCCCGTTAAAAATTTATATTTCTCTATCAACAGGGAGCATGGAAGCCAGCATTAAATATTTCAACAGTGCTTACTTCGATACAGCTTCTGATGGCAGAACCCAACCCCGATGATCCTCTTGTGCCGGAAATTGTAATGTTTGTTTTGTTAATGATAGAATGGTTTACAATTGAGTGTCTTAAAACAAATACAAAGGTAATGACCTAAACCAATCAGAGCAGGTGCAAACAAGGCAATGAAACAATCCAAATTTTGTAGCAATCTCATGCAACTTGCTCAAAGCGCGGGAAAAATTGCGTGACTGTGCAAGTTGGCATTGCTTTTGATTTTCCTTCTCATTGGTTGATAAACTGGCAGAGGATTTTTAAACCAATCACCAAGCATAGCAATAATTTATTTTTGCAGTTGTGTAATTACTTTCAATAGTCATTTGAAAACTGCTCTAATAGTAATTTATAGATTTAGTCAAGTTTAAAAGCAGAGCCTCTTGTGTTATTTATCCTTACAATAAGTTAACCTGGCTTGAGCCTGCAATCTAATCGAAAACCAGTGCCTGGACAGTGGTCAACTTAAAAAAGCAGCTGGCCTTGGTGAGCTTTAAACTTGAGCCCATGATATGGTCGCATGATACTGGTCAGCAGATACCTTGTTTTGACAGGTGTCAATTAGCCATAATATGGATGTCCAATATCAAAGATGTTTCCACCAAAAAATGCAGCCGTACCACAGATTTTCACATTGGCATATATGGAGGGGTGGACGTACACTGTATGCGCGGTTGTATGGTCCCAAAACCAAGTTTTCTTGCACAGATGGGTTACCATCTTTTCTTACCAATGGTGCTCTGCCTGCTAGTAATAACAATGATGATGATTATAATTATATTACAAGTAAATCAAGTCAAAGTAAAACAGACCATATTGAGTGTTGGTTTTTGAGGAGAGAGCAAAACCAGAGAACCTACAATCTTGTACAGCAGAGAACCAGCAAAGTCAACCCACTTATGACTCCAAGTCCAGGAATTGCGTAAACATCCTAGGCACATTGGAGGCCAGTGTCCTCACCGATGTTCCAAGCATTCTTCCCAACAAATTAAATGCTCTGATCACTCAACTCAAGTTATGGGGCAAATAATCTCACCCTGTACATCCTAGATTAGAGCAATGAAATGAAGAGACTCATTATTTGGTAGGTTATTGGAACCAGCTCCAGGCCTTAAAGCTCCAGTAACAGGAGCACTCTGATCTTTTCCGAATATCCCTGAGTCACCATAAAAAGTACATCTATCCATGCACTTACCAGGATTAACATTTACAATTTATCATTCACTACATTGGACAGTTTTCCGTCCTTGAATTATATCAGGACAGTTGTCACTTAAACAAGGTTAAGAACCTTGCTCTCCAAAGTCTATGATTGTATAACCTGTGAGGCCTGGAGCTGCTTTTAAAAACTTTAATCCAACTAGCTTTCACTGATCTATGCCATCGTCATCTTACAATGCTGCAGATTGGCAAACGCTTGGATTAGAGTTTTCTAAAGCGGACCAAGGCCTCACAGTTAGTTCATTTACCTAAAATATGCTGATAAAGGACAACATTGACCAAACATCTCCCAGGTCTCTTTGGGGCTCAGTGGTAGTGGGCCTGAAAAGTCACTTTATCTTCAGATTGGCTTTATGCATGCAGCTAATTCTTGCTTGCTCTGTTTCTCTTGGGAGGCGCGGTGGCCTCATGGTTAGTGTGCTTGAAACCGGATCGAGTGGTCTGGGTTCAGGGCCTGGCCAGGGACATTGTGTTGTGTTCTTGGGCAAGACACTTTACTCTCACGGTGCCTCTCTCCACTCAGGTGTATAAATGGGTACCGGCGTAATGCTTGGGGTAACCCTGCGATGGACTAGCATCCCATCCAGGAGGGAGTATAAATACTCCTAGTCGCTTCATGCTACAGAAACCGGAGATAAGCGCCGGCCTGATGAGCCTTCTGGCTCGTAAGCAGAGACTTTACCTTTTTTCTGTTTCTCTTACGTCATACCTACAGACAACAGATTTTATGTATATAGAATTGACGTCATACCTACAGACAATAGTTTTATGCATGCAGAAGTGACATCACCTAACACACTAACCAGCAGAGAAGAGGAAAGAAGACTGCCAACCGCAGAAACATTCTTTGATTTGCTGCTCATCCAAAGAAATGGATTAGTCAGTCCTCTTGTCTTTACAAGTGCAGCTCAGGGATATGCATAATAAAACAATAATAATTATTGGACTTGGTTTTCGCATGATAGTGATAGTTATCAAGACCCCAGTTTGTGTTATCCACCTCAGCCGATAACACAAACTTTGGCCTTGATATTATCGCTATCATACTCAACCTCATCCAAAGACTTTTAATGTTCTTTTTGCATTTCTAGTCTGAAGAATTCAAATACAATAGACCACAGTTTGTTCAAAAAGCAAAAGAATGGACTCAGCAATATGCAATAGGCCACAAAATAACAGCTGCCTCTGGAAAGGTACCTAACATGTCAAATAGCGTTCATGAACTGTCAATATAATTTCATGTGATAAAATTAATGTATGTAATTCATTCTGGAGTGTTACAAATATGCGAGCTAGCGAGCCAGCGAGGCATGAACAAAAACATGGGAGCCACGCAGTTATTGAAAGCTAACCGTTTTAAAGTAGGTGCTGTTTGTCATTGCTATTTGAAATGGGTGCTTAGACTTAAATGCAAGTCAACATGCCTCGCTGGTTTGCAGATTGTGTCTCCCCTTCGTTCTGTTTGGGTATTAGGGAGTTTAAACAGTGGCAGTATAGTCAGGCCCAAGAACACCTGTGACAAGAGGAAGGTTAAATCAGCTGAAATAGTGGCTTTTCACACCCCACCTTAAGTGAGGTCACATTCCTCCTGTCCCCTGCTTAAGCAATGTTGGACAAAAAACAAAAATCAGGGGCCGGTTGCTCGAAGCATGGTTAGCGCTAACCGTTGGTTAAGAGGTAGCAGAACCTTTAGGTTTCCATGGTATTTATCGCCGGTTAGCGCTAAACATGCTTCGAACAACCGACCCCAGGGGTTTAACCCTTTGACTCCCAAACCGGCCTGAAGCAGCCAGACTTAGTATTTTACTCTGTCAAATGCCAGATGATTTTGCTCGTTACTAGGGAACCCCTGGGAGTCAATGTCAAGAATATTTTAGAGCATATTTGACGAGAAATCATCACTCTCTCTCTAAATATTCTGTTCATTCATGGATGATTGTGGTTTTGCATATTAAGAGTTTGGGTACTGCAGGGTTCTGTAAGCAGTAGTTAGTTGGTGGAGTTGCTAGGGTTGTTTGCTGAACTAGTCTCAAGAGGCACTGAAATGGCTGAACCTGATGACTTGAGATATGTCCAGGTTTGACCCTAATTAGATGCACGCGAATTTCAATAAGTGTCATGTAGTGTCCCCTTGCTCTTCTAGCCAACTTCAATATCACTTGTGTCTCAGAATACTGACAATAATATTTATGTCACAAAGTGTCCCCCAAATGCTGCTCTTTAAGTGAAGATTAACTGCTGCATTTACCCAAAGCTAAAAATAATGCTAACGTTTACCCTTACCTTATTGTTGAAAATAGGTAGCAAATGCTTAGACTTAAAGGGACATTTTGTGTTGGATGTCAATATTGGGCGTGCATCTAATTAGGGTCAAACCTGGACATAAGTGGATGACTTGACTTCAAGTGTAATTACATTAAGACAAAATCCGATGGAAAATCTAGCAATTTCAGTTTTAAGTGGACAAAAATCTGGGACCAGAATAATTTTAAGTATTTTGCAGTCCTTTTTACATTTTCTTAAAGCTAAAGATATAAATAACTGCCTGAAATAACACTGAAAACGATTTCCCATGGGAATGAAAAAAAGTACATTTTAAAGTTCAGAGAAATAGTGCAAACACAAGTAAACTTTCATTATCAGTTTCATTTCACCAGTACTTTCAAGTGTTTCTCATGAAGTTCAATAGTTGTTTTTGACGTTTACAGAAGTTTGCAAATACGATGTATATAATATTGGTACTAGGTTTTTGTCCACTTGTTACTCGAACTTCTGGTGGATTCCGTCTTAAAACAATAACCAGTTATTATGTCAGCTGGGATAAAAGTAATGAGTTGTGATGATGATGATGATGTCAACAATGATGAAGATGATGATGATGATGATGATAGTGATTATGATGATGACGATGACGATGACGATGATAATGATGGTGGTGATGATTGTGATGACGATGATGATGATATCTCTGATCCAGGTGGAAATCTTGCTCTTCATGAGCACCCCATGGGTCTAGAATTTCTCCTTGCTTTGTAAATAGACAGGAGATTTCTCCCTTCCAGATGAGTTTCCAAAAGCTATTTTGTTCATTTAAATTTTGGTTTTCTATAGCATACAGCCCCACAGGCATTAAGCTTTGAACATTGCCATCTGTAACCATAGTTACTACTAAGGTTCGTTACCTTTTCGTCATCTAACCAACTCACTATTTTTCTCACTGAACAGAAATCTTCATTTGGGTCACCTGAAGAAATTGTTGAAAGCAGTGACTCAGCTGATGACAGTAGTGATGAAGAAAATGAAGCGCATCCCCCTCCTGGTGTCAAGAGGGTGTCCACCTCACCACCCCCTCCCCCAAGGGAGTGCAAAGTACTCAAACAGATCAATACATAGACTGCGAAAATTGTCAATGCTGAATGTCATCTCCTCACAGCTGAAGGGATTAAAGCGAGAGTGTGTATTGGTTTTCTTTGTTTTCGTGTTTTCCGGTCTTGAGATAGCAAGAATTGGTGACAGGTGTAATTCCCAAAAAAGCTGCGGCCACCGAAAGTTCCAAGAGGTGACAATCTCATTGAGAAGGCACATGGACAAAGCACAAAATCATTTACCCATTGACTCCGAGGGGTGAAATGTCCCCTATGCTTTTTGAAATGTATTACGTTTTTCCCCCAGTTGTCTGTAACTTAACACGACCATATCTCAAGTTTTACTTAAAATGTTACCACACAACGGCAAATGAAGCATTTTTGATTAGCTTAAACATTCAGTTCATGTAAACGGTAAAGTTCTGTTATAGCTTAGTTTGAAGACGTTGAAAGAAAACTGAAATAATAGAGAGATTTTGCGCATCGTTGCCGGCAAACAGCAGACGGAAATCTTCGTTTTGCCCCAATAGGTGGTCTTCACGTTTCGTCATCGCCTCCAAGTTGATGGTCTCACATTAGCTCCTTTCGTTCGTCCACAAGCAAGTGTACATTTACATCATGGCTTCACTTGATTTCATATCCGCTGTAAATATGTGATTCATTTCATATATCATTTCATCATCGATTCATTCCTCACGGGAACATTGGAACCCACAAATGACCAGCTCCCCGTGGTTTCATAGCTCAGTTGGTTAGAACGTCGCACCCGGTATCGCGAGGTCACGGGTTCACACCCCTTTGAAGTCCTGAATTTTTCAGGCTTCTTTACGCAATTTCAAAAATTACGTTCATAACTGCGAGGATCATAGCTTCACTTGATTTCATATCCGCCGTTCATATATCATTTCATCGTTGATTGTTATCTTTGTTGCAAACCATCTGTTTAACTTCGATTTCAACTTGTTTTTCTTTATTGTTGTCTAAACGTATCAACCTACCTCCCAAAAAAGAGACAAAAATAAGAGAACTTTGATTGTTTTATTAAAAACACAACAGTCTACCTTTTGCTGTTTCACAAAACTCAAAAATGGTGAGATCGAGCATCGTGTTCACAGGAAACGAGAAACGGCAGGTTGCTGCTTGTCAAGAAAGCAAGAGACTTCGGTCATTTTAACTTTTCTGCCTCTCTTCACAAAGTGCTCGATATCTGAATGCAACATGCAAAAAATAAGCCAAAAATCAACGACCTTTTCTTCATGTTATTGTATTGCAAAACGCAAATCTCAGCCTGAGGTTTACCGCAAACGGGCTGGTCTTTCATATACCGGATCCGAAATAATTAATGTCCATAAAACAAAAGAACAAAGCGAACATAAGCTTAACAATACCTGATTAGCAAGGCCTTAGCGGAATAACAATGGTTCTGACTCGTAAACGCGATGCAAAATTTCTCGATTGACGAAAAAGTGTTTAAAATGACGTTTTCTGTGAGGTCGCGTCGTAGATATTTTAGGGTCTTTTTAGGGAAGATCTACGACGTGAACGTCGGCAAAAACGCATTTCAAAACACGACTTTGCAAACGGTGAATCAACGTATAACGGAGACGCCAACGACGTCACAAATTGGCATATTTAATGGCGAAAAACAATAGCTTTGCACGCCCTGCACGTGCGTTTTTCATTTTTGTCCATTTCTTTTCCGTTGTCTGCAAAATTAAACAAAACGTTAAATAGCCAAGTTTTTCAATTTGACCAGTGTCATCTTTGAGGAACTACGACACCTTGTCATATTAAAAAGGTAATTAAAATGGTTGAAATAGTGATGCCGAGAATATATATTTTGAGATGACGTTCTCGTTGCCGTCGCGGCAGATAATCCATGGGCGCGTTCTTTGGAACCATTCCGGAATAGGAATACTCCGAATGGACGGTAATCGCGTTCTTTTGGGAATTGGTATTCCGTGTATTCTGTTCTTCGTAAACCGGAATAAGAACAACTGGAACAGCCCCAAAAGAATGCACCCCATGTTAACTTCCAATATAGTCTCCTTTATATATTCCATGTATGGTATCTCTATAACTCATAGCCATTTTCTATTTTCGAATTCCCCATTATACACTTTGTTTGCCCCCAAATTTTGCATAAACTATTGTTTTCAAATGCTCTTGGGGACACTGCATATTCCTAAGAGCATTTGAAAACAATGGTTTATGCAAAATTTGGGGGGCAAACAAAGTGCATTATGGGGAAATCGAAAATAGAGAATGTCTACTTGAGGTCCTTCTCCTACTTGAAGTTCTTCTACCGTCGTTGTTGCTTCGTCGTTGCTTAATTAAAACTCATTTCCAGACCTTGCGCGGAAAATGTGACGAATTTGGCTCACAGGGTTCGTACGCGTCTTGACAACCTTTGAAAATCTTTGAATTTTGAGAGTACATTTTCAAAGCCTCGAATTTTTTCTGACCCGCATTTTTAATCTTTGGAAACTTCAGTAAAAGTGATCAGCCACTCAAGTGATGTCTATACAAACGCAACGAGCTGTGGAGTCGAGAATGGTTACCAGTGCCTTTGCATTATTTTCACGCATGTACGTTATGGAAAATGAACAAGAGCAAGAATTATACTGTCAGACTATTTCCATGGGTAAATTCTTCGACGTAAATGAAAAAGAGGTCCTTAAAATTTCAAAATTTGGCCCTTGAAAGTCCTTGAATTTTTGGTCTGTAAAAGTGTAAGAACTTCTGTGCCAGTCGTGACTGCTGTTACCCAGTCTTTGCCATCTCCTAGTCAACGTAACGGGTGAGGTAGTGTTAGTTCCACAATGAACTAAGCAATCCTATACTAAAATTCACTAGAAAATTCACTTCCAAATTACATCCAAAGTGAACGAAAACTTGCACTAAACGTGTACGTACGAAAAACATGTACATTGAAAAAACTGTTGGACGATTTTCTGAAATTAAAAAGACGCCTGAAATTCCCTTGAGGGAATCACGTGATACAAACGAAACAAACAGGAAATACGTAGGTAACTATAACAAAGGAACCGGAAATCGATAGCCACAGGTACACAAATGTTGGAGTACGTCTACTCTTTACCACGAACTCTGGGCCAGCAGGGTACGATTCCAGGCCCTCGTAGCATTATTGTATGTGGTGGACCCCATCAATGAGGCTGCTGGTAACAAGTTGCGTAAAGTAGAGGGATTTGTCAATTATTTTAAGTCTAGGTGTGTTTTGTCATTTCAACCGGAAACTAGCTTGTCGCTATCAATGAGCGAATGGTCAAGTCACGCCACAAGTCGGGCTTTCGGCAATACATAAAGGACAAGCCCACTAAATGGGGAATTAAGTAATGGGTGGTGCCCGGATAGCTAAAATGCTTATGTATGTGATTTCGGTTTCTACAGGGCAGCGGGGAAGGATGTGGTCGTGAAACTTATGCAAAACTACCTGAATCAAGGGTATCATTTGTTCATCGACAATTTTTATTTGTCGGTGACACTGGCCAAACACTTGTTCCAACGTGGAGTCCTCACCACTGGTATAAATCGTAGATACCAGCAGGGATTTCCCAGCAAGTTTAAAAAATGGCAAGCAATGGGCAAAAGGTAAAGAAAGGGGAAGCATGCGGTGGGAAAGGAATACACCCGTACTTGCATTGCAGTGGGTGGACAACAAGGTAGTATCCATGATTTCCACTGCTGCCAATGCAAATGACACCATACAGGTCACCCAGAAGAGAAAGACTGGTGGCCGAGTGTGGAGTAACAATGAGGCAAAACAACCAAAGGTCTTTCAAACGTACAGTAGATCGTAAATACCCATAATTTTCAGCGTAAAAGTATGCGCTGATGGAATACCCTGTTTTTTCACCTGATTGACATGGCCATTGTCAATAGCTTTATTCTTTTCAAGGAGCAGCAACTAAAGTTTCCAGATAATGAAGCTTTACGACGACCACAGAGTTTCTCCCAGGAGTTTCGTCCGTGAGGAGCTTGTCCGTGAAATAAGTAATTTCCCTAAGGTTGATGTCCCCCCCACAAAACACCATGGTAAAACCAGCACCACCTCCTGGTCAGTTTGAACAGTTCACATTCCTGTTTGTGATGACACAACTGAACGATTGTGTGGTATGTTATAAGGAGGGAAGAGGTAGACTGAGACGGTTAACTACTCGAGCATGGCTTCTCAGTGCCAAGGCAAGCACATGTACATCATCCAGAAAAGGAACTGTTTTCAGTTTTTCATAGCTCAGAGTTTCATGACAGGAAGTGAAATACGGGCTTTTTGCTTAGCTTTTTTATGTCATTTACATTGTACTGCCTAGGTTTGCTAGTCTCATGTGTTGGGGAAAAATGACTTTGATCCTATTTAGTATATTAAAAACTCTATAATCCTCGGAGTTACGTGATGCGTCGCATTTCGATCGAGGACTACCACCAATCAATTTAAGGTATAGGGAAGATAGCTGTTTACAAAACTTGCTTTTGTCATTCAAATATGCCAACCACAGGAACAAAAAGATACTTTGTTTTCAACAACCAATGAGGCTCCTGTTGGCGCATAATGACGATAGGTGACGTCAACGATATTTCCCTATATTTCGCCCATATTCAGAACGTGAACGAGATAGAATAATAGCGAAGTTGTATTTTGAAGATACTTTCTCCTTGTCCTTGCTTCACCACACCCTCTAATAGACTGTTCAGGTTATCACATTTTGCTATGCGAGAACGCTCGCTGTAGTCTCAAAAAACTGGAGCAGATGGCCAGTGGCATGGGTAACTCGTACCAGCGATGCTCTATACATTTTCTGTGACTGTATTTTACGAGGAAATGCGACCTATTTGTGGTATAAATAAACACTAATCACAACAAAACACTATTGAAAATACTTTTATTTTCCTGTATAAATTAGAAATCACGACATTTCTTAAACTCCAAAATACATGTCACTCGGCCACATTGTAATTACGCAAGTACGACATTTAGAAATAAGTTAAGTTAAATTGAGTAAAAATTGGAAAGGAAGGAAAGATACTTTTTTAAAATGGACGCATGGACATTTAAGTTAGAGACCCTGTTAATAAAAGCGTCAAATTTCACGTTTTCGGAGTTCTATTGACACGCTTCAGTGCAGTTCCCTCATTCAACTTTTCGAATTTCATCTTTCAAAGTTGTATGTGCTCAAGTTAAGAAACCTGTGTAAGCCTTGTGACAAAAGTTTTATCTGGAAATCGGTTGTGTTCAAGCATACATCTGACAACTCTCTTTGCCGTAAAGACCAAATCCGGGGGTCAGGAAAATCGGTCACAAGTCCTCACACCCACCCACTCATCTTCCCCGCCGCAAATTAAATAAACGTTTCCTCCCGCCGCCTTTCTTTCCCGTATAGTTTGGTGACCGACTTTCCTTTAGATAAATTGTACAGAAGGTTTCGTGAAAGGAGCAAAGAATATTCGCCCTGGAAACAGGTGTAAAGTTTCGTGTATAAGACAGGCATGTTTAGAATTTTTCCATCAGGCAAAGAGGTCCGAGACACAACAATGAACATGAAATTCTTCTAAAACAAAGGACTTATACTCTTTTAAAAATCAAAATAGATAGACCAGTTCAATTTGTTTTCGGTGAAACTATTTACTCTGTTTAAAAGACTTCCTTGAAATAGACCCTTAAAACTTGCATATATTAGTGAAATTTATAACTCTCGTTAGCGATTCTCATATCCCACAATTGTTTTTTCTTAAATAAAATATAAATACAGCAGCACCTTCTTAAAATAAATTAAGAGAGTATTCAACTCCAGAATTAACACTATTTTCTCACCATGGTTGTACAATGTAAAATGTACAGGGACTGAATTCGAAGCTAATTTGCTTGAAAAGACGACTGATTAAAATCATTATGGCTCTTTTAATTAACCAGCGTAAGAACCACTTTAATGAGGAGCAGCAAAAAAGTTTCCCTCCCGTAAACAGTGAATGCAACTTTTACAAGACTCACAATACTTCTAGGATTCCAAATAGAACGTAAAGAACCGAACCCGAGCTATGAGATGAGCAGCGCACGTCCTTCGAATTCGCCACTGCATTTTTGAGACTAGACTCGTGCTTATTTCGAAACGGTTAGCATTCAGTAATTAAGATTAGTAGCAATTCAGTTTAAAATGAAACCACATTCGATCGCTTTGCGTTAACAGTCGAGTGGTAACTGGGGTGCCCCCGCCGCGAAAGAAACAAATTTGAATCGGGTTCTTCTTCCATTTGGAAAATTTCCGGACTGCCGGTCATATGGACACAGTGTTTTAAGCACCGTTCACACGGGCAATATTTGCTGCGATTTCATGGCGACGCAAAATCGCGCGTGTGAACAGCCGGCGATTTCATGGCGATTGTCAATGCGACATCTGCCGCGCTTTTGCGGCGATTCGTAATAAAAAAACAATCAGCCAGCAATTATGAGTTGTACAAATTTGTTGCTGCACGAAAAGAATTTTAAATTGAGCACGTGCCGTTCGTGCATTCTAATACTTAATGGATCGCATACATCAAGCAAAATCAAAATCATGCTCAATTAACCTAATTAACCCGCTACTGAGTATTGTAGACGTGAACACGGTATACGATTTTAAACTTATACAGCAGTAATTTTATCCCACCTTAGAGCATAAGGCGCGTTTTTAGTGTCAAACATGTATTCGGCAATTCAAACATTGAATTTAGCTATTCAAACCTTCAGTTTGGAAATTCAACAATTCCGACATTCATTTCAGTAATTCAAACCTTCAATGGCATGCATGTTTGAATTCTGAAGGATGGAATAGACCATTTTTCAATTGTGTGCTTAGTTACCTGGCCTGTGAATGAAAGTGAGGCTGGAGTTGACTTTGCTCACAGCTTTTCTTATGTAAATTCCAACTTATTAGCATGAAAACAACATCATTAGCATAAGAAAAGCAGTGAGGTTTCTATCAAAGCAAGGTCAACTCCAGCCTCACTTTCATTCGAAGGCCAGGTAGCTAAGCACACAACTGTAAAATTGTCTATTGCCGAAATGATTGTCTGAATTCCCCCAATTGAAAGCTTGAATTGCAAGTTGGAATTTTGTCACTAAAAACGCGCCATAAATTTGGGAAAAAGACTTGTTTTCTGCACCAGTAGTGGCATCAACCGTTTACGAAAGAGAAACAGGCAATGGCGAGTGAAGTGGCGAAAACGTTTAACGATCATGCGATCGTATGGATGAGATTCTTTATAAACTTACATGTACCACTTACATAAAAACTACCTAAACTGTGAAAAATGATACTTTCCTCCAAGTGTTCTAAGATCATGTTTCTGGACATCGTTAACTTCAATATTATTTCTTTTCGTGGAAGACGATTTGCTTGGGAGGCATCCGACGCTCTTCATTGATCGAATAATTTCGATGAGGAGACAGGAGGGGGTCCCTGGACGACCGTCACTTGTGGAACAAGTGGAGAAGACCGCTGAAAACGGCTTTGTTGGGGAGCTCTAGGTAGATCTCACTCTCGTCGTAGTAACCTGTGGAATTTGAGGAAGTCTTTAGTAAAAGAGGTCTCTCGATCTTCCGAGGTTGTGAAAATCTGTACGAGTGCGCGCAAAAAGAACGGCCAAGGCAATGCCAACGCCAAAAAGAATCATTTCTGTAAAGCAAGCGAGTAGCAACACAAATTTCAAAACAAATGAACTATGCAAAATCTCGATTTTTTGGCTTTTTACCATAATGCAGCTAGCTTTTGACCCGAATGCACTGCGTAGCGCGTAGCAGCCAGAATGCATTGCTCTAAAACTATCAGTAACTTGTCATGCATTTTCAATGTTTCAATCCAATGCGTTTTTTTCAACTCCTTAAAGGGGCTAGGTCACGCTATTTTAGGTAATTTTGTTTAATTTTGTTAATTATGAGCTCTAAACGTCAAATTGGCAGAGCAAGAGTCTTTCATTTGCAAAATCACGGCGACATAACAACTGAGAATGATTTTCAAGCTTTGTAAATGACATTTTGATATAGACTGATATAAATTTGAAAAAAGGTGGGCCGACGTTTTTCAAATTTACTCAAATTTAATCCATTTCAATCCTCTCCAGTTTTGTCCATCCATGTCCCTTCTTGGCTTCCCTGTGTTTTGTTAGAGTTTTTCTATAGTTTTGAACAGTTATTTTGATATTTTAGTTAATTCTATGACCATTCGATCAGTGCTGAAAATGCCTAAAATAGCGTGACCTAGCCCCTTTAACACTTTCTTTTGACATAACCCAGAATGATCAATTTTAAATGCATAATGGCAACGGAAAAGTCAACGGAACAAAGCAATAATATCATTGGTCAAAAGATAAACAATCAGCGTGCTGCACGTGCGGCAGGCATTTCACATATTTTTGCTGTACTCTACATAACAACGACCTGAAATCACCAAATTTGAGGGGGTTTTTTACGAAGAAGCCTATACTACGACTGCGCGCCATCTTCAACGAAGAGCCTGCTTGCAGGCTATATAGATCAAATGCATAAATGGTGGCCAAAAATATATTCTCTTGTTTATGTACTAATCAGACTGACTAGCCTCGCTCTCAAGCAACATGTCCATGCAAACGAGGCTCGTGAGTGTAATTAGCACATAAAAAAAGAGTATTTTTTTCTATGAGCATACAGATGTGAACGTTTTATTTATTCTCTATTTTTACTCTGAAACCGCTCATACCAATTTATTTTGGGATACTTCGCCCACAATGCACAACGTGAACGAGATGGACTAATCGCGAAAGACTTGAGATAGAGCAAAGTTGTAATTTTGATTCAATTGACCCCTCCACGGTTTTTGACGCCATCTTGGCTGGAGGATGGGGGAGGGGGGGGGGGGGGGGGGGGGGTCAAACACGGCTAAATTTACAGTAAATGTATGGGATTTTGGCCGACTATGAACCGCTGTAACACCGCTAAAAAGACACGGATTTCCAACTTTTGCTTCTATCTTAAATAGTTTATTGATATCATTCATCCAACGGAAAATAACGCCAACAGGGAAGAGACGACGTCCGTAAATTCGAATAATAAATCTTCTCATGTTGCTTCTAATTTCGAGGCAATTTGCATAATTTTGATTAGAAGGATTTGTATGAAATCTTAAAAATTCGTTTATGGTCGTTGTAGCCTGAATATGTTCTTTATATTTCATGAAAATAATCTCAGTATAAATGTCTTTGAAAAGAAATCCGTCTCTTTTTAGCGGCGCTACAACGGTTCAAAGTCGGCCAAAGTCCCACATGCACATTTACTGTGAATTTAGCCGTGTTTGCCCACCAGCCAAGATAGCCTCAAAAAAAGGGTGTATTCCCTTGTATCATATCCTCTCCACGGGCCCATCACAGCTTTCCATCATTCATTTATTTGTAAAAAAAAAAGTTCTATTTTGACGTGACGTTTTCGTCGACTTCACTGTCGTAGATCTGAAGTCCCTATTAACTAACAACAAGTATTTTGAACCTCTCATGATGCGGCAACTTATAAAAGAGTTTGAAGGTTATTTAAATCTCTTGAGAAACAGATAAATATCTAACCGTTAAGACTGTTCTTTAGCAAGGCCCAAAAGTACGGAACTCTTCACCGTCCTCTGTTACCTCCATTACCTATTTATCTTCCTTCAAAAGGTTATTCTTTGCTTTTCTCCGCAAGAGGTACGTGATTTATCACGGGACATTATACATAACTACGTTAACTGAGAAATAATTATGGTATTGTAACCTAAGTAAAAAAAGCCAAGATCGTGCGCAAACCCTACCTGCTTTCACGAATCCCCTTCTCCGTTATTTGCAGCATTTCTTTTGTGCCGGCTTGGCTGGCACGAGATTAAGGACACTCTGCATGTATTCGTCTTCTCGATCTTGTAACATTCTGAATTGAAATACAATTAAGTGTCCGTTAACGATAAGCCAAGAAAACAGTCAGGAGTTAGCGATCGCTCCATTAGAAATAGCCCCATTCTGCTTGAAGGAGGAAGCGAATTTCTAGAGGCTACAGGTGGTAAATACTCTTCCCTGATTTCCGGTCCAATTGCACCCGACAGATATCGTTTCCGGTTCATGCAACACAACCGGGTTATGTCCCATATAAAACAAAGAGCTATTGGTAAATGCTTTTTTTTCCCCGGTTTATACTACGATGGTCGAGTAGCGGCCAAGCGCTATGACTTATGAATATCGAACACAACCACAAATATTATTTCATTGTTATTCTAGTTCTAATATATGGATAAAACTACGGTAAATAAAACAATAGCTGTACTAAAAAGTGAAGAAAAAATTTAGATATATCGCAAGTCGCAAGCGAAGGAAAATCGTGACCCAAAGAAAAAAATAAGATTCAGAGGCGAATCCTTCCATCCTGATCTTCGAACTGAGTAAAACTATGTTAAATAAGATTGTCCGAGCAAAAATAATGCAAGAATCTACTACTCACTTTGCGAATTCTTCCATACACTCTTTGATATTGAAGCCTGTTTTAGCGCTGGTTTCACTGTACAAGGCTTTGTAGTCCTGTTGACCAATTGATGGACAGTTAACAATTAACTCAAACTAGTGCATTGATTAAATAATCCCCTTGTTATTGATACAATAATCGTAACCAAATATGACAAAATTCTCCAATATGATTAGTTATTCACCAGCAGCCCTGATTTGTCTGTTGTTTGCGTCATTTCTACAGAGATATCAAGCGGACTCTACTTACAGTTCACCTGACACCATTTCTTCGAAGGCTGGGTAACTTTATCTAGTGGATACGCCACGACGTAGAACGTAAAATATACTCCACATTAAATGCTGGCCAAGGATTTCGATGGCGCCTTTACTATGAGATGAGCTTCGAGTGTGCATATTCACCGTTACGTGAGCGAATATTGATAGAAAATGTTGGATAGTGACTTGTCCGCCTGATAAAGATATCGGGCCTTTCAACAACTGGGTTCAGGTTCTCTTTTTTCTCAGGTGAAAACGTTTTAGAGCTTTAGCGCAATCAGCGTTCACATGATTTATGCCACTATCACATTCTTTCTCGTATTTTGTTGTGGTTACGATTCAGAAGTGCGAGAAAATTGGACTTGGTATCGTGTGATTCAGAAAAATAGCCCTCAAGTTTAATTTCTAATTAAGCAAAAGGGGACTTTTCCTTGTTTACATAGAGTTTGCATAACTCCCCGAGTGTTTAGATGAGGCTATGTAAACACGGAAAAAAAGTCCTCTGTTGCTTTTACAAAATATTTCTGAAAAATAATTCGACAAATGAAGGAAAACGCTGTTTTTTTACTTATTGATTCAAACAGATTTTCTTGATACACGCTCATATTTCTTGCCAGCCAATCAAAACGCGCCTCTGACAACAAATAACCAATCAAAATTCGTGTGATGTCACAGTCGTATTGCCATACTCTTATCTAAACACAGCTATTGACCAATGAGAGTGCGCGTACTATCCTAATCATTTTATAATTGTATTTGAAGATGTTCGTCCGCTTCCGCCTTGATTAACACTGCAATCTTCCTTATTATCAACTATTTAATAAAGACAAGGAAGGATTATGTTTTTGCAAACGTTGGCCGTGTGGCACTTATATTTGAACAGACATAACTGATTACAGTGTAATATGAAGTGCTAGGTTTCTACCCCATAGAAAACTATGTAACCGTCATGTAACCACCACATTGTCAATGAATACGGCAAATGAAGAACTACAGGGGGACCGGCTGCTGAGACATCTTGCTCGCGCGGGCGATTTCGTCATTTATGTGTCACATCTGAATAAACTAGAATTTTTGTTGGCGCGAACAAGTTTTAGAAGAATGAGATTTTTCTGAAGTTTTGTCCTTTTGATGTTGATTTTTGCAACCTTGCAGTTACAGTCGAGCTATGTAACTCGTGACCAGTATCCACCACACTGAAATGAACATCCGAATTCCCCTTTGGAGCTTCCGAGATTTGAATGGAATCTCGAAGATTTTTTTCGAAAGTTGGTGCGAAAAATGCACAACAACAGAACAGTAATTCATCAAACGCTTGAAATAGTTTTCACTTTTCAAACACGGTTTATTTTATAATAAAACGAAAGTTCATAGCTAACTATTTGCGATATATCAAGGAAATATCTACGGGAAATTCAGAATCTCGAGAGCAAAGTTCAAAACTGGAACGCAGATTTGAATACTCAGTTCACGCGTGACGTAGTTTAACTGTAACCACTCAAGCCTGAATTTTCCTTCTTTTTTTTTTAACTACAAGGTCAAAACCAAGATATGGATTTAGAACACAAGAATGCGTGAATAACATGAGACGAACAGCGTATATTAAGATATGCTATCACCTCTGCTAATTTCATTCCATCTTCACTCTTGACTGGTCGACCACTTTCGTCCTCAAGGAGGTCGGTCTTGTTACCAACTATCATGATTGCAGTACCCTCATCTGTTCCTTCCTGAAAATATCAAACAAGTACACTATTCAATTCAATTCAATTCAATATCTTTACTTAAAGAGGGAGACGTAATAACCTGTTACAGTTTTCTAACTTATGGCCCTCTCCGAGCATTAACCCTCCCAACCATGATACACCACAGAAGACAGAACCACAACAGCGGGAACTACATGCCCTACTCTTTACGACAAGTGTGCGGGTTCTTTTACGTCCCACAGGATTGTGAACATTGAAGGGTTGTGAGACGGGACCTCCGGCTTATCGTCCTTATCCGAGAAGACTAGAGAGTCTAACCATTTGCAGATGTGATTACAAAGGCAGCACTTTCTCCTCAGTTATTTATAGACCCTGAGTGTTGGTCCGGCCGGAGTTGAACTCACGACCTCCCGCGTAACAGCCCGGTGCTCAACCAACTGAGCCACTCTCATATTTTTCGTTGGTAAAATGAGTCTTCCCTTAAACATTTTAGAGCGGTTTTCAATTGATTGTCAAAAGTAATTAGCGAATTGCTTTGGTTTTGTATTACTTCACTCAGTGATTGGTTCAAAGTTCTCGCGCCACTTTTTCAACCAATCAGAAGTGAAACCAAAACCAATCGTTGCTCGCGAGTGTACATTTTCCCGCGCTTTGAGTCGGCTACGTGTAATTACTTCAAGTTTTGATTGGTTTACTGGATTGTCTCCGCCCTTTTTGATAGGCCAAAGTAATTACTTTGGTGTTGGCTTTAGGACACTCGATTGAAACTCGCTCTACCATCAAAAGTCGCTTTTTATATGTTAAACGCGTTTCGTAAAAGTGAGTGCCACACTCACACACGAGCTGATGAGCAGAAAAATTATCAGGGCTTGCATGGAGCAAAATATAAATATTTAGAAAGAAGCAACACTGACAGTAAAAAACTCCCTAAAAATCGCTTAAAATGGCGGCAAAACATTCAGATTAAGAGAAACCCACAAAAATGAAGGGAAGTATTAAAACAAATGCTTGAAGTTCGCTCACAGTTTTCGCTTTGAAGCATACTTATTTTGCTTCAGACAAGTCTTTAAATTTTTTCCGCTAATAGCTTGGGGTACCTGTGGTGGCACAGATAGATTTTTCCTGCTTTGCCAAGCAAGAAGAGGCCATTTTCGAAATATCAATTTCCGAGAGTTAACCTTTCGTCAGAGCGAATTCGCGCTAAACAAGGTCAAACCGGGAGCACATTCAAGCGAATTCAGCGCCCTAAGGACTGAGTCAAGCCGCCACTCCCTTCTCTTTGCCACAATTCCTTCTGCCGATTAGACATTGCTGCGCACATACCTCTACGCTTATCATCCAGTTCTTGATATGCAAAAACGATGATTCCATGGTGACATCATAAAATACAATGACGCCGTCCGCCTTTCTGAAGTACTGCTTGGTAATACTGCGGAATCTGATTTGGAGATCAGCAGATTGACAATTAGGTAATTGTCTTGAAGGGGATATAAGCTTAACATAACGATGACGGGCATAGGTATGACACAGACTAGACCCCAAGCTGCTGTACCTCCCCCGGAGGCCAGAGAGCGAGTGTCCGCTGACAAAAGGTAGCCCGCGAGTAGGCGTACATGACTAGGGGTTCACTCTGTCTAAGAAGCCTGGGTCCCGTTTCTCGAGTCCCGCTAACTTTTCAAGCCCGAAAAAGCCCTATGTTAAACTGCTATACGCTTCTTTTAATTATAAAGCTGGGGCCGCTAATCCCAGATTAAAAATTAACCAAGGACTTTATTTCTTTACTCCCAAATGCTGTTCAACGCTGATATTCGACAAATCTTTACATTAGAAGAAGTCAATCTTGAAATTCAAAAATAAGCAAAAGAAACTTTCACCAAAAAGTTGAAAACATGAAACAAAGGTTTACACTAATCCTGCATTAAGTTAATCGGCTTTCGAACAACCGGGCCCTGGTATTTTAGTATGTTTCCAAGACACCTAAAAGCAAAATGACGGTGAAGATTGATGACTTAAACCTCTCCCAGGGAATTGCGACATTCAAAAAGTCACTTCGGAACTTTCGAGAAATGCCCCCATGTTTCTGGAGTTCCCTAAAACGTTTAGGGCACAAAACGCAGTTGGTCAGCAGTTCATGACCATGAGAGTTCAACTACGACTGACTTTCAACCGAAACTCGACATTTCCAGCCAAAAGTAAGCCTTTCATTGTCAATTATTACCTTTGGGTTAAGAATGAGAACTAGTCCTGCCAGAAAATAAAAAAATTGGTTGGTTTCTGAAAATGCTGTGACAAAAGAAAATTTCCCCAAGAATTTATCTCTAGAATCGTCTTTTTTCCACCAAAAAACATAATTGGTCACAACCGCAAAAAAGAGCAGTAAAACATTTCGGACACTCCAGTTAGGGTGGCTTGAAAGAGGTTCTTTTTCCTTTTCTTTGTCTTTTGTGACCCGTTCGCGCAATATCGAAGAATGCAGCCAAAGCAACTGTTGTTCTCTTCGTGGACTGAAACGGCTTCTGTGATCAGTTGTTTAGGATCTCAAAACAGAAAAACCCGAAGTATTCAAGCCTGTGCTTTGGTTTTCTGGGAATCTATATGCAACGTAAACGTTACCTTTCTTGACCAGCGGTATCCCAAAGCTGCAGTGCAATATATCTGCCCTGTGTAGTCATCGTTCTGATTTGGA
The DNA here is from genome assembly GCF_036669935.1 of Montipora foliosa. NCBI lineage: Eukaryota > Metazoa > Cnidaria > Anthozoa > Scleractinia > Acroporidae > Montipora > Montipora foliosa. The sequence continues at coordinate 62,510,700 of NC_090869.1, read as the reverse complement.
AGTCGACACCTAATAAAAAGCGAAAGCAATGATTACTTTTTTAAATCTGGAAGAAAACTTTTCAGGCTATTCCGGGATAAGAACACGCGTAATATCTGGTTTGTCCGTTCTTTCGGGACCTTCTCTGTTTCCCAAGTTATTATGCTCTCAATTGTAGAATGGAGGGAATAAACTAAAGACCATCTGAGTTAGAAAGAATACAAAAAATGATCCGTTCTTTTCGGACTAAACTGGCGCGAGAAATTATACGCAGTATTGCGACTGGCTATGAACTCTCAACTATCCGAGGATTGGTTCTCGGTTCGCCCCGGAAAAACCCCCGATGGTATTTAGGATGGATTCGCGTTCTTTTGAGAATTCGACCACGGAACAAATAACTGCCCATAGGATATGCAATATCAAAATCAACTTTGTTACCCACAGGATAATATTCTATCCTAGGGATATGGAAAATTACTGGGG
>NC_090869.1:62487738-62507738 GCF_036669935.1 Montipora foliosa | reverse complement strand
CCCCAAAATATAACAATGTTAGCGCAGTTTCTGTTCTCGTGGGTCCAATTCATAGAGAACTTAAGCAACGACGACGGTGACGGTAACGAGAATGTCATCGCACAATATAAATTCGCGTCATTGTAATCACTTCGTGACTATTTCAACCAGTTTAATATGACAAAGGTGTGGTAGTTCCTCAAGAATGACACTGGTCGGAACACCGCTTAAAGTGCTACTATGACCAAAACATCAAATTTTCTTTTTCTTTGGATTTCAAAACTATGTTAACTAAACTCTACGTGACCCAAGTTTTAAGCCTTGATTTCAAAAAGACACCTGTTTATTTTAACTGGAATTTTCCTATTTAATGGTCCGCCATTACTAACTTTAAAATCTTGAGAGAGCTGGATCGAGAAAAAAATAACGTCAAAGACTGAATAGTTTAAGACTGCAATCTGTGTGTACGCGAATGAATTAATAAGCAGCACGGGACTTTCGGGCTTTCAGACCAGGGCGCTTGTTTCAGACTTTTAAACTGGTGTTTTGCATATATAATAAGCTGCGTTTACACTCTGAAATTTTAAGCTGGTGAGTAAATGACGTCACTTTCCCTAGGTCCAACCCTCTGAGGTCCAATCGGTCAGTTTTGAACGCGAGTAATGGCGGACCATGAAATCCAAAACTTACACTCAAAATAAACAGCCTTTGGATAAAAATCAAAGCTCAAAATTTTGCCAGTCAAGTTTTAAGCAATCACACTTTCAAAATCTGAAGAAAAAAAGAAAGCGATTTTTTTGATCATAGTAGCATTTTAATAGAGCCTGGGAGAAAAAGAAAATTTATCCTCAAGTGCTGACATCCTTCATAAAACCTCAAATTTGGCTATTTCACGTAGTTGTTTTGCAGACGATGGCAAAGAAATGGACAAAAGTCAAAAACGCACGTTCAGGGAGAGCAAAGCTATTGTTTTTTCCCCACTACAAATAGGCAAATTTGTGACGTTCTCGTTGCTGTCGCTGAAGTAACATGTTTTCCTTTTTAACTCGTCTTGACACTTCCACATTGATATTGCAAAGTAGCCGTTTAGTTTAAAAATCTCGTAGAGACTACAGTACTGTCTTTGCACGAGAAACGTTCACTTCCGGTTAGCTTTCGTGGTTCAATACTCGCGAGTTCCGAATTTGCTTCCTTCCGCAAAACATGGCAAAATGGAAAAATTCGTGTTTGTATTGTGGAGGCGTTTGAATGTTTGGGAGAGGTTTCACCTCCACCAAGGACATCAAAGACTTCGTTATCTCACCTGGGGCCGCCGATATCAGTTCATGTTTTCTTTTCCTAAAAACGTCTTCTTCCAGTTCCTCATTGCTCGCAGACAAATTATCGTCGTCCTCTTCCGAAGTTTCTACAACCAGTTAAAAAAGCACATACTTAAGAGAGCATTGGATACAGGACAAGACCATTCGCTTGTAATAGTTTTTCCTAACGCCTGCGCATGAATAGCCGTCTTCACACTAGAGGACGTCTAAGGCGACATCTTAGACATCTAACATCTTAGACGTCTTAGACGACTAGTATAAATACGATAAATAAGGTGGACGCATTAAACGTCAGACGAATTAAACGTCCCAAGTTAAGTCCGTCTAAACGAAAGCACTTAACAGACGTCTTAGTTGTGTCAGACGTCTAAGCCGTCTAATAGGGAGCTTTAGGGAGCTTACGAAATGAGGACGACGACGGCAACGAGGACTTCATTTAAAAATACTTGTTCGCGTTATTCACATCACTAAGAAACTATTTCATGTCGTTTCGCGTTAAAAATGTGTATTAACTGGCGAGTAATTAAACTCAGATATGAATGGGTTGGGAGCGTAGAGAGAGAACTGAAAATTCATCGTTATGTACTAACGTCCTCCACAGAACAATGAATTTGGTCATTTCACGTCGTCATTTAGTAGATGACGGCAAAGAAATGTACCAAAATGTAAAATGCACGTGCAGAGCGTGCAGAGCCATTGTTTTTGCTCGCTAAACCTATTGTTTTGTAGCGTCGTCGTTGCCGTCGGCGTCGTCGTTTCGTAAGCTCCCTGTTAGCAACGACGACGGGAAAGACCACGAGAACGTCATCTCAAAACATAAATTCGCGTCATTGTAATCGCTTCGTGATTATTCAAAGCATCTTAACATGACAATGATGTGGCAGTGCCTTGAGAATGAAATCGGTATGAGTCACGCTTAATTCAAAGGAAAAAATGAAAATTTATCTCCAAGTGCTGACGTCGCCCATAAAACCTCAAATTTGGTTCTTTCACGTTGTTGTTTTGCTGACGAAGGCAAAGAAATGGACAAAAATGAAAAATTCACGCGCAGGGTGTGCAAAGCAATTGTTTTTTCACATTAAAAAAACGCAAACTTGTGACGTTCTCGTTGCCGTCGCCGTTGTCGTTGCTAAAGCTCCCTAATATAAAGACGAGACGCACTAAACTGGGACGCACTTCGCAATGAAGTACACACAATTTCTTTGGTGATTAAATCCCAGTATATTTCGAAGAAAATCGTGAATTTGATTTCTAGCCGTCGAAGTTAAGTGCGTCCCGTATTTATATTAGTCGCACTTACGGCCAGACGTTTAATGCATCTGGACGTCCTCCAGTATAAATACGGCCAATCTTCAAGTAAGCTCACAGTTTCTGAGCTTTACTTATCACTTGTCAAAATTCAACATGCCAGTAGAATTCTCAAATAATCCCTATTATATGTAACGCCAGAGAGCGACGAGCGAATGCAGTGCATTAAGTTACTTTTCTATTGGTTATTCTTCAGGAGAGAACATTTATTAAGGACCATGCAGCTACAAACACAGGAGAAGAAAAGGATCTTTTATTTTATTTAATTTTTTTTTTTGGATTACGACGTTTTTTTTTCTTTGCTGTCCTCCTCAAAACAACGCTATTCCTTGGATGAACGTCAAGAAACGTCTTTGAAAAAAGCCCTCTCCACGATTGGGTTGGCCCTTTCTCCTACTGCATAATACGAGCTAAATGTTAACTAGTTTTCTGTTGGGATTAATCGTGTCAACAACCCCAATAATTCTGGAATGAAGAGATTGAAGTTGCTCCTCCTTCTTAGGTTAAAACGGGGTAACAAGTTGAACAGTTATTACCAGATTTCTCCGTCTGCGTCCGGTCACTAACAGCTAGAGCCCGCGCCCGCCCTTAGAAAACTCGCGAACACAAGGGAAGTCTCTACTAGCTGACGTTTTAAAGATGTTCTCCTGGGTTTGATGCCTTTTTTCAAAAAATGAGCCTAAAAATGGGCTCATTTTTACCCAACAGAACACGATCCGAGTCTCTCTTACGTTGAGACAAATTCAATGTTAACTCACGGATGTCCACATGAAAAAAAAATCCGAGATTTCAAGCAACAACACTTCCTGTTTACCTTTTTGTTGCACGTAAGACATTATTTTTGCTGCCCACGCTGGTGCTTCTAATTCTTGAGCTTTTTCGTCAGATACAAGTTCTAAAGTTGGATCGCCTTCAAACTCCGCCTCATCTTCCTCTATCGACTTGTGGTGAGAGCCAGAAACAGGCCTGTTAGAAAAGAAGGAAATTTTACTAGTTAGCTGCAAGCGTTCAACACATCAAGATTCAGACTACAGTCAAAGGGCCCGATTGTTCAAAAGCCGATTAACGCTAATCCCAGATGAAACCAAGAAGTTTATTTCTCTACTGCCAAATGCTGTTCAACGTTGATATTTGGCAAAACTTTACATTAGAAGAAGTCAATCTTGAAAAACAAAAATTAGCAAAAGAAAGTCTCACCAAAAAGTTGAAAACGTGTAACAAAAGTTTGCGCTAATCCCAGATTAACTTAATCAGCTTTCAAACAACCGGGTCAAGGGCTTTAAGGTTAAACATAAGAGCGTGATCATGTATTCACTGCCTCGTCATTCTCTGGGAGAACTTTAAGATAAAAGACTGCCTTTTGTCCTGAAAGGTTTGGAGTCATTTCAGGGAGTTTAGATAAAGACGACCGCGGACGGTTGGTGGCAATGGCTACGCTACAGCAAGATAATCGTGCAGCACGTGTGGAACATATTCTAATATATTTCCTTGCAGTGCAACAAAGAAATGTACTAAAATTCGTGCCGCACGTGTAGAACGATTATTATCCTCATGCCAGGAAACAATAATAATAATATAATAATAATAATAATAATACTGATTTTAATTGCGTCGTTACCATGGCCGCCGCCGTCGTCTCTTAAGCCTGGTTTACACTGCGACATAAGGATAAACTACACGAAGTTCACACTTGTTGCATTAAGCATAAGAGAAGTGACATACGCAAGTGCAGTTAGCTCCAGAAAGAAACTCGCTGGAGAATGAGACGAGTCACGTTTCCAAAATGGTGGTCAGTTTTATGCTTATGTATGTTGCACCGGTTTACACAGTTATTAACAGTTATTAACGTGACATAAGCATTAGCATAAGAAAATGGAAACGATTTCTTTTTCTTATGCATCTGCTTCTGCTTATGTAACTCCCGGTTTACACAGATTATGCTTAAGCTTATGTTTATGCTGATGTCGCAGTGTAAACCAGGCTTTAGAAGTCCTGGAACGCAAGCCCAAAAGTCCCCAGCAGTTTTCGCACCCCGAAGCCAAGCCAACGTCTAAAAATTAAAGAAAATTTCTTTTTATGATCTAACATTGTATTCATCTTAAAAAAGGGTAATTTCTCAGAACACCAGTGTTGATCATGTTTATCTCTCTTTTCACCTCCAACGAATGCTTTAATATCCTTGTTTTACATTAATTAAGGTAATTTCCAATCTATCCTTGATATCCGTTTTAAGAGTTACTACAAAACGTTTATCGTACTTGGATAAGCAGCTATGAGATATTTATGTGCAACAATTTTAACAGGTCGATAAACTGCGTTAATTAAGATTTTTTCTCTTTCATTTCTTCTCAACGTGACAACTTACAAGCCAATGCGGTAAGGAGAAGTTAGACATCGGGTTAACATTAACTTACCCGCTTAGACTGTTATTTGAGGCCATGCCAAAATAGGAAGACATCACCGAGCCTTGCTTTTTCATATCGCGACGTTTGCCATGCCTCGAGGCTCGCCTACGAAGGTTTAAGGCAGGTTTAAAAAAAGTAGACAGATCTAACAAACCTAACTATTTTAATATTCAATTGCCTTTGTGATTACAAAAACGCTTTTCAGTCATCTCTTGAGGTTTAAATGGGTTCAAGACTTTTAATTTAATTTAATGGTTATTCAAGTTCAAAAATCTGAGTAACATCACGAAGTTTAAAATGGTGATCTTTTTTTCTGTTTTCACACGGGCATACACGGAAAAGAATATGATAATCTCCGAACCTTCGAAATGCCGATTTCAGGTTTGGGTGCTTGTTAAAAGTCGTGAAAATAAACTTCAGAGATTCCACTACCGAGCTGCAAGAGACTCGAGGATTGACTGGAACTTGTAATAGATTTTCAGCTAATCAAAACGACTTTTACGGGTCGAGACACACCAGGCGACAAGTCGCTCCGTGTGTACCACTTGCAAAACAAGTCGCTGCGACACGACGCCTGTTCGGTGCACACACAGTGATCTCGTATGAGGGGAATGTGAACTAGTTTTCTAATTCAATATGGCGGACCATATGACGCTCTCTCATCGATTCATATATATTTCGTCGCAGCGACTTGTTGCCGGAAGTGTACACGCGGTGCGACAACGCTGCTTTCGCAAATTTTGTCGCTGCGATCAGTCGCACGAATTCAAACTGGTTTCAAACTGGAATTTCAAACGAATTCAAACTTGTGAATTCGTGCAACTGATCGCAGCGACAATGATTATCACAAAAGTAATCGTGACAAACAAGGCGAATTGTTGCAGCGACTTTGTCCCCGTGAAGTGTTGCAGCGACTTATCGCCTATTGTGTCCCGGCCTTTAGGCTAGCCGGCACAAGGCCCCGCCGCGTTCTTGCATGTCTTTTTCTTTACAGATGGTTTTCACCTGTCGTCAGAGCAGCCATGTTGATGCACAGAACAATTGAGGAAAAAGTCTCTTGGGAATTTGACTCTATTATAATGCAAAACACTTTTTTGTGCACCAACATAACCGTTTCATCAAGTGATTGAAAACCATCTATAGCCCTTGAGTGCCAATCCTTTCTGGTGACGTCAACATGACGAGGGCTCAGACCACGTGACCGGGAACGGATGGACCGCGATGAAAAACAGAGACCTAGGAACTAGGCAATGGTAAGGAAAGATTTTCGCGAAGTTATTATCCTTTCATGAAAGCCAATCCAAACAAACCTTCCGTCTGTATCATCCTCACTGAGCGATCCCATTGAAGTCTGATTTCCCCACGTCTCACCAGGGCCCGCATTCCGTTTTCTCCTCAAGTACCTGGACATCTGCGAGCCTTGACGAGAAACCTTGCTCTTTTTCTAGAAGCGTGAGAGAATGGAATGGAACTGATTAAAACAAGGCCTGTTAGAAATTGAATCCTTTCACTCTAGCTCTAGGAATCGTGCTGTGTCGTGGTTTGAAGAAATATTCGACAAAATTAAAAAAAAGGTGTTTCTTCAATTAACTCTTCAACTCCCAGGATCTAACGGCTCATTCTCCTAACTACTTCCAAATATAAAAGACATGATTCCAGCAAAGGCGAAGGCACACCCGTCACAACCATGAGCGAGGGCCGTCACAATTTATAGGTCTAAATGTTCCAATCCCAAACATACGTACGAGAAATAAGTACAAAAGATAGATTTCAGAAAAGAAATGGACTACTGATGTAGAGTCGGAGAGGGGTTTGGAGTTCAGTTTTTAATTTACTTGTCCTGTGCGGATTTCAAGGTGTTATTTTTTGACATTTTCACATTTTTCAGTGTTAATTGATAATTACTCGCCAAAGGCGAGGTGCAATAACGCGGTGAATCAAGGTTTTTATTCACTGACATTCACCGAGCCTGAGGTGAATAATTGTTCAGTAGTATAATTACAAAGGTGATTATGTGAAAAATATGCATTTTCTTTAAAACAGTTCATTTCTTCGTCTGTCACCTCGACAAAACGACTTGCGGCCATTTTGAAAAAAAAAACCGCTTACGTGAATATCGCGTAATAATCTCCTCAAAAGCAACCAATCAGCGGAGAGAATTTTCAATAATCACCTTTGCAATTATACTAATAGACCATTTTACAGTTGTGTGCTTAGTTACCAAGACTTTGAATGAAAGTGAGGATGGAGTTGACCTTGCTCTGATAGAAACCTTGTTCTCATGCTAATTATAGGAATTTACATAAGAAAAGCAGTGAGGTATCTATCAAAGCAAAATCAACTCCAGCCTCACTTACATTCAAAGGCCAGGTAACTAAGCACACAACTGTAAAATGGTCTATTAACAATACGGATTCAGTGCTTATTATTTAGAGCAGACTAGATGTTTTCTTTTGAAACGGTTGACATCTTTTAAACTTAAAGATTAAGCGGAATTAAGTTCTATTAAAGGTGGATTGATTTGCGCTTAAAGAGAGCCACATTTTAAATTTAAGACACACAAAGACAGTCACCAATGAGATGGGAAGTTCAGAATGTCAGTAGATGCTTTCCATGCCGCTGTTAATTAAGGTTTGCACGGCTGCATTTTATAGAGCTTGGCATAGGTACAATAGTTCCCGTACTCGACAAGAGTTGTAAGAAGAAAAGTTACTTAAAACTAGTTTAAAGAACCTCGGTGTTGATTACTTTTTATCTTTCGCTTACCTCGGCTTCCTCAATCTCATCGCTGAGACTGTTTCCTCTCTCTTTCTTCTGTTTAACAAGTAGCGTTTATTAGAAACTTAATTTTACGTTTACTTGTATGTTTACTTATGACCACAAAAGAAAATTTAAATCGGTTTACGTCAAACAGCTTGAATCGAATGCTCCACAGAAGCATAGCGGAGGATGTAGGAGTTTTAGCCAACGGCGACAACTGCGGTGAAGGTACCACCCCCAAGAAATTAAGGCCTTGTCCTCTATAGGAGACTTCACTGTTTATAAACAATTCGTTTGATATTTAAATTTTGCCAACCAAAGAACAAAAGAATCCTCTGTTTCTACGGCCAGTAGATATCTGGTTGACACATTAATGACAATAGGTGACGTATTGCTGTAATGCATTTTCAAATTCTTGATTTTCATCTCGGTGAAAACGAACAAAATAGTTTTCATCTATCGTTTCCCTATGGTTTCACCTATCCACACAGAACCTCGACAACGATAAGAACAAATGTTTCCAAATTGTTTCTACACAGTGGACAGCACAAAAATCAAGGGGAATGCAAAACATGCCTGCATTAACGGCGTTTTTTAACAACGTGCAATTTTCCTTTCTGTTGCCGCGTGCAGTGCTAAAACTCCCGCGTAAATGTTCAACCGCGAAATTTGGGTTACCTGTGCATTGCTGGGCTTAACAGCCACGGCATTACACAAAATGATGATTGATAAGAATAAATCAAAGGCTTTATTTGAAATTTAGGGTGGTATGAAAGTTAACTTAAAAGAAGGAAATACATCACTGTCATTTAAACAAACTTTCGTCAGCTCAACGTTAGGAGAGAATGTAGATAATGGCATGTTTTTGCCTCGTGCTTTAGATTAGTACGTCCGGCTTTTTTTACGCGGAACAAAATTTACAACCGAAAGGGATTAACTAATTGAAACAATAACAATATTAGTATTAACTTGCAAAAGTATCTTCAACTTTTACTTTCATTTTAAGTGGGTAAGTTAAGAACAGAGCCTTGAAAATTAACCTTCAGCATTTATTTACACTTACGAAGAATCGCGAGTCTTCGTTGTTTCACAAAAAAAACAAATTACTCTTTGATGAAAACTATGCACTGCAATAAACGCTAAGGTTAAGAAATGCTGATAGCAAAATTTAACAAAACAAAAAAGCAAAGCAAACAAACAAAAGCCAAAAATAAACAAATACATACAGCCATTAGCATCTGTCAGGGCAATCCAGAAGGAGACAATCCGCACATGCGCAATAAAGCATTGGCAAAAACAAGTCAGTTAGTTAAATGGCATTATTAATGTTACTAAATTAAGAAATTGCTAGTTCAGTTCTTTTTGTTACTTCGTTACTTCCATTTTTTAACAGTAGGGGAATAAAAAAGACTGGAAAGTATAGCGAAGGAGATGACAAGTAGAAAGCGGGGTGTGTTGTTTTTGAACGCAATGCAAACGAAATGCGTTGGATAGATTTCCGTGCGTGTTTTCTTGACGTCAGTAGTGGTTTCATAGGCTCTGTGTGAGGCTGGTATGTACGAAAGCTGGCGGTGCGACAGCCTGGTTCCCAGGGTCTCTGTTCTTCCCTTCCGGTGAAGGGAAGAAGAGAGACGCTGGGAACGAGGTTGGCGGTGCGACTGAAGCGACTTTGCGATCCAGGAAGGCAACGTTAGCGAGAACGCCACCAAACAATAGACTTCAATGAGCAAAACAATTGCTCTGCACGTGCGCTTTGAAGTTTGTTACATTTCTTTCCCGTTCTTTGCAAATATGCAACGTGAAATGACCAAATTTCAAGTTCTAAGGAAGACGCGACGACACAACGGCCAGTGTTTTATTTTCTCTCTTAGTTTTAACACTGTTCTTCCTAATTCAGTTCCTGGATAGCTCGGATATAGTTTGTCGAAGATGAGCAAACTGGAATAATCACGAAACACTGAGAAAGTGGCAATAATAAATGACGTTTTCGTGGAAGTCGCCGTCATAGATTGTAAGGTCTCTTGCAGCCCGTAGCTCACATCCTCCACCCCTCCCGTCCCATACCTAACACAGCCCCAACCTCTGTGAGTCTTCATAGAATTTCATGATCAAACGAAAGTCATTGCTATAACACTACCCTAGCCTATTTCACGTGAAATATATACGCATTTTTCACAGGATAAACTGTCCCAACACAGTTGCTTAAAAATGCAAACAACTTTTTCATAAAACGAAATTAGAAACCTTATAGTGCTTTTAAGAGATTTTCACCCCGTCCATGCCAGGCAGAGGCACGTTTTGCTGACCCTTACCCTACCCCTAAAAGCCGACTAAAACGGCCACCAAACTTACCGCTTCGTGTGCAGCCTCAATCGCGTCCTTGTCATCCCTGAGTTTCTGATTCATATCCCTGACAACGAAAAAAGTCATTAGAGAGCTGATTTAGCGTGGCGTCTGCGTGAAACGGAAAACGTCACACGGCGGGCTGTTGGTTGTCGTAAAAGCATGTAACTTCTCTCTTATTTGGGATGTTACCTGGTATCTGTAGGTAGAGTGGTTTTCAATTGAGTGTCGTAAAAAAATACCAAAGTCATTATTTCGACCAATCACAGCAGGTGCAAACTGCGCAATGAACCAATCCAAATTCGTAGCAATTCCGAGTAACTTGCTCAAAGCGCGGGAAAAATCGCGCGTACAAGTCGCAATTGGTTTTGGTTTTCCTTCTCATTGGTTGATAAACTGGCACGGGATTTTTAAACCAATCACCAAGCGCAACAATTACTTTCGACAGTCATTTCAAAACTGCTCTAACAAGGAAAAATGAGCAACGATCAAACAAATTTTTTTTGATTTTGGTAAAAACGCAAATTTTAGCCAAACGTTTGCCGTAAAAGCGATGCTAAATCTCTCAATTAATACAGAGGCTACCACGCTACTCATCGAAAAAATTCACAAGATTCAATGCATTATTTAATCCCGGCCTTTCTAATTTTTGTTGCTAATATGGTTACAGCCCAATACTCATCCCTCTCCACTACAGACCATATACCTAATACACCAATAAGCGGCTTCGTCAAAAGTAAACTCCCAATCCACTGCAGACTTCATCCCCATAAGATGAGAGTTCTTCTCGATCGCTTACCTGAGAATGTCTAGCTGCTTTATGAGACTGGCTTGCTCTTTTTGCATACCCTCAGACACACGCATGGCCGCCCTACAAAGAGAATGCAGTAAGAGTCAGGAAAAGTGCATTCGCAAGGAATGGCAAAATTTAGGGAGTCAACTCTCGCCTTGAAGACTCCCCGCTTAATGGAACCTCGGTATTACGGACGAATTTCATTTTTGAAGTAGAAAAGAAAGAAAAGAAGAAAACGAATTCTTAATTTACTGTTATTTGCTCATGTTCTCCGCAGATACTTAAATTTGGTGATTTCAAATGCAATGAAACGCCCACATGTGCAGCGCACACGCATTTTTGCCTTAAAAGGTAAGACGCACGTGCTCTGTGCACCAAAACAGAACGTGCATTTGGTATCAAAAGGGTAAAACGCACGTGCCATGCAGAGCGAGCAGGATGATTATGGCCGTGTTTTCATCACAGCCTTTGTCTCGCTTAACATTCGTGAAAGTGGTTTGTTTGAAGACTTCGTTAAACAACTTAAAAATGATACATGTTTTCACGGGTATATAAGATAAAGTGAGGAGAGAGCACGTGCCAAAACAATAATAAAAATAATAAAAATAGCACGCCTGTTGTATTTCCGATTTGACAAACCGCAAGCAACTCCTCATTGGCCGAAAGTAATTTAATTTAATGAGAATGCTACTGAAATTTGCCGACACGCTTAAGGACGGTGCCTACTAATTCAAAGGTATTTTTGCGCGGTTTACTGAATATGCGGGAAAAGCAGATCTTAACAAGTGTTATTGAAATCCAACAAGAAAATTGGGCGTAGCCACGCATTTTTCGAAGATAATTAATCCACAATATTTGGTTACAGCTTTGAAATACAAAGCAATGTATGTCGTTCTTTTCCAAATTGAAGCTTAATTATCTCTGAAAAATGCATGGCTACCCCTAATTTTCTTTTTGAATACCAAGAGCACTTGCTAAGTTCTGCTTTCTCTGCATAGTTTTGAACCGTGCAAGAATATTCCTGTATTAATGAGCATCACCCATAGGAAATCCGAGTGTCTCGAGATGCGCAGAACGTATGCGCCATAGCAATAGTAGGCACCGTCCTTAACTTTAAGCAAGTTGGGAAAGGAACTGTTTTCACGGAATTTTCGGTTGTCACTCGCTTAGCTACCTGAAAAACCGCTCGTGAAAATATGGCCTGTGTTTCGAAAGTAATCCAAGAAGGAGCTTAAGAAACGATGACAGCGACGGCAATAACAACACCATAAAACAATGATATCATTGGTTAAAAGAGCATAAATAATCATGCTGCACGTATTTTTGCGGTCCTCTGCATAACGACGACGTGAAATCACCAAATTTGAAGTTTCGTCGACGTTGCAGCCTTGAATCGTAAGGTCCCTAATGTTATCCTTACCGCGGAAGTCAACTTCTTTAAGGCTAACACATGTCTCCTGTAGCTGAGTGATAGAGAAACCCGCTACTGATCGGAAAGTCATTCGTTCGATTTCTTAATACGTCCGAGTAACTATCTCTTAGCACACATTTCCTAGCTTAAATACTCAATTGATCTTTCCAGTTAATTTAGCGTCTCCGGGTATGCTTTCCTTACTGCTGATTAAATAAATCACTTTAAATGGTAAATGGTCAAGTATTAAAACCAAACTATTCACGAAAGGAGCAAGGATGGCACAGTCGGTTAGTGCGCGGCCTTGGTGCGAGAGGTCTTGAGTTCGATTCCCGGATCTCGCATCCTTGTTTCGACTTCTTTCCTTTCCGTGTAGCTAAGTAGCTTTAAATACCCGTAAAACGGAGCACTGATGGAGAGGGGGGAGTAAAATGAGCGCACCGTCGACCTCAGGTTTGTCAGTTGAATTACTGTTACGAGTTATCGACGTTAAATATGGTTGCTTTACTTTACTTTTTACTTTAAAGCACGAAAACATAAAAAATACCCGATTTGGTTGTCTGTTGCCACGCTAGAACAAGTATCATGGTTTTCACGTTCATCAAAAAAACTTCCACAATGGCATAACACAGCTTGACAGCCAACCTCAGCGAAATAAACTGGAAACGGAGAGTCTGCTCGTAAACGCTCTGATTTGGCAGCAGTTTGATAAAGTCGGGTGTCACCTCCACGACCATGCGATGTTAAGTCAAAGAAGGCTGCTTCATCGTCGCCGAGTGCTTCCCCATCACAGGAAGGATGGCTGGCATCTTGGAAAACTCCCATAGGAAGCGAACGAGAAGTATCGGATGACTCTTCAGCCTGTGCAACGTTACAGAGCTTCACATCTTCTAAACCCTTTACGTGGCGAATCAAAAACTGTAGCTCTTCCAGAGAATAGGGCATTGTCTGGCATTCTTTCGATGACAGAAGGTCAACGTCACCTTCAGGAACAGTCTGGCTTTCTCTGTCACGACAATTAACGGAAGATTCTGAGCTTGAAGTTTGACAACTTTTTGAAGATAATACAATGACGGCAGTTTGACTATCTTTAGACTGGTAATTCGAATTGTTCCTTGGAGGACTGTCTTCAGTCTGGGTGCTGTTTGAGACGGCATCAGCTCTCCTTGACAATGCCGCCAAATGAATACACGACGTATCCGTTTGACATTCTTTGCTGTTGTTCTTGATGGCTTGAATCCCATTCGGTCTTTCAGGGCAAGATTGCACGGGAATTTTAAAAAAAGTCTCTGTTTGACACTCTTTGTTCGTCTTCGATATTTCCTCCTTTTCTCCTAGTTTTTCATTCTCTTTCAAGTTGTTGACCCATACAGTTTGACATTGCTTTGATGTAGCAAGAACATCCTTAGCATCCAGAAGAGTTTGGCATTCTATGTCACGCTGAGTTGTTTTCGTCATCTTTCCAACTTCTTCGGAAGTTACAAGCCAAGGGGTCTGACATCGCTTTGATGATGTAGGAACAAGGCCGAGGTCCGGAAATGTTTGACACTCTTTATGTTGGTGGGATATTTCAATCTCTTTTATCAAAGTCTGACACGCCTTAGACGATGCAAGAAGTAGGTCGTATGTAGGCAATGTTTGGCACTCCTTGATCTCAAAGGATGTGTTAGTCTCCACCTCTAAATTTTCTTGAGAGGTTTGACATCCCTTTGTAGTTGCACAAAGAAGATCAGAGTCGACAATTGTTTGAGTTTCTTTGCTTTCGTAGACCTTTTCGTTCTCCTCTTTCAGCCCTGGACACTCTCCAAAAAGATCGGAACCCGAGAGAGGGCATTGCGTCTGTAGAGCAGGAATGGACGACACAGCTTCCAATGGTTCTTTTTTATCCCCTGTGACTTTTATCCCTAATACTGCAACGTCAGGCTCCTCAGGAGTACAACGTAACAAAGCGGTCTGGAATTCCTTCAACGCCTTGACAAGAAACGAATTATCCAGAAGTGTTTGACACTCTTTGCTTTGGTACGAGATTGTAGTTGTAGTCTCTATGCCAGTGATTTTATCCTTTTCAGTAGCACGAGATGGAGCGCAGGTCTGACATTCTTTCGAAACGGCAAGAATTAGGTCATCGTCCAGAGACGTTTGACATCCTTTCTCATCACCTTTCATTGTTGCCTCGTTTTTGCTGCTTTGAACAGTCAACAAATCGCACTGGGTTGACGTTGCCACATACAGATTTTCTAGCGACGTTTGGCTCTCTTTGCTCACGACGGAAACAACTGGACGCGAGTCGTTGTCCGCAGTAGAAATTTCTCCGTTAACATACTCAGGGAAATCATTTCTTGACATCTGCAATTCCCCATTGTCTAAGATATGCTGGTGTGAAGATCCAATGACGTCGCGTTTCTTGATATCAGCATCTACCTGGCTTCCCTTTGATGATGTCACGGGAAGTTCACAATCCGGCACATTTTCTCGGTCCCCGTCGATGCCACGCCCTCCACCAACCATGTCATCCCTTAGCAACGCCTCCCAATGCTGGCTTTCGTCTTCGAAGGAAGTGCCAGGAACTTCGACCTGGACACCCACGCTGGCTAAAGCTTTGGAGAAAAGTTCGGTCTGGCATTCAACATCATGTTGCTGGAGGCGTGATCCTTCAGAACAGACCTCAAGATGCACATTTGTTTGACATTCAGCATTGACAAAGTGGTATGGACTTGAAGTCTGGTTTCCTTTATTTTCATACACTGGTTGATCACCAAGTTCTTTTATCACAGCAACTTGGCGTTCCTTTTCTAAAACCTTTCCAACAAAAGCGGCGCTTGCGGGTTTTTCCGCGGATTTGCCTTCAAAACCAGCATCAAAATCGTGCCTTGTGGATGAGGCCTCTGGCATCTCATGATGATTTCTTTTCCCTTCCGAATTCCAGCCTTGAAGCAGATACTGTTGTAGGCAATCGCAATGGATGTCTTCATTGCAAGAAACACCTTCATGGGTTTCTGATTTTAATGCATTCTCACTGTGCCCCTGTGAGGACGCGTGATTACTTGTTCCACATACCGATTTTCCATCGCATACCAGCAGTTTACCAAAATGAACCTTGGAAGCATTTACTGGGTCCCCTGCTTCAGCTTTGTCCTCTCTTTCGTGGATGTGGAGGTTATGTTGGCCACTGACAGCCACATTTAAAACTCGTTTTTCTCCGACTAGCTTGGAATGGCTCTTTCCAGAAGAGGTCTCACTCAGGAGGTCCCTTGTCGGGTTATTCATTGGCAGAGGACCATGGTCAAGCCCGTCGAATGTGCAGACGACTTCTTCAACTTCAGTGTTACGTGATGCTGTTGCATTGTTGCCCACGTCTTTAGCAAAACAACCAATTTCGTTAAGAGCCATTCCTTCTAAAAATTTAATCTCAGTATCGTAGTCCGACAAAGCTTCGTTATCCTGAACAAATTGTGCCGGCCGCTCTTGAACACCTAGCGGATTCAACTCCAATGTAGCTTCTGTAGGTAAGGCTCCAGCTTCAGGGTAAATTTCGTTGCCATCGACAAAACATATATCTTCCGCTATGCCACGTCTTTCGGATAAATCGTTTGCGCACAAGAGACTTGTACCAATTGAGACTCGGTGATCCCGCGACTTGTCCTCAGGCGGCGAGTCTGTTCTGGTCAGCTTTTCATCATCCTGTCCAAAATCTTTTACTTCCAACTTTCCCGTCATGTCAAGTGGCATCACCACTGTTGTCGTTTCTTTGCCATGCAAAGCCAAAGCTGTTTCTGCCTGTTTATCAGAACTTTGAACTGCTTCTCCGCAAAAGGGACCGTCTTCTACCGGAAAAGAAGACACTTTACTTTCATTACGTTGAACGGCAGATCGCCACGTTTCCATAGTCTTGTCTTTTTGCCAACTCTGACTTCGTTGTCCACAAGATGAGCTAGGAGTAAAGGTCACACCTTCTTCGACAAAATATTTTGCCCGACTAATATCTTCTCCTGAGGAGACATCGGCGTAATTTTTACTGTTGACATCTTCAACGTTCTCCTTGTTTATAAGACTTTCATCTTCTAAAAAGGGCTGTGTCCCTGATTCTTTTTTTGTAATGGATTTTTCCCCATTCCCTTCAATTACTGGCTTAATTCTCAGTGACGGATCATCGCTATTTCTTGCCACAGGTTTACCAGCTCTTTCGAAATCTCCAGAAGGTCTATCAGTACTCTCACTTAGAGGAGACAAATCACATTTCAACTTTGGGCACAATTCAGAGTTCTTGCTTGATGTTTCCAAAAGCATGTTGCTCTCAACTGAACGATCTGTTGCCCGTCTTTCTTTCTCGCTGACTTTCCTGTTATTGACGAGATTGAACTTCGGTTCCCGTGTTTTCGGTGACCTGGAACGCCGAGAGAGACCACCCACGAGTTGGTCTGTCACAAGCTGAGCTTTTTGCCGCCTGCTTTTAATGAGTTCAGCTTCAGAATCCCGCAGGTCCTCGCGCGTTTTCTCCACTACAGGATACTCGATTTCGTCTGGCGTTTGCGATGAAAAGCTGGTGTCACTCACGTCGCTTCCGTGACTCCCTCTGTCAACACTGGATACAGCTGTAAAGATACCCGACTTTTCTCCAGACGTCAATCCCCGATCCTCATCGGCAAAATTGCTCACACCTGCATCGGAAATCCTTTTTCTTCTCATGTTATCTATCTTGACGGCCTTTCCGTGCTCAACTAACTCTGTTTCTTTTTCTCTCTTTCGTCCTACTTTTTCTTGAAGGCTTTCCGGTGGAATCTTGACAGGTACCTCCTTATCTTCACCTCGCATAACACCATCTTCGGCTTTATTTATTAAAGATTTTTCTCCCTTAATCGCTACAGCAACATGGTCTTCTTTCTTCGAACTGGTTTCCCCTTCAACATAGCTGTCATCCAAAGTGAAGCCCTGAATGGTCTTACGGATAGTTTTTCTGACAGGAATCACGAATTCGGCCTCCGTGATCGTATCAGTAAAACTTTTGTTGGAAGAATCTTTCTCCAACAAAGCTTCATCGTTTTTAATAGTTGTGTTATATTCCACGTTTTCATTTGTTAGGGCCGAGTCGTCTGGTTTTAATGGTGGGCATTGATCTTTTATCTTCTTATCTCCACGTATTTCGGAGAGAGCACATTCGCTCGTGTTATTCCTCACCCAAACTCGTTCTCTTGGAAACCAATCGGATACTCTTTCTTCGGACATTTTTCGTGCACCTGGGCGTTTCGGCTGAGGAGCATCATTTCGCGGTGCCCTTTCATACGTCACATCTTGCGGTTTGGTTTCTTCTAAGTTATCACCTTGTCTTTGGCGACCGAATGCAGGCTTACCGATAGCTTGCCTCTCCGCTGATTGCAGCTTGAAAGAATCTACTTTATCTTTAACATTCCCATACTTGACCTGACTTCTAGACAGATTTCCAGGAACTCGCTTCATCTGGGCACCAACAGACGGTTGTTTGCCTGCGTCAGAGCCTTCATACATGCCGTGTCCTCCTCTTGGTGTCTGTTTTGACATGAGGTCAGAATCAACTCTTTCCTTTGAAACTCCCATCCAATTGCTTTTGGGAAGGTTATCCAATTCACCGCGACTGTAAGGTTTGTGGTGAAACGTTACTTTTCCGTTCCTTGAAGATGAATCATCCCGTTTTCCGGCACTCTTGTCTGCGACAGTTACCTCTGATTTGAGAGGACCTGCAGTTTCCTTGAAGTGAGCTTTTTTCTGACTCCAATTTCCAGAATGGCCAAGTAAAACTTGTTCGTGGGGACGGACACCTGCTGGACCGCGGACAATCGCTTCTTCTGTATCCCGCTTTCTCTCAGCTTGTTCATCCCTTTTTGACGGATTTCCCGGGGAGGCAAACAAGGCAAATACAGACTCACGATCAGTAACTGCAGCCCTCTCTTGCTCAAACGGTAGCCCTCTGGAGGCGCCTTGATCGCTGAAGTCATCATCCACCATTGCAAAATAGCGCCGGGAATCTTCAGGTGGATATTTCGGAGCAGACTTTGATTTTGGTCTCTTTGATATCTTCGGATCTTCATCTCGGAAGACTCTTACAGCAGGTCCCCCTGATATCCCGGCCACTACACACGCTTTAAGTCCGGGATCTCTCTTACTATTTCCGGACTGAAGGTTTTCTGAATCTACTTTGCCACGTCTCTGCTTCTTTTTGCCCTCTGGGTGGGTACCTCTCGAAGCCAACTTTCTCTTCGCTCCCTCATCACCGTTCTTGCCTACAAGCGCGAAACACACAAGGCTGCTATCAGCGCTACTTGTGGACGAATAGCCATCTTCGATAAAATCCGGAGCGTAGCCCGACTCTGACTCCACAGAGGACAATTCATCCAAGCTTCTAGTTGACTGACGTGACATGTTCTGTGCGCCAACGGTGTCACGGTCTTTGCGCAGTGAGAACGCACCAGCATTGTCTTCCTTCCAAGTGTCACGCGGTTTAGTATCGCTGACGTTCTCTAATTGTCCCTGTGTTTCATTGCAGTATGTTTTACCTCTATCCAGACTAGAAAGGGACCCGCCAAGAGGCCAATCTAATGTCTCTACCTCTTTGTTCACCATAGCGGGCCGCTTTTGCAAACACTGATCACTTCTCTGTTGTTTATGAAAATCTTCATCGTAGTCATCACTCCAAAATACAGAATCATCTTCAAAGCAATCATCCCTAATTCCTGCGTGACCTTCCCGTTGCTCCGAGTTACGGATATAGTGCGGATTTCCCTCTCGTCCTGGACAGCTCGAAGTACAAGAAGAAAACCCAGTATCGCGATAATTTCCGAGGGACGTGTCGCTGTCACTGCTCAGAATGTTCACGTACTCCAAGAAAAGTTCGGAAACTTGACTCTGTGCACGCCGAGCTCGATGCCAGTCTTCTTCAGTGTAAGCGTCAACAGAGAGAACCTCTTGGTTCGAGTCAGAGAACGAGCTTGTAGATTGCAAAGATGCCGCTCCGTCTTTTGACGAATCGTCCTTCGATATGGAATTTTCCGACGAAGAGTGGACATTGACAACGCTAACAAAACGCCGAAACTGGGGATCAAGTCGAGAAATATACGTTGGGAATTGAGCCATTCAGATTTCCAAAATCTACTTTGCCAACACAAAGATCATAAAACGGCCTATCAAACCATGACGTCTGTTTTTCCACTCAATTTTGTGTGCGACTTGTGTACGCCATAACAAGCATAATATGCCATGCCGATCACTCTAGGTGTGATGTTGTGATAATGGGCAGGTCCAAGACGCGCTCTTCAAACAAAGCCACAGAAATGTCCATTACTTCAGCAGTGTGCAAACAGAAAGTTAAAATTCTTGAATAAAAACTCCGTCGGCCTTTACCTACGTGGCTCAACGGAATTTGCCGAATTTTCCAGACAATTACAAAACCTTTTATGGCGTTGTTTTTCCCTCTTAACAAATTGATCGGAGGCTATTTTTGTATCCTGGCAATTTGGGGTACTGGTCTTCCGACTTTAATATAAAAAAAGTCCTCTGTGAATTCAAATTTAACCATTTAAAATCACGGGAGCTCAGGAAAAAGGCTGAAAGCCATAAATCAATTAAGAATAAGTTTACCTAAAAAGTAATGTCGACTCTTTGTTAAACAAATGAAAACAAGCCAGCATTAAGTGCTTTGATGCTCTTGCAAT
>NC_090869.1:62432738-62475238 GCF_036669935.1 Montipora foliosa | reverse complement strand
CGCAAATTAAATCCTGTTCATTCTGTTACTGTTAGCGCAAGTTGTATTTCAGTTCATTAAAAAAACTCATTGACTGCATAATTTTTACCTTGTTATCATTAACAGCACTAAGTAATTAAATAAAATATTTGACTTATTAAATTTAAATTATACTGCTGTGAACGGAATTGTCGTGAGTGCGTTACGTTCATGATTTGAAAGAGCAACACCGCAATAGCGACAGAAAAGGCTTGATTTGGGTTCATGTTTATCATCTAGTAACACGCGGGAATCGTGAAAGGATTTAAAAATGTTCTGCATAAATGCGACCAAAGAAAAATTTCCAATTTGTTTCACTTCCGTTTGCGGTTTCAAAGTTTTGTTCCGAACCAACATATGGGATGCTTTTTTTGCGAATTCAGTGTGAGAAAGGCAGTAATTCGAAGAAAAAAAAGTAGTTTGTGCGTTGGGAAGTCCGTGTGACGTTTTCCGACCACCGGGAATTAATTAGTCGTCAATCTTTGGTTTTAAGGAAGCATGGATTTATGGGATACTGATATGTCAAGATATTTTTTAGGGTGCAAGGTTAAAACAAAGCGAATTTTAACACTTATTACTGACTAATAATTAGCATTTTGGATCAGCTTGGATCAGATTTACATGCTTTTTCTTAACTTTAATTCACTAGCTATAGGAGTTCGGTGTCCCCAATTAGTTTACGTATATGTAAGCTAGATCTACCTGACACTTTAATAAAGTTATTGATTGACTGATTGATTGTAAAAAGGAAGTAATAATACAGTAGAATTTATGTTCTTGGACTTAAATTTTGTTTTGAGCCCGACTCAGACTCACTTTAGCCCGAACCGTTAGGCGTGTGTTAAAATGAGCTCTGAGAAGGGCCCAAAAGGCGTATTTATGCCCAAGAACATAAACTTATTATTATTATTATCACTTTGGAGGGCATTGAGAAAATAAAAACTAAAGTTTGAACAGTCACACGAGTGTTTAAAAATCCAATTGCATTTATTTTCCCTCAATGAAAATACACCGTCAAGCGAAGCTGGCTAGAAGTTACAAAATCTTGCCATTTTAGTTTTCAAAAATTGTAAGGGATGAAAGGAAAGTTCCATAAAGCTTATTTGTATAAGTGTTGAGATTAATTTGTACAATTGCACAATTTCATACTTTCGCAGGCTAAAAATATATTTTAGCCCGCAAAATACGCTACAATGCCTGACAAAGTGATAATAATGATGGTTTTTCATGACATTACCCTGACGAAACCCGGCCCCCTCTGGGAAGAGAAGATAAAGATCAAACTAACCGAAAGTTCAAAGCTTTCTTTATTTTTTAATTTCCTCCAGTCCACAATACAATAAATATAAATATAAATGTCATACAGATACGGAGATTACAGAGTACTAAACATTATTAAGTTCATGATGTCAAATTATATGGAAAGGAGAGGGGCACATATAGTAAAGTAATGTTGTTCCCCTTTGCTAGATAAATTAATCATTTTTATTCAAGTTCCAGAAGACCCAGAAGTGTACGATCTGCGATGGAATAAGGCCCATCACTTTACGGTATTAAGTAAATATATTGGTTTTAGAACGGTTACTGCTAGATTTTTGCGGGAACAAACTAGTAGCGGCATTTCGTTCCATGGACGAACGACTTCGCATGTAACACGAGCGATCTCTCGTGCGGCTCTGACTTGCGGACCAATCAGAAGAGTTGCGGTCACTATGCCCCATCTGATTGGCCATTATTTGGTGCATGGGATCTGTATTCTTAATTTAGATAATACCGTAAACTGATAGACCAAATAAGAGTGATCGACACTTCTGGGTTATGTACGTAATTCCCGCTTAATAACTACAGTATCGGACAAAATTGTTGAAGCACTTTACAATACCTTGCCCTCCCTCAACGTTGTTTTGGCAAATGGGCTCAGAAACACGCGTTAAACAACCGTGACATTGAGAGGGGAGAGTGAGCTGCGAAAGCGTCAGATCTGTTTAGTCGTGTACTATTCAAACGAATTTCGTCACAGACTGTAGCTCAAACCACATTCTAGTGACACTGAATCAAGTTATATCCAACCCTGCGGAATACATTGGCGGAAGGTGATTGCTCTCCACACCGTGAGCCAACCCCGTGCTCCTCAAAGTCATTTTATCATGTGGTAATTTCACCCTGTACGAAAAAGAAATGCACCTATTAGTAAATGAAATCTTTCGTTTTTGCCCTGTTTACTTTTTTTGTTTCGTGGCATTTTGAAAGACAGGTTGTCGTGAAGGGGAAGAGAGGATTGCAGTGAAAATTAACAACTCACTGTGGTAAAAACGATCAACAGGACAAAATGCTCGAGCTGACGAATGAACGATTTTTCGTGACTGTGACGACGACTACGTTTGTACATCCCTTCTAGAAAGACATCCGATGAGCATACATCGTCCAACCGAAGCTGTCGTTGAGTGATTGGCGATGAAGGACTAGATGGAGAAATTTCAATCAAACAGAGACAAGTAAGTCGGGTGTGTTTTCCATCGAGTTTGCCTGTTGTTTTTCTCAAGGAACAAATCCGATGCAATTTTTTCACAGCTTTTTGGTCCATTAACTTTTCCTATTGATTCGGAATGATCGAGAGGATCGCAGTTACGAAGGCATTTTAAACAGTTGAAAATTTTTAAAAATTCATTCTTGAACGGGACGTTTGCGTAATTGCGATGATCAGTCCTTCTCACATGAAATCACTATACACCTGTCTTATTACTGAAATTAATTTCCCGAAAAACCAACAGAAAACCCAACTTATGCACAAAAGTTAGAGTACAGCGCAAACTGAAATAATAAAAGTTTTGGTAGTGCAGGCAGGACTTACAACTTTTTTCTCTGTCTGTGCTGGCAAATGACTTGGTTGTGCCCACTCCGTAATAATAATAATAATAATAATAATAATAATAATAATAATAATAATAATAATAATAATAATAAGAGAAAAAAAAACATTTCAACGCGAAATCATCTTCACTTACAGTGGAAAAACCTGAAAAACGACTACTGGTAGCCATTTTGTCCGTCGAGGTGATTATCGGCTGACAATCCGAAATAGCGAGTCAATAAGAGCCCGCGATTTTGTATAATCACCTGTGTATTTATACTAATAAATATTATAAAACTCCACTAAGGCTTGAAACCTTCACAGTTGTGCATAAAATAAACAAATTCTATGTTATGGGCACGACAGAATTCTATAGGTCATTCGACATTTCGACTCCTAATTTGCATGTGTACAAGGGAAGGAAAAAGTCTTTTCTAAACATGTACCACTAGTTTCGAAAGTTGAAAGTCGAGTTCTTTAAACAAGTCATAAATATGAATGAATAATCTTTTGTTTCAGAAGCACATGACGGAGATCCGAGACCATTCAATTTATTTCCAGCGCTAGCGCATACGCAGGTGGAACTGCATGTGGATATTACTGCATATTGCCCAGCTTACAAGAGATTTGAAAATAAAAAACAACGTTTAAATAATTGTTAAAAGGAAATGTATCAAGTCCGGGTAAAATTTATAGTCACTGCAGGTAGGCAGATTTCGTTTTCCAAGCCACGACGCTAGAAAAAAAAGGCTATTTTTGCTGGTTTCTTTTTTAATGTTTCACCCATTTTCGACGCTTTCACAGATATCCTTTTCAAGATGAGAGACAAGCCAAAATGAAAGAAATAATGAACTCTCCTTGTGGTAGATAAAAGATTTCTTCGTTAATTATTGAATAGTCACAATACTTCATCGAGTTAGTAACAACGCCAGGATGATAAATTATTTACATTGAAAGCCTTATTCAGTTATCATCCTTTTTGAAGTTTAAAAAAATTATTCTCGCTCTATAAGGAATCCAAAAAATATATATATACATTTGTTTTAGCCGTCGTTGAGTTGATTTTGAATTAAATCGAAAAGGTTTTCAAGTCAATTACCGGTACGTAAAGTTGCCAAAGGAAATGCCTTGAAATCCCTGACATAATTGAAGGAGATCACGACGTGACAAGGAGCAGATCAGATTATTTTGTTTTAATGGACGGACACCACACAAAATGAAAATTGGTCAAAATCCTAAATTGTCACGTTGTGTTGATTTTTGTGCCAGTGAAGAATCTTCCGGTCATTTCCAGACGTTTTGACGTCATCATTATGTTACCCGCCAAAAATGTGCCAATTTGAATAAAGAAACTTGATTGGTTTATCTGTCAAGTTTCAATCCCATAATGCCACATTAACAATAATTCCCTTGGCGGCCATTTTGGATTGGAAATGCTGATATGCAAATTAATTCATGTTTATGTAAAAAAAAAAAATTGTAAAGCCGCGGAACCCATTTACCTGTCCTGTCCATTTCGCTGGTATTAACAATGACTTCGTTGCAGTGAACCCGTACATCTATCATCACTGATATCAACAGCTTATGGCTTGAAAGCAGAACAACCTTTATTCTCAACGACAGCAAATCGGCGCGATTTTTTGAAGGAGAACTTCCGAGACGAAGTGTTTTAAATTAGAAATCGTGTCGTCGCCGACGAAATCGACTATGAATAAAGTAGTCTTTCGTTGCGGTGCATGGTTCAATCAGAAATCTGCCTTGGTTTTTGTTAAATTTATATGATTTTCTAAGTTAAAGAAAATCTGAGATCATGGAAGACGAGACATCGGTTCGCGTTGCTCTGAGGTGAGGTTGTTTGTTTCTTGTGACCAGGATCGAGGAAACTCTAATTTTCCACTCGATGCAGCTATATATAGACACCCTGCTAAGTGTTCTATATAGCGTGGTTTTTATTAATTCTGGCCTTTTGGCTGTCTTCTTGTAGGATTCGCCCACAGAGTGCTGCCGAACGAATCGACATGTGCCGAGTTTGTACTTACGTTACAGCAGGCCATCCGCAAGTTATCCTCGGGAAAGACAAGGCTTTTACGTTCGATCATGTTTTTGACTTTGAGAGCAAACAGTTTATGATCTATGAACAGTGTCTTAAAGGACTTGTCGAAGGGTGAGTTTGATAAAATTTCCGTTTTACGACTTAAAACCTTTGCATCCCCCGTCAAGTATAATCCCCAGTCGACGTTATCGTGAAATCGTGCCAATACTCTCAATGGCTTTGTCGTTCAAAATTCAATGTGGTGAAATCAAGTATTTTTGCATTTTGCAGCTGTTTCGATGGATACAATGCTACCGTTCTGGCATATGGACAGGTAAAAGATGATTCTTAAATTTGTTCAGAGAGAATTTGTATGCGATGTCGCGGCAGCAAACTGAATTTGAACTTAACGAAGTGTTACCATAGAGCCACTTTCCGGTCGCAAATTTAAGGTTCATGTATTCAATTAATTTACTTGTTAAAAATTTCCACGGTTCATTTCTTCTGTTTTTTTATGTGCAATCGGAGTTTACGGACCGAAACATCACATTCAAATTCTTATGTGGTACCAATGTGAAGATCTTGTACAATCTGCCTTCATTTATTTTTCGTGTTGCGAGTTGAGAAGTCTCCACGTCGAAGTGCTTGGCGTACATCTTATCGGAAAAAGAGATTTGTATTTGGTCTAATTCACTAATCGAAGAATAATATAGATTATACATGTAATTTGCCCATACAGTATGTGTCTATGTCTCGTTGGGAGAGAAAATTTGCAAATTGACATTTTTATACTCTTGCTATGGCAATGAAAAAGAAAAAATGTGACAGTAACGATATTAAGTTATACATAAAGTGGAAATTTAATTATTATTGAATAGAGTACCTTGATGTGTATACATGATCTAAATCAAATACTCATGATGTGATATTGCACACAGATTGTCAAATTTTTCAAAGCAACTGTTCATGGAAAAAAATTTGGTAGTTTTGTCCTCAACTTATATTGTTTTTGTTTATTTTAAATTTTTTTTTGTCATTTGAAGGCAGTAATGTCGTTTTGCTCATTAACCAAAAGATGTGCAGTACACCAGTTTTAGCCCCATTTTCTAGGCCGTTCTGCATTGTAATCAGTGTTGATTTTTGTGGTAGTTTAAAAAGAAACTGCATAGTTGCTATTTTTGTAAAAAAAAGACCTTTATTCGCATGTGCATGAAAATTTGTACTTTGGTCTACCAAAATGTACTTCATTTTTCCTGAGACACTGAGACAGATCGGAGTCACATGTTCTGACCTTAATAAGTTACTTTATCTACATCATAGCTTTTTCTTTTATTTGATACTTGCATATTTCCCGTCTTAAATAATAATGTTATACAATTTGTATGTTACTTAGGGGGTATTTATACGAGACAGGGACAAAGGCAGACCAGCATGAGTTTGTATCGACATCCATACATTTCTTCTTTTGTGCTTATATGAGACCGGCCTGACTTCGTCTCGGTTGTTGGACCGAGACGAGAAATTCTCTTACCAGTCTTAGCTCGTACCGATTTCATGTAAATGACAACAAATCTCATACCAGGTCCAGAAATTTCATTCCTGTATGTTTTTGGGTCAGCGATTTGTTTATTAGACAAAAGATATCATTTGGTCCTGGGTTCATGTAAACAGCTGCAAAAATTTCATAGTGGTACAAGTTCATAGTACTGGTCTGAGTTTGTCCTGGTCTCATGTGAATACCCCCTTAGAACCCTTCAAAGAAATCAAGGACTATTTTATAACTACAGTTGTAACATGTTATGATCAAATTTCCAGGAGAAAACAACACCTAATCTTTCAATGTTTTTGCAAGTTTTACTAGTGGTATTGTAAAGGATTTTATCGAGCACTTTGTTTTCTGAGACCGAATATCCAAAGATCTTTTCAACTGTATGTGGATGGACTTCTATTTTAGTGCACAAATGGCCCTAATTAGTTGCTTGCGGATTTCAGGAAGTGTCACAAAGTGGTCAGTGTAGAATGCAGACTAAGTTTACAATGTAACTGTTGAGAAAGCCCAAACCCTAATTAGGTCTAAGATTAGAACTTCTGAAGGGCTTGGGCTTTTTTAACAGTTACATTTATAACCTTAGTCTGCATTTTACACTGACCAGTCACAAAGCCAATGACGCCATCTTCAACATCGCTTGTGTCTCGGAATACAGGCAATAATAATTGTAATGTCACAAGGTGTCCCCAAAATGCTGCTCCTCAAATAAGGATAAATTCCCTAAGCTAAAAATAACGCTAACCTTTAACTTGACCTTATTGTTGGAAATAGGTAACTTATTAAAGGCTTAGTCTTATAAAGGGACACTTTATGTTGGATGTCAAAATTGGGTGTGTATCTAATTAGGTCCATTTCTGGACAAAAGTGCAAATGGCAGCTGTTATAATCTTACTGAAATCACTAGTAGGTTTCACAGGTGCCCCCAGTGTTGTAATTAGAATTTCCCGCTGGCTGAAGCATGAAAGCAGCAGGAAACAGATTACTCATTCTGGAGAGCCTGGGTCATGGCTCATGTCTGGCTTTGAGACATGTGCACTTAGCGTATGCAGTTTTTGTGTTTTTGCCGCCTTCGTAGGCATCTTGGCAACCCAGTGTGAGAAGTGTGACAGTTTGTGGGTTTTTAACGGTACCATACAGCTAAGTAGGGTTGTAGCTTGTCATCCTTATCCGAGATTGCCAGTGTTAACTGTCCGCAGATGTAATGGCAAAAGCAGTATTTTCTCCTCAGTTATTTAAAGTCCCTTAGTCTAGAATGGACCATTTTATAGTTGTAGCTAAGTTACCTAAGAATAGAAGCGAGGCTGCTGATGTTCCTGTTGTGATACAAACCCAGGGTTCTCAATAAGTTTTGGAGTAGACGGCTTAAATATAAAAGTAGGCAGCGGGAGAAGCGAGTGCCACTTGTTTATAGCAAGTTTATGACCGAAAAGTAGACAGCTCTAAATTTAAAGTAGCCGGTTTTTTAGCCGGCTGCCGGCACTTAATGAGAACCCTGCAAACCTTTGTGCTTTTCTTATTTTACTGTAGGTTAATAATTATTAGAATAGGCCACTTCAAAGTTCATGTCTGCCTCATCTTCAAAGAGAGTCTAAGTGCGAAGGTTTTTGTGATGGTAATTAGTTCTACTTTACATATGAAAGAAAATTAGAAAACAGTCCTAAGAAAATACGCGCATGCATGGTTAAAAATCATGTTTCTATAACTCGATGGAGACAGAACTAGCACGAGCTGGTGACATAGTGATGGCGCGAGCAAAGATAATTTACATTTTGATAATTAGAGTTAAGAAGTTGTTTTCCTTTTTCTCTTGCGTTGTTTTCTAAAAGAAATAGAAAACATGTACTCCGTGTTTCTATTGAGTTATAGAAACACTCGTGAAAGTTTGGGAGAACTCAAAAAGGCTGTGGAAACACTCGCCTGTGGCTCGTGTTCCCACAGCATTTCGCATTCTCCCAAACTTTCACTTGTGTTTCTATAACTCGATAGAAACACGGTACATGTTTTTATTTCTTAACTAATTATCTTTAGAAAAACTTCACACTCAGACTCGTTTTAAAGCTGAGGCAAACATGAACTCAATTTACATGAGGAAAGCAGTGAGGTCTGTATCAATACAAGGTCACTGGCAGACTCGCAGCCATTCATAGGCTAGGTCACTGAGCAAGCAACTTAAAAATGGCCTATTGGTCGTGCTGTAAATATCTGTGCTGTTACCAGGCCCTTGAATAAAAACAACGCTGGAGTTGATCTTGTTTTGATGCAAAACCTCACTGCTTTTCTTGTGTTAATAAAAACTCGTTAACATGACAACAACATGATGTACATGAGAAAAACAATGAGGTTTGTATCAAAGTAAGGTAAACACCAGCCTTGTTTTTATTCAAAGGCCTTTTGACTGAGCGCAGAACTATAAAATGGTATTTTTAAAATGGCTGCAAAAATTCTTGTGCGCTCATTGGTTAACTTTTATTGTCAATAAGCAGACAGGCACCTAAATTTATAATTTATGTGAGGATGTCGTGTATTGCTTGCATCAGATTGAAGTTTCTCGGATTTTTCTTTCGCATTCTTTTTGTGTTTTGACTTAATTTTGACTCCTGCCTTTTTGTTATTGTAAAAAACAAATTGATGTCAGTTTTTCATGTGTCTGTCCTGTAATTGACAATGAATTTCGTCATACCATTGTCAAAGTAGTCTGCAGATCAACTCGGCTATAGCCTCGTGGATCTACAGCTACTTTGACAATGTTACGACAAAATTCATGGTCAATAACAGGACAGATGCATGAAAAACTGAAATCAATTTGTTAAATTGAACCCAAAACCTGCCACATGATGGTCTCATACTTAGCCAACAGTGAGGTGGCCCAATTAAAATAACTTCCTTTTTCCTTTGTTTTCATCTTGGTGGATCAGTTTTTGGTTGTAATTTGCATCATTTTATTCTGGAAGTTTGGTTCACTTTTCTGCTTCATGTGTTGCCATGATTACCGTAAATTTAAGCAATCATTGAATTTGACAAAATTAATTCAGTTACTATGGTTATGTATAGAGCCCTCCAATTCAAGTCCTCTATCGTGTTTCCATAGATTCCCACTTTGGGATCAATATCAGTCGTTAATTCCACTGTATAGGTAAATTTTAAATGGCATTATGAATATTCCATATTGTCAACACAATATATTTCAACCCTCTTTTATTTTTCAAAGACAGTAATTGAGCTGTTGTATCATAAGAAGTTTGTTGAGTGTTAAAGTACATTAGTTTCTCAAGTTGTAAATATACTGTTCTTGTTGCATTTACGTCCTGCTTATAAATAATCTGTTTGACTATTAAATAATAATAATATTATTGAAAACTAAACTGAAACTTAACATGGCATTCTCTGAGGGAAAAATTAATAATAAAATCAATAAACTTCTGTATGTGACTAGAAACATATAACATTGTTACGGTATCTGGTTGAGGGGCAATTTGTGGCGAGAAATTTATCTCCATAACTATCGCAATTCAGTATCCTCTTATTTTCTTTCAATCTTGCAGACAGGATCAGGCAAAACTTATACCATGGGGACTGGCTTTGATGTTGCCACACCGGAAGAAGAGGAGGGTATCATTCCACGAGCTGTGGCACATTTATTTGAAGGAATTGATAAAAGGAAAACTGATGCAAAACAGAGAAATGAACCTTTGCCTGATTTCAAGGTCACAGTTCAATTTATGGAGGTATGTACTAGTCAGCTAGTAACAGTGGGGGGATTTTAATAACTCTTGCACTTCCTTGAGATAACAAGTAATAGAAATAATCCTTTTTTTTGTGAATACCAGTAAAATACCACGGAAAAACGTGGTATCTCCACACATGAAAAGATCACCATTACTATAGTTACGTAATAAATTGCAGCTTCCTTCTACGTTAGGACTACAGAAAAATATGAAAGTGAAATGTTTTGGTATTTCATTGGTGCTTATAAAATAAAGATAACATTACATGATTGCTCAAGTGGTGATATGAAATTTCTCTTCTCGCGTTGAAAAAATTGTTGATTCCTAAGTGAACTGAACTTGATATACATGTACCTGAATTTACATGTAATGCTTTTCTTCCTGTGTCTTGTTGCATCATAAGTGGCCCCCTGGGGAATACGTAAGTGGCACGCTTTGACAGCTTCGGTCATGCTTGAGTGAATTTATACATCGATGTGACCTTTGAAAACTGATTTGAGCTAAGCCTTGTAAATTGTTTTCCAAGTTTTATTTTATTCTTTCTTCGTTTCGCCAATAAATGTAAGTCAAGTACTTTACGTGATGTCTAATTTATTCCAGTTATCGTTGTATTCTTTTAGTGCTTACTAGCATTATTTGTGGTTATGTTTACTCTAGCAAACCTCGCCAATCTCAATGTTATGTTGTTTGTAAGATCATCATTCATTCAAATTTACGAAAGAAATGGAATCGAGAGTGTAAGGATCGTGGCGAAGTGAAGTTTCTTTACAAAAATATTTTATTTAATGCTCAAAGGAAATTTTGTATCTCTTCATTTCCACGCATTATCCTCTATTTAGTATACATGCCAAATATTTCTCCATTTTGATTGACTCTCATTCCCAAAACTCTAACTAGACAAAGACAAAAGTGACATCATAATTGTTCAGTAATAGGAAATAATGCACAAATGACTTCACATTACAATGCACTGTAGCTGTGGAGTTTTGGAACAACTAGAACACAGTATCACTCTTTTTTGAGAGCTATTGATATTCTGAATTCAATTTTCATATGACATTCTGGGGGTATGTAATTTATGGATTTTTGCTGATATGTTTTAGAATGGACATCTCTTCAATGACCTTTGGCCTGGTCAAATTACACCCGCCTCAATCTGCATAACAGACCATTTTACAGTTGTGGCTAAGTTACCAAGCCTAGCAATGGAAGCAAGGCTGCCGGTGACCCTGTTTTGATACAAACCTTCACGCTTTTGTAATGTTAATATGGACTAATTAGCATTACAACAACACAATTTACATGATAAAAACAGTGAAGTCTGTATCAATGCAAGGTCACCGGCAGCCTCGCAGCCATTCATAGGCTTGGTCACTTGGCCTTGCAGTCACAACTGTTACAGTATTATACTGTACAACTTGTAAGCAAAAATGTTTCCAAGCATCATTTGTTTACTTCATTTGTTTTCTTTTTGTGCATGTACATGTACGTCTCATTGTTTCTGTCTAAATTCCATTATTTAGCTTTACAATGAAGAACTTATGGATTTGTTTGATTTTGACAATAACAAGGTAAGTGTTAGTGTATAAAATTTATTAAATTTCCAGCCTCGGATATTGCATTTTGTAGCTTTCTGATTGGTTCACTCAATTTATTCATCAGCTCATATACTAGCTGTATGACCTAATATGGAAACCAATTGTGTCAAGTGTTGCCAAGCTGGAAACTGATTACCTTTAATTTGTCCAAGCATTCAGAATTTAATAAAAATTTATAAAACAAAAATATTATTGCATTTGTGCTTGTTGGATATGAGACTGGTCATAGCTATCTCGGTGCTATGTGCCTTGTTGGCTATTTACCATCTCATACCCAATGCTTGCTCCTGGAATAATAATAGTGTTGTTAACTAAAAATTTCATCTTTTGTATTATAGACATTAACGTAATCTGAAACAAAGAAAAGTGAAAAACAAACTAGTTCGAAGAATTCTTAACCAAGGAAAATTTTTAACTACAAAATAATATGTTTCTGTATCGTTTCTGAAATAATTCTAGAGTTATGAACTTTTTAAACTAGTTTATTGGTGACTTGCTGTTTCCAGTTTCATCCTCTTTGGATTGCAGCAAACTCGCACCAAAAGCTGAAACAATAACAGAAACATGTTCCTGGTGAAAACTGAATGGAGTCTAAGAGATTTATTTGCTTCTCTTTGTTTCTTGATCATCAATGAAAAATGCGCAGGTTTTTAAACATGTTTCTTCCTGTTTGGAAAAAAATAGTTAGATGTGGGCCCCCCTTCCCAAGGCTGCTGCCTAAGAAAATTTTAAAGGGGCCCTCAGAGCTAAACGCTAAGAACTTAGGAGCCCAACATATGAAGTGAAAGGTGTTGCTGTGAAAAATTAAGGAGCCCAGAGCTATTCTTTGGGAGCCCCAGGCTACCGGGCTCCTGTTAGGCAACAGCCTTGCCTTCCCCTCAGATTTTTTGGTTCTCATCCCCTCTCCCACGGGGAATTTTCAGTGACCTTCCGTTGGGGGTATGGATATTTTCTGGAGCCACATTGCAAGTAACCTTGTTACAGTGCAACGCGCCTTACTGTGGCCACCCAACAAACTTTCACATTTGACAATTAAATGTATATACGTCAACTCCACAACCCATGCAACGGTGTTCAACTTAAAACTGTACAAGGAGGTGTGACTGTCAATCAAATTCACACGTCCTGATTGGCTGACAATTTGTAAAAACGTTGTTCGGTGGCCACGGTAAGGCACGTCGCACTGTAATCAGGTTTCCAGAGTGTTACATGAGTTTGTGTTAGATCCTGAAGATCTCTGAAAGTAGCTGGCGATATTGCCAGTTGTCAGCCTTTCTTTGTCACCATGCATAAAAAATATTATGGTCTATTTCAAAACTTGTTGTGATGAGTAGCACAATCACGATGTACATTTGTGTAACATAGTGAAATTTAACAAAATTTTTCATGCTGCCATAAAATTGGATGAAAAGAAACCTGACAAAATCAAATAGCCTCTTAAGCTGATATCTTAATGTTAAATGAAATTTTTTGTACTGATGGATCAAAATTAAGCAATTTTAAATTTACCCATGACCCCTTGCAGGCATGGTAATTTCCTCATTTTGCCTAGATTACCCTAAAAAATTTTGTTAAATAACCCGAAATATTCTCATTTTTAACTTTGACATTACAGAAATGTTAATTTCAGAGTTGATTATATGCTTCGCTTGATTCGCAATTGAGAAATTCCGGCGAAATGTTCCACATGGATTGCAAAAAACAGGGCAAAATGGGCTGAAGTCCAGAAAAAACTGGTTTAACTGGATAAAAACAAGTCAAGGCCTGGTAGCAAAGCTTGCTCTGAGGGAACGTTTCGAAACGTAATGGCGGATCTGCAAGGAGAAACTTTTGGTTCTTTCACGCTCTAAATTCGCTTTGTCAACCTCTGAACGTCAAGAAGTGTTTCAGACTCACAAAGAGGTCTCGTTCTTTCACAATTTGAATTGTTTCTTTCTGAGCTTTGGCATGTAATTTGTACATGAGATGAGCATTCTGTTTTTCTTTGGGTTTTGTAATGTGAGCTCGGACAAGCAAGATACAGAGGACATTTTGCGAAGCTGTGCTTTGGCTCTAAGGCAAATTGTAATGGCGGACAAAGTGTTTCAGATTGAGAAAAAATGCTCTGGCTTCTCGTGTGCTGAGAAATTTTTGGTAAAACTTTCTCCAAAGCAACTACCACAAATGAGCATTCTCGAACCATATTTTATTCTGCCTAACCACAAAACATCCGTGGGTTACAGACGCAAATTGCAAAACAGCACTGAAGATTTTAGGAGCGTGACGCTCAAGACTGTTGTGCTTTTCGGCCTCTTTTCTCCGTCATTGGTGAGAAATTAACCACATTTTTTTTATTTACTGGTTGCAACATTGTTTATGTGAAATATGTTGTCGATTTCGTTGTGAGGAATAAAGTACAAGCCGTCTGAAGAACCTTGTTGTGCTCGTCTTACTAGTTTGCGTGTTACGCGTGACGCGCCATTTTTTGTCCCCAAAGTGGACAACCGAATCCGTTTATTCTAAACTTGAGCGACCGATTTCGCTAATCTACACAGTAAATGTTACTTAATATGTAAGAAGCATATCTGCGAAATGTGAGTGGCTAGCACTTTTTACCAGCGGAGATATGGCCTGAAGTGTTCGTTCAAGATACTGGTTTCCCAAATGTACATCATGATTGTGCTACTCATCTGTTTTATTTCATAGAGTCGCAAAAGCAATGCCAAAATTCATGAAGATGCAAATGGACATATTTATACTTTGGGTGTGACAATGAAGCCAGTGAACTCAACACAAGATGTAAGCTTCATCTTAAAGCCATGAAACTCAAATAGGCCATTTTACAGTTGTTTGTTCAGTGACCTAGCCTTTGAATGGCTGCTAGCTATAGGCTGCCAATGACATTGATACAGACCCCACTGCTTTGATCATGTAAATTGTGTTATTGTAATTCTAATATTAGTCTACATTAACCTATTGACCCCCAGTGGTTTCCCATTGGTAATTACAATCTGCATTAGGCAGAGTAAAATGTATACTGAGTATGGCCGGTTCAGGCCGGGTTGGGAGTCAAAGGATTAACGTTAGAAAAGCACAAAGTTTTGTATAAAAACAGGCTCACCGGTAGCCTCGCTTCCATTCTTAGGCCAGGTAACTTAGTTACAACAGTACTGTAAAATGGTTTATTACGAGGATTATCATTGGCAACTACATTTTAGCTACTGCTGTAGAATTGGATCCTGAGTTAGAGAGGTAACATTTCTTTTGAGTCAAAGACAAAGAGAATTTGTTCTGAAATAAAGGATTATTGAATAACCAAAAATTTTTTGGTTTCATGTTTGATGTGATTGATCAAGGAGCAATTTCCAGGGTGAATTTAAACTCATCTGTCAGTCCTATAAATGTAGTTAAAAATCTTCCATAGTATGTGGGATGCTTGTGGAGAACTACATTACAAATTGATCTCAGTTTCATCGTCATCATAGTCGCATATAGTAATTAGCCACGTGCTTGTGATTGTCAGTAAAGTTAAGCCCTGTTGGCTGGGGGGCTTCCCTGCTAGCAGATGTCTTTTTCTCTGGTCTGACGAGTACGGGAAAAGAGACCTCTACCATGAGTCGAAACTCATTGTGTTGAGTATGCGCAGTGGTTACTTAGCAACTGAATGCTCACATAATATTTAACGTTGTGTGGGCTCACTTAACAACAGCGGAATTACCGTAAAGGAATGTGCAGGACACAGTGGGCTCAAGTCACACTCAGTAAACATATCATGGGGCATGCGGTTTGAAGAGTGCGGTCAGACCAAAGTGAATTTCGACCCATGGCAGAGGTAAGCTTAAATGCATACTATAAATATCATTTCCCACAGTCACATGACTGAGATGTTTTTTTTCTGCTAGACCCTCAATTGTTTGCAACAAGGAGCTCTCTCTCGCACCACAGCCAGCACAAACATGAATGCACAGTCCTCAAGGTCGCATGCTATATTTACAATACATGTCAAACAACAAAGAGTTGTAAAGGTAATTGATAGTATTATTTAAGTGCACTAATGATACACGGTTATGAGACTCTGAAAGGATAACAGTTCATGCATTGCAGTTTAAAGCTAATGCAAAAAATAACAGTCATGGTATCGAGGAAATGTATCTTTGTTCTCACTAACAGATTTTTAGATTGATTAGTAAACAAGTATTGGTTGAATGAGTATGCCTGTTTTTTTTGTTGTTTTGTTTTCATTTGTTTGTTTGTCTGTTTTTTTTGGGGGGGTTCTTTTTTTTAAAAACAAGTTTAGATGGGTCATCGGGCGTTAAAGGGGTCAAAATGGTTTGTTTTGCTTTCTGATGGATCTTCTCAGCCCCCACCCCTGGCATCAATAATAAATGGTCCCTTATGGTACACAGCGCACCAGTGGCTCGGTTGAGCACCGGGCTGTCACGCGGGAGGTCGTGAGTTCAACTCCGGCCGGACCAACACTCAGGGTCTTTAAATAATTGAGGAGAAAGTGCTGCCTTTGTAACTACATCTGCAAATGGTTAGACTTTCAAGTCTTCTCGGATAAGAACGATAAGCTGGAGGTCCCATCTCACAGCCCTTGTTCAGTAAGTCTGTGGGACGTTAAAGATCCCAAACACTATTCGAAAAGAGTAGGGGACAGTGTTCCTGGTGTTGTGGTCTGACCTTTCCAGTATGTGGTCAGCTTGGCAGGATTAGCTGGAAGGGCTTGTGTGTGAATGAGACCACAATAATTATTGTGTATAACAGCCAGAAGTCAGGCTACTTAGCCAAGTGCTGGATAAACAAGTAAAGAGTAAAGGAATTCTGACTAATACCATTGATTCGCTGAAGTCACTGGTATCCAACTATCTTTGTGAATTGTACTGTAATCTGTCATCATTCCTCTCAACCTTTATTAATGCGGCATCAGTTTGTGAAGTGGCAGGTACAACTGTTAGACTGGATCAACTCAGATTGCTCACCTTGGATTGAGCAAAAAACGCTTTTGTTAACCAAAACTATTAATTTTTACGTTCACCCTGAGCTTAAAGATTGTGTACATGTAGGGCTGGGGATCCTGCCTGTTTCTGAAGCTCAGTAATTGCATATTGGTACATATGGTGTCTAGAGATCTTCATTTAATTCATTTAACTTAACAGCTACAACTCACAATAGAATTGTGTTGTTCCCTCAGCTTGGAGATGATGAGGAAAAGACATCCTCCGATAACATCAATAACTATGAATACGAGATGCTAACTGCAAAGTTCAACTTTGTGGATCTTGCTGGCTCTGAGCGACTCAAGCGAACTGGTGCTACGGGAGACCGAGCAAAAGAAGGCATTTCAATCAACTGTGGACTGGTAAGTGGGTTGCCTCAGCACAATGCATTAATTACATGTCGTTTGCCAATGTGTGTAAGATTCATGGGACACACG
This sequence comes from Montipora foliosa, assembly GCF_036669935.1. Lineage (NCBI taxonomy): Eukaryota > Metazoa > Cnidaria > Anthozoa > Scleractinia > Acroporidae > Montipora > Montipora foliosa. The sequence goes on along the minus strand of NC_090869.1, from coordinate 62,458,049 downwards.
GAGTCCTGAACCAAAGGTGCACATGGTCATCACTTTTAACAATAATTTTTTTGTAGTATGGTGTGCCAGAACCGATCATTCTTGTGGCATGGTTTCTGAATTACAAAGGGCTTGACACCATGAAATCGGTGTTTTGATTGGACACATTGCAATTTGATGGAACATTAATCAGGGGCTTCAAGAACTTTAAAGTACATGTCTGGCCTAATCAATGCAAGAGGCGGCCACTCTTGTCTTTTACAAGAGTTTGAATGAAAATCAGGGCAGAGTAGCCGGCGGTGAGTGGCAAATTTCTGACAAAAGACGGTGATGTACTGCCAGTGACTGACTTCTAATGAAACCCCTGATTAATATGTAGATGCTGTCCTTGTATGTACATAAAGTACTTATTGATTTTGTTTCTCATCCATTGCATTATCGTCGTAAAACATATTCAAGTCCAGAGAACCTTTTCCATTTTAGTTGACAAAACATGCTAATTGACTGCAGTCAAGAAATTTTTGGTGTTTGCTTGGTCAGGATGGGTCTAAAGCACAGGTCACTTTTTACGGGTCCCTCATTACCAAAACTTTACTAATGCTAAATATTGGCCTCATGAGGCCCAAGGTTAGTCAATTTGAAAGGTTTTGGGTTGTTTTAATATAGGTAAAACAATGACTTGTATCAAGTGACCTGAACTTTAGCCCAGCCAATGAATGAAGGGGGTAGTTCCTAAAGAAACTGTGGTGCTGCGTCGGTGGGGAAATAGTATACAAAAATTTGGTTTTATCAACGGAGTTGATAATGTAAATTGGCCACCGTACAGAGATTCTAAAAGCTGACGTTTCGAGCGTTAGCCCTTCGTCAGTACATTTACAATGTGCAGTTTCTGTTATAAATGTTTTACAATGTCTAACCTCCAGAATTATCCCTTACATAGCTTGCCCTTGGAAATGTGATCAGTGCACTTGGAGATGTCATGAAGAAAGGAAGTCATGTGCCATACAGAGACTCCAAACTGACCAGATTATTACAAGATTCTCTGGGTGGTAACAGGTGCAGTTTTTGAAACAGCGTTAGGCACTTTTATGCAGATGTTAGGGGTTGTGGGAATGGTACATTAATATCTTATTGCATGTTTTAGTGTGTAGTACCATGGGATATTTGTATGAGTCTCTCTGTATTTTAGCAAGCCTGTAGGGCAAGTCATAAAGCAAGACACAGGTAAAAATATTCCATGATGCTACACACTCAACTGTCCAATATGCTATATGATCCTACTGTTTTTGCACAATATCTTTCGCAAGTGAATTGCAAACAACCAAGAACATGTGATTGTACGTGACAAGCACTAGGCAAACATCAGCACCTCAACTAGTCAAGCCAGTGCTATACTGTACAAATAATGTGGAATTTTTGCACTTGTTTTGTACGTTCTCTGAACAATAACTAATACAGATGGATAATAAAACACAATAGTTTTATTAGACAAAAGACAATGGATCAACATGTACACGGGGTCAGTTAATTGGTACCATACACCTAAAAATAACAACATAAAATCATAATATCAGCGCAGATTTACTGTAACACTTGCAGTCTCATTCAGGTGTCTTGAAAACAAAGACCTTAAGACCCTGAGACCCAGAAAACTTAAAAACAAAGAAAGTAACCCAAAACCCTCAATTCTCGCTAACCCTAGACCTAAAAACCAACTTTAGGCCTAGGGTTATCCAAATTGAGGGTTTTGGGTTTACCTTCTTTGTTTTTGAGTTTTTGGGGTCTTTAGGCCTTCATTTTCAAGACACCTGTCTCATTCTTTACTTAAAGGCTGTTCCTAGGCTTAACAATGCCCCCTTTGAACAACGTTTTCAAGATGTATTTGTAAAGTTTTAAGGATAGCTCAAATTCATATTTTGAAGTTGATGTTCCCGTTATTTTATGATGCATCAATATTCTTGTTCTTTTTTATATTTTCCGGTTAGTCGAACTTTGATGATTGCATGCGTATCACCATCTGATCGAGACTTCATGGAAACGCTTAATACCCTTAAATATGCCAACCGAGCTAGAAATATCAAGAACAAGGTAACTAATTTATTGTACAGTGTAATTAAGCCCTTTCAGCCTAGTCAAAATGTGTGGGCAGGAGTTGATTTTGCCGTCTACTAAGTTACTGGTAGCAAATATTTAATGCGAGGTCTCTACCAGACCCAAATTAATTGTAACCACAAAATGTGTATGAACGTAACTTCTTTTGATGAATTGAGCTGAAAATTCGAGAAAATTTTTGACACGAACTGAATCTTGCATGCTGAACGGTGGGGCTACTGGGGCCTAGGAAAGCCTTGAAAATGACATGGAAAATGAGCCACATGAGCTGTCAGTGGTCAAGAGCTCTCCAGGTGATCTGGTGACGTAATTTGGAGGACTGGGAAGAAACATTTTAATTCCGTATCCCACAACCGTGCGCGGCCTTAGGTGTTGTTTCCAAACTTCCTGTAATATTTCCATCGCCAGAACTCAACAGATCATTCCGTGTCTACGACATTTCCTGTTACTGAATGAACATTCAAGTAGACCTGACGAGCTCTAACCTCGCCTCTGCCATGTTGAATTCGAAAGTAAGGCCGCATGCAGATGTGGGATACGGCGTTAAAATTTTTCTCTCCAGTCCTCCGAATTACGTCACCAGATCACCTGGCTTGCAGTTACAAACAAGATGGCGTCTAATCGAACTTGTGGAGACGATTCCACTGTTTCTCTAGAAATTTCTAAAAACCTTTAGTTTTGCATTTATACAATGTATTTCTAAGGATTTGAAGAGTTTGATTAAAATTGTCAATTTCATAAGGACTTTCTTTGTATTATTTTGACTATTAAGACCGTTTACTGCAAATGGTCACGTTTCTCACACATTACATTTTTGGCTTATGCTTAAATATCTTTTCCTTTCCCAATAAAGCTACTGGTAGAAAATAACTGGCATTCGAGGAAAAAAGCTCTTGATTAGTGTTATCTGTAAGCTGAAAAAGAGGGGCTGAGTTTACCCCTAAAATGCACCACGTGCAACCATTTGAAGCCAAAATTTTCAAAATAATTATTATTTCGGGAGAGCATGCCCTGGACCGCCCTACAGGGCAAGGCCAGATGCCTAGTACTAGTTTCGCGTTTGACCGACCTGAGGGATTCCGCGTACCTAGCCTCATAAGGAAGGCGATTCCACAGTGTGGCGCCACTATAACTAAAACTATTTTTGAAATAATGTGTGCGTGGCAATCGAACATTAAGTTTGAGTCCCTCAAATTGTTGCTTGTATTTCGTTCAGAAAATTTTGATGCTAAATAGTCCGGAGGTAACCCATGTAGGCATTTGAATACTTGGTGGCCTTTTGTATGTTTCGCTGGCGATCAAGATTTTTCCACCCCAGGATTTCCAGCAATTGGCCAGCATTAACGTCATAATTAGGGAAGGTTAAAATGTGGGCTGCTCTATTCTGCAATTTTTGCAGCTTGTCTCGTAAAGTAACCCCACAGGTTCAGCGCTACAGTAGTCAAAGTGGGGTTGTATTAAAGCTTGGTGTATAAGATGTAAGGTCGCCGGAGAAACCAGGGGCCCGTTTCTTGAAAGTTCTGAAAAGCCATTTTTGAAAATGCGAACCGCTTGTTTTGGAAAGCCGATCTTTTAACATGTTTTAAAAGTAACAAAAAGAAAAATAACTGTGAAGTTTGACGAATTAAATCCTCTCCGTTCTTGAGATACAAAAGGAATTGTGACACCCGAAAATGGCCGTAAAGTTTCGGGACTTACATGTATGAGAAACGGTGGCCCCCAGGTGCCTAACACTCAAGCCATCTTGCCTACCACTCCAAACCATTTTGACTGGACTAAAAGCCTTTACTTACCAGTTTTTTCTTCCAGTAAAGCTAAGCATTTTTGGGAATGTTGAAGTGAAATAATTGTCTTTTATTAAGTTCACACTCTGTTTTCTTATTTAGGTGGTTGTGAATCAAGATAAAACCAGTAAACAAATTTCTTCCTTGAGACTTGAGATTCAAAAGCTCACAATGGAATTGATGGAGTTTAAACAGGTATCTTAATTAACAGTTTGATCATACTTTTTCTGTGAGACATTTTTGTATCATTGAAGTGATTTATGTGTAATTGCGGAAAGGCAATTCTTTTTTTATTTCAACGCATGGCAGCCAAATTTAACCAATTCATTCCTTGGGTGCCTCAGAATGCCCCCAGTTGACAAGTAGATCATCTGGCATTAGAGTAAAATCTGTGTAAATAATAATAAATAAACAACAAACAAACAAACAAACAAACTCCCAGGAGTCAATGGGTTAAAGCAGTAAACCTTGTCTCACTTTCCAAACAATCATAGTTGTCAGTTGTGTACAAAAAGATTAGGCAATCAGAGACATCTCTCTGCTTCCTTCTTAGAGTTATTGATGCTTGGGTTTGACCAACAACAGTTCTTTTCAAGAGTTATATGCATGTACATTTGTTATTTTTCCGTGGTTTGACAAAACAATCAAAATACATGTACACAAAAGGTCAATAACAGTAGTTTTGTAAAGAGTACTAATAAAAGTCTGTTTACGAGCCGAGTGGCCCATCAGAGCCGAAGCTTATCACGGTTTCTGTGGCATGAAGCGACGGGAAGTTTTTTTACTCCCCCTGGATGGGATGCCAGTCCATCGCAGGGTTACCCCCAGTATTTCGCTGGTACCCATTTATACACCTGGGTGGAGAGAGGCACCATGGAAGTAAAGTGTCTTGCCCAAGAACACAACACAATGTCCCCCGCCAGGACCCGAACCCGGACCACTCGATCTGGAGTCAAGCACACTAACCACAAGGCCATCCCACCTCCCTAAAGAGTACTAATAGTAATGAATATTTAAGTTCATTATCCTTGCACAATAATAATAATTATTGTCAATACCCTGCGAGAAGAGTCTCTTCGATCTTCCTAGATAAGTCAGGAAGAGGAAGAAGACTCCGCCAGCGACCTCAACATTCGTATTCAGCATGCGTTAAAAATTCAAGTGTATTTGGTGTCAGTCACGTGTGATCGGTAACCCCATAACCCCAAAATGAACAGGCAGGATATTTTCGAACAACTCTGGCAAACACACGGCAACCAAGGAATCATACTTTAAAATTGGACTGACTCGTGCATTTCTTTGGATGAGCGGCAAATCAAAGAATGTTGAGTCTTCTTCCTCTCCCCGACTTATCTTGGAAGATCAAAGAGACTCTGCTCGCAGGGTAAATTGTCAATAGCTCTGCACACTTTTTGCTCATTAATTCAGATACTAAAACACGTCTGTACTGTATATTTCCTCATCTATAGTGAGATGTCTGAGTACAAGGAAGGATTATGTTTTTGCAAACGTTGAACATGTAGCACTTATATTTGAACAGACTTAACTGATTAGAGTATAATGTGAGGTGCTAAGTTTCTACCCCTTACGAACCATGTGAGCGTTAGCCCTACTAATGGAAATGGGCCCACACAAGGACAGAGAAAAACTCTGACCAGGGTGGGAATTGAACGGCCTGCTCTCCTCTAACCTTGTAGCTCAGTCAGTAGAGCAGCGATGATCTAACTCGAAGGTCGTGGGTTCAATTCCCACCCTGGTCAGAGTTTTTCTCTGTCCTTGTGAGGGCCCATTTCCATTAGTAAGGCTAACGCTAACATGGTTCATGTGAGGTAGAAACTTAGCACTTCACATTACACTCTAATCAGTTAAGTCTATAGTGAGATGTCTATTATTCAGCTTTGCTTTCTTTTTAAATTTGTCCTGCAGGGAAAAAGAATATCTGGTGTTGAGGATGGTCAAGTTAGTGATGTTTCTCATGAGAATGTCATGCTAAAAACTGAGAATGACAAGTAAGAAACCAAAGCTAATTGTTGCTGTGAAAACTACAGTGTACATTATACTCCTTGTGAAGCCAGTGCTGTCTTGTTGATCTGTATGCTGATTGTTAAAATCACTGTGGAAACTCAGAATTTTGCCATGTTCAGTTACAGTAGTTCTGAACTTTGCTCTGAGAGGTTTTCTGCTTGGTCCAGTGTTCCACTCCCCTGAAAAATCCACATTGGCTCTATCAGATTTTTGTTTTGGTCATTATTTTGTTGTAAAAACAATGATATCATTTTAATGTTTTTACCAGCTCGATAAAAATTAATTTAAAAAGCCTCCAGACCCATCAGATCCTAATTTAATTGTAAATTGATATTAATTTTAGTTATTTTTTTGAATAATTTTGGAATTCTGTGAGGCAGCCTCAAGTACAATCATGTACATGTAACTATAGGCTAGGTTAACCTTAGATGGTGAAGCTTGGCCAAAGGGTAACACTGGTTCCAGTCTGTTTGCCCCGCTTACATGTAAGTCCTGTTGAGCAGGACTGAAGCAGGGTGGAAGTACCCCATTCTGTATGCCCAAGGGAGACAGGCTGTCACTGCGGTGACCAGCCACACCTTCCAACTCCATGATAGTTGGTGGGCTGAATGTCAACCCTAACTGGACATGACGGTTTTTCTCCAGGTACTCTGGTTTTCTTCCCTTGTCAAATGCAACTCCCGGATAACGACATCTACATGTAGCTGTGATGCTGTGCTTGGCCCGTGATCATACATTGACCATAGTAGCTGCCAGAGACATGTTATGTGTCGATATCATCAGGAAGTGCCCTTTGTGATCTTCATTCCTTAACGCTGTCAGAGAGGTTGTTTGCCAGGGTCATATTATTTATATAGTATTTTTGTATATTTGTTACTTATATATTGTATTTTGTGACTTAAATCTTTTAGACTTCGTGTACGCATCAAGGCTCTGCAGCAAACAATCGACACACAGTCATCCAGAATAACAGATTTAATCTCATCACAAGTGCTTGCATCAGTAGACGGTATGATGATGAATAATTATTATTTTAATAACGCCATCCAAGAGTGCTAATCTTACTGAGTGAGAAATGCCATCAAAATTTGAAAAATCAATGGATTAATTTCTTTGTGTGTGCTCTGGTTTTAAGGTAATGTGAATGGAGGGGTGGAGGATCTTATTCAAAAGTATCTAAAAGAAATTGAAGAGCTCAGGTGAGGTTCATGTTTAACCCACCTAACATGCTAACTGCCTACAGAGTCATAGTTAGACTTTTCTGAGCATAAACGTTTTTCCAGGTCACATTCAATCATGTCACTAGGCAGGGCTTGAAATTAATGAAAAAAATCCAGTCGCAATGTTGCAACAAAATACGAAAATTTAGTCGCAAAATTAATGCGCAACATTTTGTTGTCAGCGGTGTAGCAAAACAAAACGTGAGCCCACAATACTTGTGTCGAAAGAAACCGCTGAAAATGGCGAATGATATTGAAGGAATGGAATTGTGCACGTAACATCGCAGTGAAATTACGCTACAATTATGCTATCTTCAGATTGAAAGAAATCTCGAGGCCAGAAACAAAATAATTTTGTCAATTCTTCATTTATTTTAGTAAAAAGAGCAGCAATGTGGCAACTGCTAACCCTTTTGTTTCGAAAGAACGAAGATGAAAACAAGTGGCAAATTTGCGACTTCTCCAGATATTTTAGTCGCAAAGGGAAAAAATTCAGTTGCAAATGCGACTGTATTGGTCGCAATTTCAAGCCCTGCTAGGCATAAGCAGCCATGTAATTCATCCTGCTATTGTTAATCATTCAAGAGTACCATAGTGGAGCTGACCACACAACAGATCGGGGATCTAGTTAGTTTAGCGTGACCTGCAGAGACCATGATAGTGGAAATTCTGTGCCCTACTCTTGTAAATAGTGTCTGTTTTCTATTGTTCAGCACATTAATTTTTATGAACAAGAGATGATTTTATTTTCCTTGGCCAATTAGATTTAAAAGTTGAACTCTTTGTTGATCAAATTAGAATGGCAGCACTTTCTACACAAGGATTTTTGGGGCTCTGATTGTTGGTGCAGTAGTCCAGTTCTCAACCAACTGGACCATTTTAACGAATTGACATCCAAACCGGCTGAAACTGGCCAGACTTAATGTATTTACCTGTGCATAGGTCGACCCCCCATTTTTGATGGCAAAAAAAGCAATTTCTTAATTTCTTTGTTCAATGTTACTGGGACACTAATCTTGTATTCTTTGATTTCTGTAAATGTGGATACACAAAAAAATTAGGGCCTCAAGCACTTAATAGTTTTGTGGTTCAGCAGTTGTTGTATATGCGGACATTTTGTCCTTGAGTTTCGAAAAAGTTCTCAGAAAATCGAACATGTAAACCTCAAACTAACCCGTTTCGTTGTTCAACGATAAAGGGCTTTAGAGGATAAGCACAACATCACAGAAGCAGAAGTCAATCTTTGAAAATAACTTACGGACGATGTGAAAATGTGCAAGGTTTAATTGGTCCTTGACTTATAATTTCTCACATGACAAACAAAACAAAACTCATAAACCAAACAATACGAAGTTTGCAAAAGCATTTAAATCAGCCAGCTTTGTATAAAGAATAAAAAACAATCATTACCAACCAGCATTTTCACGCAACACGAGTGACACTGCTTGCACGCAAACACGAGGTATTGTGCCAGGTTACTAAGCCATTGAACGCAATCAATATGCGTGTGATGTCACAGCCCTGTTTATACTCTCATCTGAACACAGCTTTTGACCAATGAGAGTGTGCATACTATCCTAATTATTTTATAAAAGATCAGTCACTTACTGTGTTGACTGTATAATTTTTCTACATTTGCAGTTCAAATCATTCTTAATTTATTGCCCAGTGTACCAAACTCATTGACCTTTCTGTAATCTACAGGAACAAGCTGACAGAGAGCGAGGCAATGGCTATGGCCATAACACGTCATGCAGCTCTCAAGTCGCGCATACAGACACCATCTGCTCCAGAATCTGCTACTTCAGTGCTGGAGATGGCAAAACTGGATGTGGCTAGGCAGCGACAAAAAGCGCAGGTGGTGTTACGTAATCCTGCTCTTTCTAAAGTCAAATGTGTTAAGCCTGTAAAGCCTAGGGGAAGTAGCTTCCATTCAACCATGAATGGGGTGAAACCCTCTTCCATACCAGTAAGTTCTTCACGACCTCAGAGTAAGTGTTTTCCTCCCAAAAATGTTGGTAGGCTTAAGGTAGTAACACCACGACTTCCATGGAATTTAGGCAACATCCAATCAAAAACTGACTCTGGTCTTGTTAACAAGGTGCCACAACGGACAAGTCTCGTTATTTTTAAGGAACCCAGCCCTAAGCTTCGCAAACCAAGTAATTATCTAACACCAGCTGACAGAGATAAACCTCTGAATAACTTGACATCTAAGATACCTATCTGTGTTAATGGTAACTTAGTGCTGCGCAGACCGAAACCAAAATCTGCTAATCCTGAGGTGGTGGCAGTTAAACGTAGATCCCAGAGTTTGGAATCTCTGCTGGGTGCGCAATCTGATTCTGACTCGTACCTTTCTCCGACACAATGCTTCAAGTGTAGGAAAGACATGAGTTGTGTGTTAGACTCTAGCACATCAGATAGGTTCTCTGATGCATACAGCTCAGCCAGTGATTTGAACTGCTCATTGCCGGAACTTCAGTTTGATGTAAACAACAATGATCTTTTGAGTAAGACTGTTTCGGGGTTTAGAACGGAAGTGCTTAAACCCGAAAAGTTAGTTCATCGTCCTCCTCCAGTGGATATTGTTTCTGACACTGAATATTACCAACATCACTTGGAGAGTGACAGCCAAGCAGACAGTGATTATGGCACATCGGTTGTCTCTGACAGTGAAGTTTACAGACACCGGAATAAATTAAAAGACAAGAAGAATAATCTGCACTTAGATTCCCCCAAACCTCACCTTCTGCGGGAACAAAGATCGGAGTCAGCTGGAAGCATACGTGAACGTAAGATTCAAATTGAACAAGACTTGGACTCGCTACTGGATTCCATGGCTTTTGCACTAGAAAGCTATGACACCAATGCCAAAAGTGAACCTGATGTGATTGGTGGCTCTACTGAGGATGCTCTCTACACCCCACCAGTATTTTTCAGGCCAATATTTGAGGTTAAGATTTAAATGAAAACTTCATCCCAAAATTCCAAAAATAGACCTGTTAGGTGAATTGGAGAAATGCTCACCTGTATACTGCAACGAGTTTAACCAAAAATCAACTTACAGAAACTTTGTTCAGTAATTGAACCTGTGTCTACTTGTATGCATATCCAAATGCACATTAAATTGTAGTCATTAAAGAGCTCTATGCATAAACATGGCAACTTGCTTTATTCATGTTTCCAAATGTTACTTTGCAGCTCATATCTAAATTTTGAGAAATGACTATTATTTCTATACCAAATTAAAGTGGATGTTGCAACAAGTTTGGCCATGATTCCACAGAATTGATATTAAGCAAAAGATGCTGCTGTGATTAGGCTAATAACCCTTCAATTTTGATATTTGTTATGAATCCATGCACAAAATGTATGATTAATGGTGGAATGTTTGAATAACAAAAATGAAAAGACAGTGTATTTTCACATGCAGCCGGAGACCATGATATTAATTTGCTATGAATGGACAAAAAGGTTGATACCGGTATATGCTCTTTTGAATAATATTGGAAGCTTATTTAGGTAAATTCTGAGATAACTGAAATAATATCAAAATCCAATTCTGAAGAACAATAAATGTTATTCGAATTAATGCAATATTTTTTAAAGTATTGTGAATGGAATAATTTTGCCTTGTGCACTTAAATATCATTCAGAACTTAATTAAAATCACCTTTGGGGTGAAGGTTGGGATGAATATTTAAAAGGCAAGTTTTTTCTGGCAGATGATTTTTCCCTTTTTATTTACTGGACGCCAGTCCTTAACCACTAACAAATGTACCTAATGGTAACTCATTGAAACTTTTCCAAAAGTCTATTTTTTACTTATAAACACACTTGTACTTTGTTCAGTGTTCACTTAGTGCTCTGTGATAAAGAAAATCACTTCCTTTTGAAAGTGTGTTTGCTTTACACCTGACTGGCAAAATTTTGAGCCTTGATTTTTATCCAAAGGCTGTTTACTTTGATTGTAAGTTTTGGATTTCACGGTCCGCCAGTACTCATGTTCAAAACTGACAGATTGGACCTCAGAGGGTTGGATAAAGGGAAAAGTATCATCAAAGGCTCACTAGCTTAAAATTTCAGCGTGTGAATGCAGCTTTATTATGAGTTCAAAATGCGAGTTTAAAAGTCTGAAAGCCCAAAACTCCTGTACCTCATATTAATTCTGCGGCATACACATCCATTGCATTCTTAAACTAGTGAGCCTTTGATGTCATTTCTCCTCAATCCAGCTCTCTCAAGAACTTAAAGGGGCTAGGTCACGCAATTTTAGGCAATTTCAGCACTGATCGAATGGTCATAGAATTAACTAAAATATCAAAATAACTGTTGAAAACTATAGAAGATCTCTAACAAAACACAGGGAAGCCAAGAAGGGACATGGATGGACAAAACTGGAGAGGATTGAATTTGGGTAAATTTGAAAAATGTTGACCTACCTTTTTTCAAATTTATATCAGCCTATATCACAATGTCATTTACAAAGCTGGAAAATCATTCTCAGTTGTTATGTGGGCGTGATTTTGCAAATGAAAGACTCTTGCTCTGCCAATTTGATATTTAGAGCTCATAATTAACAGAATTAAATGAAATTACCTAAAATAGTGTGACCTAGCCCCTTTAAAGTTAGTAATGGTAGACCATTAAATAGGAAACTGCCAGTTAAACTAAACAGGTGTCTTTTTGAAATCAAGGCTTAAAACTTTGGTTGCTTAGTGTTCAGTTCACATAGTTTGGAAATCCAAAGAAAAATGAGAATTGATTTTTTGATCACAGGAGCAATATAATATCTGTAAGTTTACTGTTTTCAGTTCTCAATTTTTTATGAGTGTATAGAAAGTGTGCCTCTGTTGAACGGCTGCCATCTGGGAAAAACAACAAAACTGTTGAGGTGTCTTGATAGGCCATTTTAAATACAGTTCTTTGCTCAGTGGTCTAGCCTATGAATGACTGTGAGGCTGCTGGTGACCTTGTATTTTTGGGCAATACTAAACCACGAAACAGTGAAACACCAAAACAGTGCAACGAAACACCAAAACACCATGTATGACCACACCATGCATTGAATACTAATTAGGCCTATGATATTTAATCTCAAATTCAATGGATAGAGGAGTCACACATGGTGTTGTGGTGTTTCGTTACACAGTTTCGCTGTTTGACAGCTTCACTGTTTCGTGGTTTATTAATGTCGTATTTTCACAGACCTCACTGCTTTTATCAATTTGTAAATTGTGTTGTTGAAATTCTAATTAGTCTACATTAACATTAGAAACGCACAAAGGTTTGTATCAAAACAGGGTCACTAGCAGCCTCACTTCCAATCTCAGGCCAGGTGACGTACTAAGCTACAACTGTAAAATGGCCTATTGTGCAACCCATTACAAATCAAAATGGCGGAAATGAGACAGAGGCCTTTCTCTTACCTGGCTCTAACAAACACAGATATGATAACTATTAACAGTCTTCCATATAACAGTACTACATAGAGCAGAATTTCAATACCTTGCTAAAGATAGGTGTAATGTTTTCTGAAAGAACTTTTTTTTAACTTACAAAGTGCTAAATTATACAAATAATCATTTTAAATAGGAGTGTGTAAATTGCAGATGGCAGGTTAGGGTTGAAGGTCATTGTATCATGACAGCTGAGACAACCCAAACCTTTACTAATGCTAACATTAGACAAAAAAATAAATAATGTAAGTCTAAGGTTAGCATTTTTTGTAAAAGGATGCGTCATTTCACTTGGGTAAAACAATGACCTGCAACCTTCAGCACTTTACACCCTCCGGAAGTTAAACTTATAAAGTGCTGTATTTTCACCAGACAGATTAGGCACATAAAAAATAAAACACACTCTTGAGTAAACTGAAAACAGTTTTCGATATTGATATTGTTAATTCATTGGAAAGCAACCATTGTGTTGTGTGTTTCTTCTTGAAATTATTCTTCATTGCTGATATGAAAAGTAAAATTTTCCAAGTGTAAAGTTCTTTTTGAACCAGTCATTACTTTTAAACTTCACAGTAGTTGACATACCTAACTGCATAGTCTTTAAATTATTGACTGCAATAGGTTGAAGGTCTGAAAGTTAATTTTTTTTACAAAATAAAGGAAAATTGAAACCTATTCTATCTGTTGTTAACTTTCTTGATTCCTTTGTGGGCTTGCATTCTTTGTTTGCAGCTGTGCTTTCATTTGAGCTACTTACAGTTTCTTTGCTTTGCACTCTCTATTGTTTTGCTTGCTTCACAGAACTTGTATTTGGTTCATTTTATTTCACATTCTTGCATATTGTTTCTTTATCCTTTTCATCTATGATATCATTTTACATGTACTGATAATTCAATGTCTATTTTTAATTTTTCTGTTATTTGACCTTTTTCACATTTTTGTGTCACTTTTTAGCCTGTTCCTTCCCATGCTACATGATTTTAAATGGATCCCTGTTGCATCACAAAACATTCATTTGCCAGTCTAAGGGTATTTACTTCAATAGCGATTGTCTTTGACCCCAATCACATCGGTTTTTCTATGCCAAAACATGTCCAATACCTATTTCAAGGACTTCGTGAATTTAAATTAGATAATTACTTCAAGTGAAGCTATGATCCTCGCAGTTATGAATGCAATTTTTGCAATTGTGTAAAGAAGCCTGAAAAATTCAGGACTTCAACGGGGTTTGAACCTGTGACCTCGCGATATTGGTGCGACGCTCTAACCAACTGAGCTGTGAAGCCGCTGATGTTGGGAGCTGGTCATTTGTGGGTTCTAATGTCCCCGTGAGGAATAAAATCATCAATAAAATGATATATGAAATGGATCATATATGAACTGCAGATATGAAATCAAGTGTTCCTTCATGACTGCCATTGTTTTAAGCCCTTTGAAAATGTCCTTTGATTTTGAATACATAAGTTTTGAACTTGACAAAATCCTTTCAATAATATTGTTGAATCATGTGTCTGTTTCTATGCATCCTAGTACTCAAAGAATGCAATTGCTATTGTTTTGACATCGTATTTCTATTTGAATATTTTTGCAGTTACTTAACAATTATTCACCGAAGGCAAAGTGATTATCGGTGAATATTCACCGAGACGAAGTCGAGGTGAATATTCACCGATAATCACTGAGCCTGAGGCCATTTTGTCCGTCGAGGTGATTATCGGCTGATAATCCGAGATAGCGAGCCAATGAGAGCACGCGATTTTGTATAATCACCTGTGTATTTATACTTATAAGGGTTTATCCCCTTCCCTCCCCAATAAGGTGCATATACTGGTCATCAATAAAAATTAATGAAAAACAACAGAAGAAGGAGAAGGAATCCCAAACGGTTGTACTTGTTGTGATAGCTAGGAATCACACTTAAGGTCTAAGAAAATGACCTGGCCCTCACATTTGGCTGCCACCAGCTTGTTTATTGCAATGTAACTTTGTTAAATCTAAGTTTTTCATTTCAAAAATTGGGCATCAGTAGGTCAGGGTCTTAGTTTTTTAAGAGCTCCTTTCGTAACTGTTAATAGTGCCTTTTTCGAATTCTGGTTATTCATGAAATCAGCTGTTAGCGGTAATACTTGTAGCATCTACTTTCTGATTTCAACTATCACAAGCCTCAGCCAAAAATTTAGGGTGGTAGGATGACCATAGAGTCAGTAAAAATTTGTTGGGCATCTTTTTTATTTATTTATTATTATTTTTTTTCTGTGATATCTCATCCAATTACACAGGCCCTGATTACGCTTGGAATTCAACCAAAAAATTGATGAAATTACCACTATGTGCATGAAAAGTCACTTTCGACAATTCTGTTTTCGGGCCTTTACTGTACGAAGACTGTCTGCTGCTCTTGCAACCACTCTCACCAGCGCAAACATTGTTCCTGTGTTGTTCATAGTTCACTCTTTCATTCACCATTACTAACAGTTAATTAGCCTATATGATGCTTCAATTCATCACCTTGCTGACTTCCTTGGAAAACCAAACAGCTGTTGCACTGAGCTTCTCTTCTGTAACTGTCCAGTCTCTTCTTGGTAAGACACTATTGCAATGTCACAAACTCTTGTCTGGTATGTATTTAGTAATCTATCAACCTCTTTTTACGTGTAATTCTTTAACAGTGTAATGTCTTTGAGTTGTAAAAGTAAAAAAACAAATTCTGTTTTGTTTTGATCTAAAATAATCAAGCTGTTCTATAATGTAGCTAAATGAAATTATGAGTCATTTATACATTGCTTTTCTTCAGAGAGGGTTATTGAGATTTATTAAAGATCTTTTTTTTGTTTTGTTTTTTAAACTCTTGAGAAAGACTGTTTTGATATGCAATTTTCTAATTTAATGGCATACCATCACTGGCATTTCTGACATTTGATAGAATTTTCATGCAAGTTTTTATATGGAATTTGAAAGGCCACTCTCATTTTTTCCAAGTACTCCTTTTGCCACTGAGGACAAATCCACCATAATTTATCATTTACTTTGGAGCTGTTTTGCATACCGAACAAATGTTCAATTTCTCTTCAATCCAGTAATGGCAGACCATTAAATGAGATTATTTCAGTTGTAATAAGCAAATGATTAAACTGACATCTTGAAGCTATAAAATTCTGCTTGCAAGTGTTTGGTAAACAGTTTTGAAATCCAAAGAAAAAAATAGCTGATTTTTTTCAGGTAAATGGTTGAAGAATTGTTACTTTTGTAATGGTAACCAGATCTCCTTTTCTTTTCTAATGTTAAACTACTTTTTCGTTAAAGCGATTAACTTCATTTTATTTGCTTCTTCTTTTAAGGGGAAATATAATTTATTATAAATCAACAATAAAATAAGTCAAGTTATTTTTGGAGATAGGTCTCTTAATTGTTTTTTTACAAGATGATTACAGGAGACGACCGGTTGCTTTTCTTACTTGTAAGACTTAAGGATGCTATGAACAAGCTTCCTGGTTTTTCGTTGATTTATCTATGATGTGTTTACGTATGTGTGGCTTCTCTGTCAAACGTTATCAAATTTCAATCCTTAGTTTTATACAAAAGGGGCTATGTCACACAAAATGATGTGATTTCGTGACACCCAAAATGACCAAAAGGTAGAGTGAAACATTGCAATAACCTCTTAAAACTGTTGAACAACATAAAAGATGTACAGCAAAATGAAACAGAAGCATGGGAGGACACAAATGGACATGATTGAAACGGATTGAATTTGGGTAATCTTGAACAAGGTCGGCCCCAACGTTTTTCACGTTTATGGCAAATCACCTGGATAAAGGTCGGTAAAGGAATTCCTCGCAACCATTTTCGAGTTTTAAACTCGTGATTAACTAAAGATTTCTCCTAAACACCCTAAAATAACGTGACATTGCCCCTTTAATTGAGGGACTTCGGCTTTTATTTTGGTACAACACATTGATACTATTTTCTTTGATGTTAGTTGTGTTAAATTCAAGGTAACCAATGATTCTTTTGTTTTTGTGTTGTAAAAATAGTTCTGATAGTAATTATTATTATTTGCTGTCATTTATCAGAAGTTAACTCATAACGAAGAGGAAGCAAAGGACCAACCCTGGGATGAACAGAGTAGTGATGACAGTAGCACTGAAGAAGATGAGGTGAGAGTCCTATTCACTTTTTTTGTGAACATTTTATGGATTCAAGTTGCGGGCCCTGTGACAGTATGTATCAACTGAGCTATGAAACCACACAGTTGAGAGCGGGTGAATTTGTTTGGCTCATTAGGGAGTTTTAAGATCTACGACGCGACAACAACAAAAACGTCACCAACTATGCATATTTAATGAGCAAAAACAATATCTTTGCACTCTCTGCTCGTGCATTTTTCATTTTTGTACATTTCTTTGACGTTTTCTGCAAATCTACGACGTGAAATTACCAATTCTCAAGTTTTTCAGAGAACTTGAACACAAGGCAGCGAATTTGAATTTTCTGTCGTAGCTTCAACACCGCACCTCCTAATTCAGTTCCTGGAAAGTTACACTAGTTTTTAGAAGTTAGACAAGCCGACATAATGACGAAGAAGATTAGTTGACCTGAAGTTGCAATTTTAAATGACATAACTGCAAGAGAGTAAGTAGCAGTGCCTATTAATAACCCACTGAATCCATCTGATACGGAGATGGGCTCACACGAGGACAGAGAAAAACTCTGATCAGGGTGGGAATCGAACCCACGACCTCCAGATTATCGGTAGATCACCCTTTCTCTACCAACTGGGCTAAGAGGCCACACTGGCCAGATGGCCTCGTAGCCAAATATTTCCCTTTTGTGGACCTGACAACCTGTCCCTGGATAAAACTCGTACAAAATAATTTTGGAAGTGAGTTGTTTGCCTATGGGTCATCTTCAAGGTACCGTGGGAGGTAGGTGGTTCATCCTTCAAGTTCAGTCATGTTAACTGGTTTTGTCTCTTACTGAAGCGAATTACGGTTGATTCGCCCGAAGCGATAGATGATTTGCCCGATGATACTAATCAATGATACTAGCAACTAGGACAAGGAATGTGAATGTCGCTTATTAATTTTTCGGGCGAAACACCCGGATACCACTGAAGCAGGTGGCTGGGCTGACTCCGAGAGACTACTGACTAGCAGTCTAGAGTCTTACAGTAATATTTCACACGAATGGCACGTTTTTGTTGATCAATCTTGATTTGTTGTTTGAAGAATGAAGAACAAGGCGATGATGATGATGAAGTTGACGATGACGATGATGATGATTCAGAAGAGGACGAAACAGCACAAGGTAAGGTGGCTGTTGTTTTGTCATCCAAACTAGAAGGTTCACCATGGAACCTCTTTGCAATATTTTTGGGTAGACCACCAGTTTAAAGAGAGTCCAAGTTTTAATCTCTTTTAAAGAAAATTACTTGCATTCAGAGAAGCAGGGTACGGCAGTGGTTACTACTCCACGACGAGTTGACTAGTTTAGTTTCAGCGTTTTCTCTCTTCTCCACTCCGAGAGGTTTTCGCTTGAAACCCTTTGTTTCAAAAGTCGATTAACACTAATTAAACACCAAACCAGGTTCACAAAAGCCTTACCATTGTAATTTTATGCTGAAGCAAAGTAAAAGTCGAACTCAAAATTTAAGACTTAAAAGGCTTATGTTCACCTAACAGGCAGTGCGTACCGTGGAACAATTTTCTTATATAAAAATCCCGTCAAAGGTGAAATTCATCCAATCAGGTTGAAAAGCCTGTCAGTTAAAGGTGGGCCTTTAAAACTGCAATTTAAGTTTCCACTGATGCCAGATGAGTTTAATGAGGCTTTTAGTAAACAACTGGGCCCTGGTTACGAGCTTCTGTTGTTGCATATATTTTAATTATGTAAAATGTAAAAAGTAAGTGCTTTATTTCTAGCTGGTTCACGTGCAATCCGCCTATATTACAGTAATGGAGTTATATACCCCACATTTCTCCTCGTGGCGGTGGCCATCAACACCGAGAGTCGGTAACCGGTGAAGGCGCAGTGTTTCTCCCTTGATAAATCCCTCCTTAACGTTGAGAGGATGGCAAGAAGAGAAATGCGTATATTGGAACGTTTCTGTGGCTTTGAAATAAGTTTGGACAGCAGGCCTCAGTTGCTGAAACGATGGATAGCGCTATCCGCTGGATGCTGGTTTATCCGGTGGATAGCGTTATCCATCGTTAGAACAACTGCGGCCAGGTGTTGTGTTTAAGGAGGCTCCTTAGAGTTTTATAGCCACGCGCAAGCTGAGCACCAGTATGGCGCGTAAAGCCTGATTTTTGTGACGTCAGCGTGACCAAATCTGTAAAATTAGCTGCTAATTTTCTCGCGTTCCCTTAGGTAATTTTTTTTTTTCAAATTGGCTCGGTACTAACCACATACAGTTCCTATCAAATACCCTATGTTTGTAAAAATCTGTCAGAGCTAATCGAATATGCTTAGAAAAATGGCCAATTACAGAATATTGGCAAAACCTTCTCAACGACCTTGACTTTTTATCACTTTAAAATGTCAGGAAATATCATTTCCATAATGTGGCAAAAAATAGAAAAATTTCGCCAAACAGACCTTTCGCACCGACGTTTTCGGGATATACCGCAAACCACGGTTTTCGGTTAGTCGTTTACTGTTAGAGGTTAACTCGATTTTGAACTTTAGCAAGCCGTTCCTGTTATGCACATCGGCGCCGCCATCTTGGATTTCATTCCTACAACTGTTCTCAAATCGAACAGCTCAAATTCTCCCAAAACTTATATTTGATCTTCAAAATTGTTCCCAATAGATAGCAAACAGATGTAACAACATTACTGATATGATCAAACGGGAGGTCTGTTTGATCTCTGGCTATAAAACCCTGCCGTAAATCACTTACCGCAAGAACGGTGTCTTGAAGTTAAAACTCGAACCGCAGACTGCAAACGTGGCGGCAAGGGCAAGATCACGTGATTTCACGAAAAATTCGCATTTCTTTCAAAAAAGAAGAATATATCTGCCTGTCATTGGATGTGATGTTGCCATGGTAACGGCCATAATCCATAAATTGACACCAAAAAAATAAGTCTTATTACATCAGTACCCGTACTGGTAAATCTCTACAGGGAAAACTTTAAGAGAAATTAACTAGGTTTCCTTTTGTAACTCTTGCCGTGTAGTGGGGGTATAAAAAAACCCCTTCTGGCGGCTGTTATGTTGGCAGATAATGTCCGCGGCTGTCCGAAAAATGAATATTTGGCCGGGAGCTTCGAGGGCAATTATGAAATTTTAAGGACAATCTGTCAGCCAAGGACATTATCAGCCAACATACCAGCAAGCCAGAAAGGAGTTTATTTATTTTATAACCTTCCCATTAATTTTCGTATCGCCCAAAAAAAAAAAAACCGCTCGTGAAAAGCCAGTGTTGAATGTGATGGCGATGATTCGTATTTTTGTTATGCACTGTTCAAAGTTTGACTAGAAAGAAAGCGTGTCGGACTCGGAAAAAAAAATCAAATCCTTTTAATTGTCGCCGGAGTCGAAAGCTCAAAACAAGTCGCTTTTTTTGCGTAAGGCCGGTTTACACGGTACGATTTGTCGGCCGGTTTTGTCGGGCCGATAAATCGTACCGTGTAAACTGTGTAAAACGTGTAATTGTTGGTTATAATTGAAAATACTCTAGGGAGCCACCTTAAAGCGAAGCAAGGTCCCTGGAAGACCTCGGTGTCTGCGAAAACTGCGTGTTCTGATGACATTTCACATGTACGTACATTTAATCGTGGGGTGGAATTGGCTAGCAAATTTAACAAAGTCGTCGATGTCGTCGTTGCTAATGCTCCACACTGAGAAAAATTATCAACGAACCTTTCACTGTTGAAGTGTGGCGACTTCACTATAGGTCTAGTGGGGCGAGCTCACTATAATTCCGAGGGTGAGTCAAGGGTCTGCCCCTTACGTTTCACGAACAGGAAGGATATTGAGACGGGGCTTACGGTTTTTATCTGAGAAAACTTGAGGGTCTACATTTGCAGATGAAATGTAGCACATGAAAGTCTGCTACGAGCCTAGAAGGCCCATCTGGCCAGGGCTTATCTCCGGTTACTGCAGGATGAAGCGACTAGAAGTATTCCTACTCCCCCCTGGATGGGATGCTAGTCCATCGCAGGGTTACCCCCAGCATTAATTTCGCCGGTACCCATTTATACACCTGGGTGGAGAGAGGCACCGTGAGAGTAAAGTGTCTTGCCCAAGAACACAACACAATGTCTCCGGCCAGGACCCGAACCCGGACCATTCGAACAATGTAGCACTTTCTGCACAGTTAGTTTTAAGACCCTGAGTGGTGGTCTGACATTGGATTTGAACGCACGATCTCGCACGCGAAAGCCCAATGCTCAACCAACTGAGCGCTCACTGGTCGTCGTTTATCTAAAACAACAATTCAAACAATCGGTTATCTAAAAACAACAAATCAACAATTTAAAAACAATAATTGAAACTAAACACGACATTGTTTAGGAGGCTATTTAGCTATTTACAATTGGAGATATCCAGAGATAAACCCACTCAGTTGTGACAAGCAATTTGAACTCCGTGCGAAAGACTCTAACCGCTGGACCACCCCGTCTCTGCGAGCACAAATTGGTCACTGTTAATTTTGACGAGTTGTCGTTTCCCAACACTAAAAGAGTTTTTATTTTGTCTGTTTCTTTAACTTTGGTGAGTGCGCCTCTGTTACGTCTTTTTAGTCATCGAGGCTGAACGCGAGATGCAGAGGTCAACTGCTAATATGGAGAGATGTTATGTTACCAATCGCGACTCGGTGATATGTGAAAGAAAACCCAAGGAGCAGTCTGATCTATGACCTTTAGTTCCGATTACTAGAGCAGATGCTCTGCCACTTACCTATAGGAGACTTGCAGGAGCTACTAGGCCGATTAAACAGGGTTTAGGCGACACCTGTTAACTTGTTAATAATAGAAACACTGTATCCACAGATGACAACCTCGAGCTGTCCGAAGACTTAGCGGAACTGTCCACTGAAATTTCCATCAAGCAAAAGCTGATTGATGAGCTTGAAACCAGTCAGAAAAAACTGCAGTCTATCAAGACTCAGTACGAGGAGAAGCTTTCTCTTCTGCACAACAAGATCAAGGAAACTGAAACAGAGAGAGATCAGGTGAGGTCCATAGAATGGCCTTGACGGAGGGTTTTCAGCTTAAGTTTGTTTTAAAGGAAGTCAACAATATTGTTTTTGCACATATTTTTCCTTGATAGCATAACATCATTGTGGCTCATCTGTGTGCAAAGTTGATGGTCGACTGTTCTAGCTGGTGGGTTAAATTAGGCGGGTTGATTGTCGATTGGCTCATCTCGTAAGAGAGATTACGTGACGTAACGAGACCACACAAGAAATTTTTTCGATGGTGGCTAAATAAGTGAAACCTCTCAAAGAACTCTTGCCACTGAAACTTTGCCGCGCGGAAACATTCCAATATTTTAAAATATATTTTTCTCTGTAGGTTTTACAAAGCATCAAAAATCAAGGTTCGAAATCTGATGAGAGGGTTCGCAAAGTACGCGACGACTACGAGAAGAAAATAAACCATTTGCAGGGTGAACTTAAAAAGATGCAGGCAGCTAAAAAGGAGCATGCGAGACTGCTGAGGCAGAAAGCTCAGAACGAGCAACAATTGAGAACTTTTCAGAGTGAGTTGAGCGAGCTGAAGAAGACAAAAGTTCGCTTGATGAAACAGATGAAGGAGGAGGCGGCGAAGAACAAGCAACAGGAAACGCAGAGAAATAAAGAGATCGCTCAGCTGAAGAAAGAATCGCGGCTGAGACAAATGACGATCAAAACCTTGGAAACGGAAAAACGGCAGAGGGATATTGTACTCAAGAGAAAACAAGAAGAGGTAGGCATGCGATTTAGACTAGAAGACTTTATTCACGGGTTTGGACGCAGTCTTGGCGGGCACCCACGCGTTCCCAGGGGGTTTCTTCGCCGAGAGTTGAGCACGAGTTCCCTGCCCTCTCCACTGTTAACGGAGTAGGATTTCTCGGCGTGCAGAAAAAACAACAACAGCGGTACAACGTTTGGATGGGAGTCGATAAGAAATGTGTGTCTGTGACGGGCTACTTAAAAATATTAGAGCCCCGGCACCGGCTTCAAGATTTTCGTCAACATCAGTTCCATTCTGTCGAACAGCAGTGCCGAAACCGTTTGCCATCTGGGATAAAACACCAAAAAATGATCTTTGACCTTGCGGGACCAAGCGAGAAATTCCGATCGGGCAAGACAGCCCGCTCGGGAAGCCAATCACAGCGCGGGAGTTGGTTCATCTTGCCCGCTCACGGAGCTAGTCATTTAATGAATTGAATAAATGAAAAGCGTTTTAACTTTGCTTCGACAGTCATTTAACATTTCTTTCTTGGCCACAAATGTTAAATGAAGTTGAAGTCTCATTCCAACACTGTTAGTTTATGTATGATTATGTGGAGTAATCGGTCTCTCAAAGACGTGTCCATCGTAACAATTATCGCGTCACTGCTGTTCGAATGTTGACGATATTTGAAACCATTTGCCATCCACTGCTTTAAAATGTTCAACAAGGTAACAAGTTCACCAAAATTCGAACGGTGTTTAAGAAATGTGGAGGTTGTTTGCCTTGGCACGTATTGTGTTTGCTTAGAAACAACAACGCCCGTTCACCGCAACGTTTCGCTCGTGCATGGCATCACGATTGGTATTCATTTATACTTTGCGTTCCAATGCAGCTTGCGGCTGCAAACCAAAATTTTGCTTGAAGGTGAGCACACACTGTCTGAACAACTCTGTCAAGCTTCTGTCCATTGCTTTGAATGATCGTTCGTACAGGCAAAAACTCTACCACAACGAAATGGTTGACGATATTTTGTGCCTAAAATTCCCCAGCGATTTGACATCCTCGCCTTGTGAATTAAATTAGAACTGTGACACAAACGTGCACTAAACGTTTCCACTACTTTCCTTGTATTTCGCACTCTGTCGGAATTCCCTTGTAATGATAATTTCCTAACTGCGGAATTCTTGAAAATTGCATTGGGAAGCTGTTATAGAAAACTCACCTTTCTGAAAAACACTCCTCAGGTAAAAGCCCTCAGGCGTCAGCAAAAACCCGTTTCGGGTAAACTGGGAGAACAGCGAAATCAAACTATTGTGAGTGGACGAGAAGTTAACGGCTTGGAGACAAGTACGCAGACATCCTATCAAAGCACCACCTCACAGGGCTCCTACTCAAGCTCTACACTCACCAAATCCTCTTCAAGTTCGCGACTTCCCGTTGCGGCCGGCAAGCCAACTGGGTTGCCTGTGAAATCGCCTAGGAGAAAAACGACCTTAGAACAAGCTTCAAGAAGTGCAAAGAAGAAATGGGATATCATTGACAAGAAGGTATTCTGATGTTCTAATCTAATCGCTGACTGCTGTTAGGCCGGGAGAAAGACGTTTTTGTTTCTGTGTGGAGCAGAGTGAGAGAATAATTCATCCTCCATTCACGAACTCTACGCCGTATGAGGGTAGGGTTTGTTTGTTCTTCTTCCCTTTACTCCGAGAGGTTTTTTTTCGTGCCCTCCGGCTTTCAACTGTCATAAAGAAACAAAATGTTTTATTGAATTTGATTTGAAGTCTTCCTATCAACACGTTACAGTGAATTACATAAGAGTGTTGATCTATCACTTTGCGGCCTTGCCCCAGCACAATTAAAAATGGATTTATTTTTAGATAAACTTTGCGCGCGCAACAAACAAAGGGCCACCAATTTTTAACCAATCAGAAAAGCCCTTGTCACGCGTGACTGCTTCTGTCATGTTTTTTTTCAGGGACATGACAACTGATTTTCGCGGGAACGGGTATTCTAAAAATAGACTCATTTGTGACCGTGCTGAGGAGCCCACCCATGCCATGACAACACTCTTACCTACTTGTTCCTAATCTAGGAAAGAATTTGTCCTCGGCTTAATGACTTTTCGACTTCAGTTGGTAAAGGAGTCCTCTTCGTCTTTATCATTAATGTTGAAGTCTGACTTTTGGGTTTCTTTGAAACCGATGCTTTTCTTAAACACCAGGTGACGTCACTAATCATCAAGAAACAGACTATTTCAAATATGGAATCGGACATGGATCGTTGGATACAGGACAGGGATCGACTCAGTAAACAGTTAGAGAAGTGTCAGATGAAATATGACAGCCTTGTCGCATTTCAGAAGGTACACGTTGCACCTTGCCGATTTTTTTGAAATGTTCTCTTTCGTGATCACTCCACCGTTACAAGAGAAATTCTTAAAGAACGTCATTATGGAATATGTGTAAATTGAGTTAGGATACAAGCGAAGCTTTCGAAAGCTCGAGAGTAGTATAAGAGTACTCGAGGCGTACCCGAGAACAAAGCTCTCCAAACTTCTTAAGTGCTTCTTGACGCTGTGTACGGAACCCAAAGCGAGAACCAGTTTTTTCATGACGTTGTCGCACAAATTTGCATTTTCTGCAAAGCACGGTTTTGTTCACGTTCTGCAAAAAAAGATAAGATAAACAAATTTGATCGGCGCGTCACTTACCTGTTTTGCGGACGAAACCTTCAACAACAAATAGCGCGAAAGCGTCAGCAAAGAAGATAAAGATATTTTTTAGTTTGGAACTTTTGCTTGTTTTCCCATTGCAGTTGTATGAAATTAGCCCTTGTTTTGGCA
>NC_090869.1:62410238-62430238 GCF_036669935.1 Montipora foliosa | reverse complement strand
GATATGTTGGATGATGTTGGAGGATGGGCTCATGTATGGCTATTACATGGCTGGTCACGATGTGTCCCCTCCTTGATGAGCTCATGTATGGCTATTACATGGCTGGTCACGAAGTGTCCCCTGGTTAATGGGCTTATCTATAGCTATTACATGGCTGGTCACAAAGTGTCCCCTGGTCTATGGGCTCCAGTATGGCTTAACATGGCTTGTCACGAAGTGTCCCCTGGTTGATTGGTTGATGTATGGCTAGTACATGGCTGGTCACGAAGTGTCCCCTGGTTAATGGGCTCATGTATGGCTATTACATGGCTGGTCACGAAGTGTTTCCTGGTAAATAGGGTCATGTGATGCTATTACATGGCTGGTCACGAAGTGTCCCCTGGTTGATTGGTTCATGTATGGCTATTACATGGCTGGTCACGAAGTGTCCACTGGTTGATGGGGTCATGTGATGCTATTACATGGCTGGTCACGAAGTGTCCCCTGGTTGATTGGTTCATGTATGGCTATTACATGGCTGGTCACGAAGTGTTACCTGGTTAATAGGGTCATGTGATGCTATTACATGGCTGGTCACGAAGTGTTCCCTGGTTAATAGGGTCATGTGATGCTATTACATGGCTGGTCACGAAGTGTCCCCTGGTTGATTGGTTCATGTATGGCTATTACATGGCTGGTCACGAAGTGTCCACTGGTTGATGGGGTCATGTGATGCTATTACATGGCTGGTCACGAAGTGTCCCCTGGTTGATTGGTTCATGTATGGCTATTACATGGCTGATCACGAAGTGTCCACTGGTTGATGGGCTCATGTATGGCTATTACATGGCTGGTCACGAAGTGTCCCCTGGTTGATTGGTTCATGTATGGCCATTACATGGCTTGTCACGAAGTGTCCACTGGTTGATGGGGTCATGTGATGCTATTACATGCCTGGTCACGAAGTGTCCCCTGGTTGATTGGTTCATGTATGGCTATTACATGGCTGGTCACGAAGTGTCCACTGGTTAATGGGCTCATGTATGGCTATTACATGACTGGTCACGAAGTGTCCCCTGGTTGATGGGCTCATGTATGGCTATTACATGGCTGGTCACGAAGTGTCCCCTGGTTCATGGGTTCATGTACGGCTTTTGCATGGCTGGTCACGAAGTGTCCCCTGGTTAATGGGCTCATCTATGGCTATTACATGGCTGGTCACGAAGTGTCCCCTGGTCTATGGGCTCATGTATGGCTTAACATGGCTGGTCACAAAGTGTCCCCTGGTTGATAGGTTCATGTATGGCTAGTGCATGGCTGGTCACGAAGTGTCCCCTGGTCTATGGGCTCATGTATGGCTTAACATGGCTGGTCACAAAGTGTCCCCTGGTTGATAGGTTCATGTATGGCTAGTGCATGGCTGGTCACGAAGTGTCCTCTGGTTGATGGGTTCATGTATGCCTATTACATGGCTGGTCACGAAGTGTCCCCTGGTTGATTGGCTTATTTATGGCTATTACATGGCTGGTCACGAAGTGTCCCCTTGTTGATTGGTTCATGTATGGCTATTACATGGCTGGTCACGAAGTGTCCACTGGTTGATGGGGTCATGTGATGCTATTACATGGCTGGTCACGAAGTGTCCCCTGGTTGATTGGTTCATGTATGGCTATTACATGGCTAATCACGAAGTGTCCACTGGTTGATGGGCTCATGTATAGCTATTACATGGCTGGTCACGAAGTGTCCCCTGGTTGATTGGTTCATGTATGGCTATTACATGGCTGGTCACGAAGTGTCCACTGGTTGATGGGCTTATGTATGGCTATTACATGACTGGTCACGAAGTGTCCCCTGGTAGATGGGCTCATATATGGCTATTACATGGCTGGTCACGAAGTGTCCCCTGGTTCATGGGTTCATGTACGGCTTTTGCATGGCTGGTCACGAAGTGTCCCCTGGTTAATGGGCTCATCTATGGCTATTACATGGCTGGTCACGAAGTGTCCCCTGGTTAATAGGCTTATGTATAGCTATTACATGGCTGGTCACAAAGTGTCCCCTGGTCTATGGGCTCCTCTATGGCTTAACATGGCTTGTCACGAAGTGTCCCCTGGTTGATTGGTTCATGTATGGCTAGTACATGGCTGGTCACGAAGTGTCCCCTGGTTAATGGGCTCATGTATGGCTATTACATGGCTGATCACGAAGTGTCCCCTGGTTGATGGGTTCATGTATGGCTATTACATGGCTGGTCACGAAGTGTTCCCTGGTTAATAGGGTCATGTGATGCTATTACATGGCTGGTCACGAAGTGTCCCCTTGTTGATTGGTTCATGTATGGCTATTACATGGCTGGTCACGAAGTGTCCACTGGTTGATAGGGTCATGTGATGCTATTACATGGCTGGTCACGAAGTGTCCCCTGGTTGATTAGTTCATGTATGGCTATTACATGGCTGGTCACGAAGTGTCCACTGGTTGATTGGTTCATGTATGGCTATTACATGGCTGGTCACGAAGTGTTTCCTGGTTAATAGGGTCATGTGATGGTATTACATGGCTGGTCACGAAGTGTCCCCTAGTTGATTGGTTCATGTTTGGCTATAACATCGCTGGTCTCGAAGTGTCCCCTGGTTGTTGGGCTCATGTATGGCTATTACATGGCTGGTCACAAAGTGTCCCCTGGTTGATGGGTTCATGTATGGCTATAACATGGCTGATCACGAAGTGTCCACTGGTCTATGGGCTCATGTATGGCTATAACATGGCTGGTCACGAAGTGTCCCCTGCTTGATGAGCTCATGTATGGCTATAACCTGCCTAATCACAAAGTGTCCCCTGGTTAATGGGTTTATGTATAGCTATTACATGGCTAGTCATGAAGTGTCTCCTGGTCTATGGGCTCATAAATGGCTACTACATGGCTGGTCACGAAGTGTCCCCTGGTTGATTGGTTCATGTTTGGCTAGTACATGGCTGGTCACGAAGTGTCCCCTGGTTGATGGGCTCATGCATTGCTATTACATGGCTAGTCATGAAGTGTCCCCTGGTTGATGGGCTTATGTATGGCTCTTACATGGCTAGTCACGAAGTGTCCCCTGGTTCATGGGTTCATGTATGGCTATTACTTGCTGGTCACGAAATGTTCCCTGATTAATAGGGTCATGTATGGCTATAACATGGCTGGTCACGAAGTGTCCCCTGCTTGATGAGCTCATGTATGGCTATAACCTGCTTAATCACAAAGTGTCCCCTGGTTAATGGGCTTATGTATAGCTATTACATGGCTGGTCATGAAGTGTCTCCTGGTCTATGGGCTCATATATGGCTACTACATGGCTGGTCACGAAGTGTCCCCTGATTGATGGGCTAATCTATGGCTATTACATGGCTGGTCACGAAGTGTCCCCTGGTTAATGGGCTCATGTATGGCTATTACATGGCTGGTCACGAAGTGTCCCCTGGTTGATTGGCTCATGTATGGCTATTACATGGCTGATCACGAAGTGTCCCGTGGTTGATGGGCCCATGCATGACTATAACATAGCTGGTCACGAAGTGTCCCCTGGTTGATGGGTTTATGTATGGCTATTACATGGCTGGTCACGAAGTGTTCCCCAATCTGTGGGGTTATGTATGGCTATTACATGGCTGGTCACGAAGTGTCCTCTGGTTGATGGGTTTATGTATGGCTATTGCATGGCTGGTCACGAAGTGTCCCCTAGTTGATGGGCTCATCTATGGGTATTACATGGCTGGTCAGGAAGTGTCCCCTGGTCTATGGGCTCATGCATGGCTTACCATGGCTGGTCACGAAGTGTCCCCTGGTTGAATTCTTCATGTATGGCTAGTACATGGCTGGTCACGAAGTGTCCCCTGGTTAATGGGCTCATGTATGGCTATTACAGGGCTGGTCACGAAGTGTCCCCTGGTTAATTGGT
Organism: Montipora foliosa; assembly: GCF_036669935.1. Lineage (NCBI taxonomy): Eukaryota > Metazoa > Cnidaria > Anthozoa > Scleractinia > Acroporidae > Montipora > Montipora foliosa. The sequence continues at coordinate 62,426,315 of NC_090869.1, read as the reverse complement.
TCATGTTTGGCTATGACATGGCTGGTCGCGAAGTGTCCCCTGGTTGATGGGCTCACGTATCGCTATTACATGGCTGCTCACGAAGTGTCCCCTGGCTGATGGGCTCATGTATGGCTATTACATGGCTGGTCACAAAGTGTCCCCTGGTTGATGGGTTCATGTATGGCTATAACATGGCTGGTCACGAAGTGTCCCCTTGTCTATGGGCTCATGTATGGCTATAACATGGCTGGTCACGAAGTGTCCCCTGCTTGATGAGCTCATGTATGGCTATTACATGCCTAATCACTAAGTGTCCCCTGATTAATAGGCTTATGTATAGCTATTACATGGCTGGTCATGAAGTGTCCCCTGGTCTATGGGCTCATGTATGGCTACTACATGGCTGGTCACGAAGTGTCCCCTGGTTGATTGGTTCATGGATGGCTAGTACATGGGTGGTCACGAAGTGTGCACTGGTTGATGGGCTGATATATGGTTAATACATGGCTGGTCACAAAGTGTCCCTTGGTTAATGGGGTCATGCATGGCTATTACTTGGCTAGTCACGAAGTGTCCCCTGGTTGATGGGCTCATATATGGCTATTACATGGCTGGTCACGAAGTGTCCCCTTTTTATTGGTTCATGTATGGCTATTACATGGCTTGTCACGAAGTGTCCACTGGTTGATGGGGTCATGTGATGCTATAACATGGCTGGTCACGAAGTGTCCCCTGGTTGATTGGTTCATGTATGGCTATTACATGGCTGGTCACGAAGTGTCCACTGGTTGATGGGCTCATGTATGGCTATTACATGACTGGTCACGAAGTGTCCCCTGGTTGATGGGCTCATGTATGGCTATTACATGGCTGGTCACGATTTTTCCCTTGTTCATGGGTTCATGTACGGCTTTTGCATGGCTGGTCACGAAGTGTCCCCTGGTTAATGGGCTCATCTATGGCTATTACATGGCTGGTCACGAAGTGTCCCCTTGTCTATGGGCTCATGTATGGCTTAACATGGCTGGTCACAAAGTGTCCCCTGGTTGATAGGTTCATGTATGGCTAGTGCATGGCTGGTCACGAAGTGTCCTCTGGTTGATGGGTTCATGTATGCCTATTACATGGCTGGTCACGAAGTGTCCCCTGGTTGATTGGCTTATTTATGGCTATTACATGGCTCGTCACGAAGTGTCCCCTGGTTAATAGGCTTATGTATAGCTATTACATGGCTGGTCACAAAGTGTCCCCTGGTCTATGGGCCCCTCTATGGCTTAACATGGCTTGTCACGAAGTGTCCCCTGGTTGATTGGTTCATGTATGGCTAGTACATGGCTGGTCACGAAGTGTCCCCTGGTTAATGGGCTCATGTATGGCTATTACATGGCTGATCATGAAGTGTGCCCTGGTTGATGGGTTCATGTATGGCTATTACATGGCTGGTCACGAAGTGTTCCCTGGTTAATAGGGTCATGTGATGCTATTACATGGCTGGTCACGAAGTGTCCCCTGGTTGATTGGTTCATGTATGGCTATTACATGGCTGGTCACGAAGTGTCCACTGGTTGATAGGGTCATGTGATGCTATTACATGGCTGGTCACGAAGTGTCCCCTGGTTGATTAGTTCATGTATGGCTATTACATGGCTGGTCACGAAGTGTCCACTGGTCTATGGGCTTATGTATGGCTATAACATGGCTGGTCACGAAGTGTCCCCTGCTTGATGAGCTCATGTATGGCTATAACCTGCCTAATCACAAAGTGTCCCCTGGTTAATGGGCTTATGTATATCTATTACATGGCTAGTCATGAAGTGTCTCCTGGTCTATGGGCTCATATATGACTACTACATGGCTGGTCACGAAGTGTTCCCTGGTTCCCTGGTTGATTGGTTCATGTTTGGCTAGTACATGGCTGGTCACGAAGTGTCCCCTGGTTGATGGGCTCATGCATTGCTATTACATGGCTAGTCATGAAGTGTCCCCTGGTTGATGGGCTTATGTATGGCTATTACATGGCTAGTCACGAAGTGTCCCCTGGTTCATGGGTTCATGTATGGCTATTACTTGCTGGTCACGAAATGTTCCCTGATTAATAGGGTCATGTATGGCTATAACATGGCTGGTCACGAAGTGTCCCCTGCTTGATGAGCTCATGTATGGCTATAACCTGCTTAATCACAAAGTGTCCCCTGGTTAATGGGCTTATGTATAGCTATTACATGGCTGGTCATGAAGTGTCTCCTGGTCTATGGGCTCATATATGGCTACTACATGGCTGGTCACGAAGTGTCCCCTGATTGATGGGCTAATCTATGGCTATTACATGGCTGGTCACGAAGTGTCCCCTTTTTAATGGGCTCATGTATGGCTATTACATGGCTGGTCACGAAGTGTCCCCTGGTTGATTGGCTCATGTATGGCTATTACATGGCTGATCACGAAGTGTCCCGTGGTTGATGGGCCCATGCATGACTATAACATAGCTGGTCACGAAGTGTCCCCTGGTTGATGGGTTTATGTATGGCTATTACATGGCTGGTCACGAAGTGTTCCCCAATCTGTGGGGTCATGTATGGCTATTACATGGCTGGTCACGAAGTGTCCTCTGGTTGATGGGTTTATGTATGGCTATTGCATGGCTGGTCACGAAGTGTCCCCTAGTTGATGGGCTCATCTATGGGTATTACATGGCTGGTCAGGAAGTGTCCCCTGGTCTATGGGCTCATGCATGGCTTACCATGGCTGGTCACGAAGTGTCCCCTGGTTGAATTCTTCATGTATGGCTAGTACATGGCTGGTCACGAAGTGTCCCCTGGTTAATGGGCTCATGTATGGCTATTACAGGGCTGGTCACGAAGTGTCCCCTGGTTAATTGGTTCATGTTTGGCTATTACTTGCTGGTCACGAAATGTTCCCTGATTAATAGGGTCATGTATGGCTATTACATGGCTGGTCACGAAGTGTCCACTGGTTGATGGGCTCATGTATGGCTATTACATGGATGGTCACCAAGTGTCCCCCGGGTGATGGGCTCATGTATGGCTATTACATGGCTGGTCACGAAGTGTCCCCTGGTTCATGGGTTCATTTACGGCTCTTGCATGGCTGGTCACGAAGTGTCCCGTGGTTAATGGGCTTATCTATGGCTATTACATGGCTGGTCACGAAGTGTCCCCTGGTCTATGGGCTCATGTATGGCTTAACATGGCTGGTCACAAAGTGTCCCCTGGTTGATAGGTTCATGTATGGCTAGTGCATGGCTGGTCACAAAGTGTCCTCTGGTTGATGGGTTCATGTATGGCTATTACATGGCTGGTCACGAAGTGTCCCTTGGTTAATGGGCTTATGTATAGCTATTACATGGCTGGTCACGAAGTGTCCCCTGGTCTATGTTCTCCTGTATGGCTTAACATGGCTTGTCACGGAGTGTCCCCTGGTTGATTGGTTCATGTATGGCTAGTACATGGCTGGTCACGAAGTGTCCCCTGGTTAATGGGCTCATGTATGGCTATTACATGGCTGATCACGAAGTGTCCCCTGGTTGATGGGTTCATGTATGGCTATTACATGGCTGGTCACGAAGTGTTCCCTGGTTAATAGGGTCATGTGATGCTATTACATGGCTGGTCACAAAGTGTCCCTTGGTTGATTGGTTCATGTATGGCCATTAGATGGCTGGTCACGAAGTGCCCACTGGTTGATAGGGTCATGTGATGCTATTTTATGGCTGGTCACGAAGTGTCCCCTGGTTGATTAGTTCATGTATGGCTATTACATGGCTGGTCACAAAGTGTCCACTGGTTGATGGGCTCATGTATGGCTATTACATGGCTGGTCACGAAGTGTCCACTGGTTGATGGGCTCATGTATGGCTATTACATGGCTGGTCACAAAGTGTCCCCTGGTTGATGGGTTCATGTATGGCTATTGCATGGCTGGTCACGAAGTGTTCCCTGGTTGATTGTTTCATGTGTGGCTATTACATCGCTGGTCACAAAGTGTCCCCTGGTTGATGGGCTCATGTATGGCTATTACATGGCCGGTCAAAAGTGTCCCCTGGTTGATGGGTTCATGTATGGCTATTGCATGGCTGGTCACGAAGTGTCCCCTGGTTAATGGGCTCATGTATGGCTATTACATGGCTCGTCATGAAGTGTCCCCTGGTTAATGGGGTCATTTGATGGTATTACATGGCTGGTCACGAAGTGTCCCCTAGTTGATTGTTTCATGTTTGGCTATTACATCGCTGGTCACAAAGTGTCCCCTGGTTGATGGGCTCATGTATGGCTATTACATAGGTGGTCACGAAGTGTCCCCTGGTTAATGGGGTCATTTGATGGTATTACATGGCTGGTCACGAAGTGTCCCCTGGTTGATTGTTTCATGTTTGGCTATTACATCGCTGGTCACGAAGTGTCCCCTGGTTGTTGGGCTCATGTATGGCTATTACATGGCTGGTCACAAAGTGTCCCCTGGTTGATGGGTTCATGTATGGCTATAACATGGCTGGTCACGAAGTGTCCCCTTGTCTATGGGCGCATGTATGGCTATAACATGGCTGGTCACGAAGTGTCCCCTGCTTGATGAGCTCATGTATGGCTATTACATGCCTAATCACAAAGTGTCCCCTGATTAATGGGCTTATGTATAGCTATTACATGGCTGGTCATGAAGTGTCCCCTGGTCTATGGGCTCATGTATGGCTACTACATGGCTGGTCACGAAGTGTCCCCTGGTTGATTGGTTCATGGATGGCTAGTACATGGGTGGTCACGAAGTGTGCACTGGTTGATGGGCTCATGTATGGCTAATACATGGCTGGTCACAAAGTGTCCCTTGGTTAATGGGGTCATGCATGGCTATTACTTGGCTAGTCACGAAGTGTCCCCTGGTTGATGGGCTCATATATGGCTATTACATGGCTGGTCACAAAGTGTCCCCTGGTTAATGGGTTCATGTATGGCTATTACTTCCTGGTCACGAAGTGTTCCCTGGTTAATGGGGTCATGTGATGCCATTACATGGCTGGTCACGAAGTGTCCCCTGATTGATGGGCTCATCTATGGCTATTACATGTCTGGTCACGAAGTGTCCCCTGATTAATGGGCTCATGTATGGCTATTACATAGCTGGTCACGAAGTGTCCCCTAGTTGACGGGCTCATCTATGCCTATTACTTGGCTGCTCACGAAGTGTCCCCTGGTTGATTAGTTTATGTAAGGGTATTACATGGCTGGTCACGAAGTGTTTCCTGCTTGATGAGCTTATGTATGGTTATTACATGGCTAATCATGAAGTGTCCCCTGGTCTATGGGCTCATGTATGGGTATAACATGGATGGTCACAAAGTGTCCCCTGGTTGATGGGCTTGTGTATGGCTATAACATGGCTGGTCACGAAGTGTCCCCTGCTTGATGAGCTCATGTATGGTTATGACATGGCTAATCACAAAGTGTCCCCTGGTTAATGGGATTATGTATAGGTATTACATGGCTGGTCATGAAGTGTCCCCTTGTCTATGGGCTCATGTGTGGCTACTACATGGCTGGTCACGAAGTGTCCCCTGGTTGATTGGTTCATGTATGGCTAGTACTTGGCTGGTCACAAAGTGTCTGCTGGTTGATGGGCTCATGTATCGCTGGTACATGGCTGGTCACGAAGTGTCCACTGGTTGATGGGCTCATGTATTACTATTAAAAGGCTGGTCACAAAGTGTTTCCTGGTTGATTGGTTCATGTATGGCTATGAAATGGCTGGTCACGAAGTGTCCCCTGATTGATGGGCTCATCTATGGCTTTTACATGGCTGCTCACGAAGTGTTCCCTGGTTGATGGGCTCATTTATGGCTATTTTCTGGCTATTACATGGCTGGTCACGAAGTGTCCTGTGGTTGATGGGCCCATGCATGGCTATAACATGGCTAGTCACGAAGTGTCCCCTGGTTGATTGGTTCATGTATGGCTATTACATGGCTGGTCACGAAGTGTCCCCTGGTCAATGGGCTCATGTATGGATATTACATGGTTAGTCACGAAGTGTCCCCTGATTGATGGGCTCATCTATGCCTATTACATGGCTGCTAACGAAGTGTCCCCTGGTTGATTGGTTCATGTAAGGGTATTACATGGCTGGTCACGAAGTGTCCCCTGCTTGATGAGCTTATGTATGGCTATAACATGGCTGGTCACGAAGTGTCCCCTGGTTGATTGGTGCATGTATGGCTAGTACGTGGCTGGTCACGAAGTGTCCACTGGTTGATTGGCTCATGTATGGCTATTAAATGGCTGGTCACGAGGTGTCGCGTGGTTCATTGGTTGATGCATGGCTATTACATGGCTGGTCACAAAGTGTCCCCTGGTTGATTGGTTCATGTATGGCTAGTACATGGCTGGTCACGAAGTGTCCCCTGGTTGATGGGCTCATTTATGGCTATTACATGGCTGGTTATGAAGTGTCCCCTGGTCTATGGGCTCATGTATGGCTATAACATGGCTGGTCACGAAGTGTCCCCTGGTTGATTGGTTCATGTATGGCTATAACATGGCTGGTCACGAAGTGTCCCCTGGTTAATGGGCTCATGTATGGCTATTACATGGCTGGTCACGAAGTGTCCCCTGGTTGATTGGTTGATGTATGGCTATTACATGGTTGGTCACGAAGTGTCCTCTGGTTAATGGGCTCTTGTATTGCTATTACATGGCTGGTCACGAAGTGTCCCCTGGTTGATTGCTTCGTGTATGGCTATTACATGGCTGGTCTATGGGCGAAGTATGCTATAACTGGATTGTTGCGGACGGATTTTAAGTAAATAGTGAGACTGAAAGATTCACTGTAGTTTTTCCACGTTGTCGCCAGAACCTTCATTTTGGCCATTTCACGTAGTAGTTTTGACGAGTACGAGAGAGAATTGTTTAAAAATGCCACTGTCGTTCCCAGAGTCTCTTTTTTGATGTCTCTTCTTAACGACAATGGAGAGGTTGCAAAAATGCGTGCTGCACGTGCAGCACGATCTTGTTGGTTCTTTTAACCAATAATATTACTGCTTTTTGGCGTTGTCGTTGCTGTAGCCGTCGTTTTGCTCTTAAGGCCTGGCCAAACGCTCGCAACATTTCAACGCAACATCTTGCAACATTGTTGGGCTCAATATTTTGCGTACGTTTGGCCACTCTGTTGCGATATGTTGGATCAAATTTGAAAAGGGTTGCATGATGTTGTACTCGTTTGGCCAGGTTCACGCAACATTGTTGCATTAGGAAGGCATGCGTGCTAGGTCCACTTGTTGTGCGCCAGGGGCCTGGGGCACATAAACATCGACACGTTGCGTTGAAAATGTTGCGAGCGTTTGGCCAGACCCTTAAACGCCCTGTTGTCAGGACGAGAGCGGCAATGAAATGTACCAGATTGTTAAACACGCGAGGGGGGCGTGCAAAGCCTTTGTTGTTGTTTTTCATTACGCCTATGTTTTCATGGCTTTCTTCATCGGTGCTTGTACGCTGTGTTTCGTCAAAACTCGTTCCATTTGTGTTCTGTTGCAATTATTATGTTAACTCCAAACCGTAATTGGAAAACAGAGAAAGTAAACAAGACAATGGCTGCAACCACACTAGGGTACTTAACTGGGTTTATATCCAGTTAATTGAAATGAACCGGTTTAAAACAGTTATGAATGCGGCCGCATCTCTTCGGTGTTAACCGGCTTTTAACCGGGTTATGCAAATTAACGCAAAAACAATACATTTTCTTAACCGGGTTAGGTATTTTTAAACCCCCTCGCTGGGTAATTTAAGGCGGGTTAACCGGGTTAAGTTTGGGGAATTTTTTAAAGGGTTAATTTAAATTTAACATGGTTAACTCCTAAGTATGGCCTCGGCCAATAACCTTTTCAGAAAAAATAAGTTTTCATATGAACTTTCTCAAGGGCCATGAAGCATCTTCAAAAGAGGCGTCAGCCAAAGAGGTGGAAGCAAGGCTCAATGCCATGAAACAACACAACGAGCTTCAGCAGGAGCTTCTCCAACATGTGCTTCAATACCATGACAACTTTAGCAGCATTGAAAATCTGGCAGCCGTGGCAGCTGGAACGGACTCGGAACTCAGTGGTTCAGAGCTTAGGGATCGGCTCATGGGATCGCTGGTATGAAACTGTTTCGTTGTTGTCGTGGGATACAACGTATGGATATATAATAGGTGGCAGCTTCGCTGAGAAGTTTGGGTGGCCATACTTTTGAGATATCGAGGTCCCGGGCTTAAGGGAGTGCGGTGTGTTGCTACGGATGTAATGGTTAAGTAATTTGAGAGAATTTGGCGTTATTTTGGTCAGTTTCCAACTTTTGTAAACCAGTAACCCTAAATGTGACGTCATCGTGCAATGCTCATGGTCACGTGACCAATAATTCAGAGTTTTCTTTTATTATAAAAGAAAACTCTAAATTTGTCTATGTGCTACACAATTTGGGTATTTAATCAGTGGTTTGATCATTTGTGTTCGTTTTTGTATCCAGCCAAGCATGGTTTTCTTTTTAAAGAGATAAACGATACTGAAATACCCATAACTTTTTCAAAATAGAAATAGACCACCGGAAATTTAGCTTTTTCTCAAACCGGAAGTCAGTTCGTTTAGGCATGCGCAGTTGATCTGAGAATGAGCTTGAGAAAGGGCAAGGAAAAGCCTTTGATGCAAACAACTGTTCGTGTGGTGATTTTTGCTTGTGAGTGCGTTTTCTGGTCAGCTCACGATATGATGACATCAGTCATCGGAAGTAACATTTCACTTCCTTAGCAACGCGCGAAAAATCCATCTGTGGGGCCTCAAACCACTAGCCTCAAATTTCCTTAATTCAACTCCTTGCTTACGTTAAAAAGGGATGGAAAGATGGAGGAACTGGGGAGTGATTTCAGCACTCGCTAGACCTCAATCTTTCCCTCCCCTTTCAGTGCTTGCTATACAGGCAAGCGAAAATTGATGAATTTATCACTGGAGAATGTTCTAACTTACAGTTTTGTTTTCACGATCTTTTAGACAAGCTTGAATTCACTGAAAGACGAATCAGGAACGATTTCCAGGTATAGCTTTTTACAGCATATAGGTTTTTATTTACAGCTGAGTGGCATTGTGTATTAACTTCCATCATTCCAGTAGTGTTTACTTGAGGCAGTCTTGAATAATAGACCTATCGTTTGGTTTCTAACAGAAGCTCGAGTGGTAACACCATTAAAGATTCAAGCGAAGAAGGACAGTCTCAACCCGCGCCGAAACCTAAAGATAAGGTAACTGCGTCCATTTAAACGAAGTGTCAGCAGGTTTGATTTAATCAAGACATGCGCACACACCAGTGGTAGAACTGTGTCCTGTCATTGCATCAATAGAAACGTTTCCTCGGTTTAGATTTGGACCCTGACGTCCTTGGTTTTGCAGACGTTACAGTGCTAGTGGGTTACGAATAACTGTTACGTGTTACGGTGTTTAAACTCTGTGTCAGATTAAAGGGGGTACTATAATAAGTTTCAAGTATTCTTTTTACTCGGGGTACCTGTAAGGTAGTTATAAATGGGGTGGATAACCGGAATTGCAGAAGAATGCACAATAAAATTTCGTGCAAGGATTTCAATTGGCTAAAGGAAAGCATTACATCATTTGCAGCAATTCAAGGCACCTCCTCTACTGACTTTGATATATTTTTTCGCGATTGTGGTAAATCTAGATCTGTTCAAACTGTTATTGTCTTTATTGTGTATGGCGAATCGATTTTTGCCTGGGGCGCTCGAAATGCATACGGAAGCACACTGAAAGATGAGGAGCGTCAGTTTCGGAACGGGTCGGTTCGCGATTTCAGAGAAAAATACCAAGAACACTCAAATGTGCAGAAGAATAGGGAAGTACAAATGACAACAATGTATTTTATTATCTGTTTCATCGTTGTGTACAGTTTCCGTCTTCGTTCAAACCGGCGGTCTCATGGATTATAACAAAGCTTAAGCTTTATTAAAGCTTGAACCGAATGTGTGGATGATAGTCTTGTGCACGATTTTTAGTTTCATGTCAGACTTGGTGAATACAATGAATGTAGGAAATGAGTTGGACTCTGGTTTATCAAGGCTATCAAGACATACGCATCTTGTGTTAACAGAATTACCAACAGAAGTCAGTTTTCAACACCACTTATTAGATTCACCACATTCCAAGACAGTTACAGTCGGGGTGGGTGTGGCAGTGTCCATGGGAATTCTGCAATATGTTTTGCTTATTGTCCCTTCTTGCCAAATGCTTTTGAAAATTTGAGCACATGTGACCAGATATGTTTCGTTTATTTTGACATGCTGTGCACGTGAGTAAGTTGCAAATGGAAGAAAGGAAACCCTGGGAAACTTAAGAAATTCATCATTTATACCGGCCAAACAGCACTCGAATTCATGTGATTACCTATACTGATTTTACACTAGATACAAAAAAAAAAAGAACTTTAGTAAAGTGTCAAGTCGGTCTAGCGCTGGAGCACTAATTGGGGACACTGTAAACTGAAATTAACAATGAACTCAAATCAAGTCAAATGCTGATTGAAAACCTCTCGGTGCAGAGTAGAGGACCAACAAATTCAACCCACAAATGACGCCGAGTCTGGGAATTGAACCCGGGCCACATTGGTGGGAGGCGAGTGCTCTCACCACTGCGCCATCCCTGCACTCCGCGCCATCCCTGCCCCCCCCCCTCAAGATTTAGAGATTCAGTTCAAAGAAAATTGGTATTTTCAATCGCCGTGGGGTGCAGTTTTCAGTTTCATACTCGTCCCCAAAGAAACTTCCAGTGCAAATCCTCTCAAATCTTGTACTGTCAAAATCGCTAGGCCGTTAAGGGTATCCCGAGTAAACGCTGACTTCAGCGTATTATTACTGATACAAACGCTTTCATTGCGGGTTTTTTTCAACAAATGCGACTGTAATCATTATTTCTTTCTGTTTAGAGTTTTTGGGGATGGGAGGTTATCGCCGGAGAAAGTTTGAACGAAATGTTGAGTTTGTCAGTAAAAGTCGTTACTCGTTCTTCGTTGTTTTTGAAGGCTCGTCGCAGAACTGGAACCCAGGAAGAGTTCTTGTACCCGGACAGAATCAAAACGAGGCGATCGCCTCTTTTTGACCCACCCGGAGATGACGACGAGTGTTCCTCTTCATCAAACCTCCCGGTGATTGCTGCTCTCCCCTGTCCCGGGGATCCAAAAACCACCCGGCAGATATCATCAGAACTCATGCAAAAACTTTTGGAGCTTGAGAAGTCTCGCAAAGGCCAAAGCAGCGACTCCATTATGCCGCCGCCACCTGCTACTCAAAGCGAGCAGACTCAAAGTCAGGGGGTCCCTGTCAAGACATCTCGCTCTAATTCTCTAAATGGCAATACCACGGTAGCCGTTCCCGCTTCAATGGTGCGAGGTAATATAAAGTCGAAGTCGGCCAGGAGTTTTCCTCTCAGCAGATATGGAAGCGCGGGATCTGGTATCTCGATTCAAGCTCGGTCCCAACCTGCCTCACCAGCCCTGCAAAGGAAATCACTGCCGGATAAACCTGGGGCTGGGTAAGTTAATAGCGGAAAACTTGTCATCGACGATGATGAAAATCGTATTTCATCTGTATGCCGCGCTTTATACGTGAATGTCCAATGCAAATGTCCGGTAGGGCAATGTACGACACAGAAAGTTCCTCTGGAACTTTCGAGAAGTGAACTGTCTTTGGTAGATAAATGCTTCTCTTTTGCTATTGTCTTCTCGCTGCTGTTCTCGACAATAAACTGTTTGTACTCTAGTGTTGGCATAGATGAAAATGAGTTGCAACGCGGTTTTGTCAAGCACTGGCTGAATTTTTGATACGTTCGGGGTTAAAATGTACGCCCTCTCGCACGGCTATCATGTGCTCTGTGATTTAACCAGCCGGACGGTCGAGAGTATTTGTTAAAACGTCCTCCTTTTTCTGCCATTAACGTGCGATTTCTCTTTTCCGTTTTCAGGGTTGATGACAGCGTAATCTCGCAGAAAACCTCTGAAAACGTCTTTGCTCGGCTAACAAGCAGCCTCGCTCAGGAGTCCGATCCTGATGTGTAAGTGATATATGAAATATTGTCACTGTTCACTTTTCCTAAACACATGTGACAGAAGTGAGATCTTCTTCACTGTTACCGATTACGTTATTATTTGTCTGCAGTGGCCGTATGCTGCCGCTCCGTCCTCCTGTAGGGAAGCCAGCTCCATTGGTTTGTACATATGCTGCAACAGGGCATAACAGCGCCGTGCTCTCTCTTGATGTAACAGAGGACTTGATGATTACTGGTTCCAAAGGTTGGTTTGCGTCCTATTTTCCTTTTTTTTTTTTTTTGCGCCTTCTCCCCTTCCTCGTAAAGCGTGGAAAACACCAATTGTGTTGGATCAATGGACAGTTATTGCAATAAATTGCTTCGGATTGCAGTGGGTTGGAATTGGAATGACCATACAACGAAAATAAGTGGCCTGAACCTTAACAAAAAAAGCTAGTTGCTTGTCAAAGGGCGAAAGGGCAGCTGAAATATCGAAGTTCCCGGCAGAATTCGAACCTGTACGACTTTTGCAACAGCGTTCGTTTACTCGCTCTCGCTTATCTACAACTGCGTTGTGTTTGATGTGCGCAGGGGCAGAACTATACCGGTTTCCACCGTTTTAACGAAAGCGGTCAGAAACACAGGAAGTGAGGGGACTTTAAAGAGTTAAAATCCAAAAAGTTCCTAGGGGAGCATGGCCCCGGAACCCCCTAGAAAGGTTTTCGTTCTTTTGGAAACCGGTGAGTAATTATCCAAGATCCGCCCCTGATGCGGGTTAGTTTTTTCCGTGGCTTAGACTTTTGCAATGGTCTGAAATTTAATTGCAAGCTGCTTTAATTCACATATCAGTCAGTTTGTTCAAGAGGATCCTTATTCGTATAAAAATAGTGGTATAGAAGTTATATATTAAGAGAAACAAGACTAAAAAGGAACAAAATTAGTAAGTTAAAGACAACGGACCAGATAAGCTAAAAACATCGTATCAGTGACAGCAGAAACCCAGAAGGGTTGAAACGTGTAACGCGCGTTCACAGCTTCCGAATATTCAGTGCAAACTGATTGGTTGAATGTTTCAGTGCGAAGTACCATATTTGGAAACTCCTCGCTCTTGTTGTTCCAAATATGGTACTTAGCAAATCGAATATTCAGAAGCTTGTTTCCCAGCACACAAGGGGCCGTTACACGTTTCAACCCTTATGGGTTTCTGGTGACAGCCAAAAGTATTTTAAATGTACAGTAAACAATACACCTTATTCCAAAATGGCCGGCATTTAAATATTCTTTTGTTTTTATTCAAATTAGCCCTTGATGCCTCGTTCTTAAGCTTAAAATTCAAAAGAATATTTTATCTTGAACGAGGCATCAAGGGCCAATTTTTATGCGCATAAATCAGCGGCCATTTTGGAATGAGGTGTATTACATCAGCAAATAACGATTGCCCTCCAAGACCTAATTTTATTTTAGATAGAGGTAAATTTTGGACAATAGAATGAGTATCTCCATGTAGACCTCCTCGATCGCCCTCCAGAGCTGCAAAAAGCGCTTCACGTATTGACTTTTTAAAGGCAGGTTAAGTGTGCAAAGCAGTTGCAGACGGGCCTTTTAGGACGGTGCCCACTATTGTTATTGCGCACACGTTCTGCGCATCTCGAGATCCTCGGATTTCCTATGGCTGGTGCTTATTAATACAGGGATATTTTTGCGCGGTTTAAAGTTATGCCGAGAGAACAGAACTTTGCAAGGGCTTTTGGTATCCAAAAATAAAATTGGAGGTAACCATGCATCTTTCAGAGAATTTAGCTTCAATTTGGAAAGGAACGCCATGCATCGCTTTGTGGTTTAGCGTTTTTTTCAAATATTGTTGATTAATTATCTTTGAAAAATGCGTGGTTACCCCCAATTTTCTTTTTGGATTTCAATAACACTTGTTGAAATCTGCTTTTCCCGCGTTCTTTAAAAATGCAAGTTTGTTGCTGTATGTAGTCTCAATTTTAAACAGCCGAGCGCAAGTGCTCTGCTCATTGGATGTGTTCATTGCAGATCGCACTGTGAAGGTTTGGGATCTGAACACGGGGGAGGAGACGCTGTCCTGTGCTGGCCACAAAAGGGATGTCGTTGCCGTACGGTATTGTCGCAAATCGCAGCGAATATTTGGTGCGTCGCAGAATATTATCAAGGTATTTATTGTAATTGTTTTTTTGAAAAAAAGAAAGACAAAATGTTCTGTCGTTTTTTTCCGGGAAATTTGGGGGTGAGAAAAGTCAAGCAATTTCTGGTTGTTTTAGCAAAACAGTGGTTTTCGAGGAAAGACAGCAGGACAACGAGTTTCTGGGAACATTGTTATTTTTCAGGAAGAAATGGGCCATAAGCGATATAGTTGGGGTTGTAGATATCTTTTTTCTTGACTTGTTTGTTTTTTGATCTTAAGTCTTTTAAAAGTCAGGTTTTTTTGGTTTCTTCAGGTTTGGGACATGAGAGATGGCAAATGCATCAAGAGCCTTACGCCACCAGGTTCCTCGTTAGGGTCCTTTTTGTCCAGTATGACGTCAGAGACGCAGATTAATGACTTAAAGCTCTCGTCTGATGGTTCGATGCTTTACGCCGCCATGGGAACCACTGTCAGGATCTGGGAACTTGACAAGTGAGTCAAGCGACCGGTTTGTTTGTAATAATAATAATAATAATAATAATAATAATAATACGAAAGCAAAACTATTGTCAAATACTTTTGAAATGTTCGTGGCTAGTCTGAGAATTTGCGAACGGGACTTTGTGCGCGATGCTCAACGAGTTTGCCTTTGAATTCTTAAGGTCTCTTCAGAGTCTCTTGGCCGAGACGAAACGCCGCGTCAGACTAGCCACTTGACAATAATAATAATAATAATAATAATAATAATAATAATAATAATAATAATAATAATAATAAATAGATTTATATAGCGCCAAATCCTAACTGCTCTTTGGCGCTTTACAATACTGTATTAAAAAGATAATGACTACATTAATTAAAAACATTAAAAGATAATTAAAACAAAAATCTCATGAAATCGCAAAATATTTGAAAAAAAAGCTCTTTTGAAAAGGTAAGTATTCAGTCATTTCTCAAAAGTTTTGCAGACGTTAATGTTGGTGTTGTCCTGGGCCCAGTTGTTCGAAAGCCGATTAACTTAATCAAGGATTAATTTAAACTTTTGTTTCATGTTTTCAACTTTTTGATGAAAATTTCTTTTGCTTATTTTTTTTTTTCAAGATTGACTTCTTCTATTAATGTAAAGTTTTGCCAAATATCAGCGTTGAACAGCATTTGGGAGTAGAGAAATAAACTCCTTGGCTAATTGATAGAAACCTTTCGAAGCACGCTTTTAAGAAACAAATACACGATCTATTACTACTCGATTTTCAAAGACGGGATAGTTATGCTGACATAGAAAAGAAGAAATCAAACACGAAACAAGTTACTAGGGCATATTCGATATATCAATATTCACACATGGCTTCGAGGGTTTATAATTTGAATATTGTTTTGTTTAGAAATCTCCCTTGAGACTTGTCAGACGAAGAAAACAGAACTGAGCCGTGAAAGTTGACCATAAAGCCTCGTAGCCTTGCCTGAATATTAGTTGTGGTTACACTAGCCCTTTTACCCACGGACAAATACGTTTTTGTGTGTAAACGCTTCACCTAGACCGAAACTTCCCTAGGGTTATTTCCATGGATACATCAAAAAGAAGAAAATAACTTCCCATGACAGTTCCGAAACTGAAAAGTACGGTTTATCTGCTCCCTGAGGTGGCTTGTCCAATCATAAAGCAGAACGTAGCTAATACACGAAGATCCCGAATTATATTAATTATACCCTATTATTTTACCCTGAGGGAAGTCGTTTACTATGTAACCGCATCCCCAAGGGTAACATGAAATATGAGCTGAACTAAACCTAAGGTGTGGTTAACCACAACTATTGATATATTGAACTGGGCTTATTGAATGTAATGTAATTTCTTATTTACACGTATGTTTATTTTTCTTATCATTAT
>NC_090869.1:62390238-62405238 GCF_036669935.1 Montipora foliosa | reverse complement strand
TGCAGAACGTATGTGCAATAACAATAGTAGGCACAGTCCTTAACTAGGCAAAGCACTAACATGGGGCAAGCTACTTCAGTTGTTGAGCTTTGTTTAGTTATCTCAGTTATCGTGTCTATAAGCACAGGCAAAGTTATTATAGCTTCCTCTAGATTTAGAAGAATGTGAGTTTTCAGTCCTGCCCATGCGCATTGAGTTTGAAGGTCGAGTGGTTTTTTAAAGTGCGCGTGCTCAGAAGCTTTTAGCTTTGGGCTACATCTCAGCGCCTGACCCGAGGCTCTGGGAAACTCAGTGTAGGAGCACATGCGTCATAGGGTTCTTATAGAGTGTTTTCACTCACTTGATCAGTAACCTTGTTTTTTCACCGAAACAAAAGAAAACGTTTGCATGACAATAGAGCGCAATTATAAATCCCCAGAGGATTGGTTGGGTACACCTACATGGCCGTCGTGACGTCACGTGAAAACACTCTACAGCCAAAGATTGGCCATTTGAACCTTACGGCGCCTGCTAACTCCTCGTGCCAATAAGAATGCACCAATCAGAGACGCTTTTCATTGTTCTTCACGAAAACCAATGAGAAGACTCTTCCCCAGAGCTCTTCCCTCCCTCAGTCATGCGCAAAAGAGAAGAGCTCTGGGGTCGAGATTGTTTTGGGCTATTACAACAGGCGCAAATAATCAAAGGACCAATGATAACGCAAAAATGTTTCCGTGGAGCCGGCGCTGTGCGCGGGAAAAAGCGTTCGACCACGTCAGTTTTGCGTAACCTTTGATTGGCTTAGAATATGGCTCGAAGTTTTAAGCCGATCATTATGCTTAGCAACGAGAAACCGAAATTGTAGAAAATCCCATTGTTGACACGGGATTGTCTGGTTTTTTTTTCTTTTAGTGACCGTTTGGTTCGTCTCTGGCGTGTGACAGGAACACTTGAGGAACAATTAAGTGAATTGGAGCGTGCGGTGGGCGTTTAGTTGTCCCCAGAAGAAAAATTATATGAATGAATGATATTTAAAAACAAAGTGAAATAAATCGCCAGGTCGACGTTTGGTCCTTGGAATGAATAATCTCTGTGAATAACATGTGAAAAACAGTTAATTGAATTAGAGATCACAATGAACGGTTTACGTATCCTAGAATTGAGAATATCTTTGTACATATTTGTATATTATTAGGTTTTCTTGAGAATCAATGATATGTCTGTGAATAATACTTAAGAACAGCTTAATTAATTAAAGCGCTCGGTGGTTTTTTTCCACTAATGAATCAACGCACAATATGAATTTTCGCCGGTTTAAAGAGAACAGTTCTATTTGTAAATAATACAAGTTTGGCTCAGATTAAAGTGGACTGGTTATATACGAAGTAGAATCATCGTTATCTTTTAAATTACAATTTTTTTCTTTTGTTTTATTTTAATTGTCCCTTTGGCAAACTCTCTGATATGCGAAGTGTCTTCACGTAAAGGCGCGTTTACAAGACAGAGCAAAAATGGCACGGGCCCGATAAAAACTGGAGCGGTTCCAACAGTTTTTACAAAGAAACAGTGACCTTTTATCCGTTCCTCGACGGGTCCATAGGCGCCTATGGACCCGTCGCGGAACGGATGAAAGGTCACTGTTTCTTTGTAAAAACTGTTGGAACCGTTCCAGTTTTTATCGGGCCCGTGCCATTTTTGCTCTGTCGTGTAAACGCGCCTTTACGTGTGGGCGCAGTTTGGTGCAGGTTCATAATTCTGTGCGGATTGTCGGTTCTGGGCTCCTTGGGTTTAGGACGGCCTCCATCTCATCGCTTGATGTGGAAGGCCTTTTCTAGACCTGCGTAAAGCTTTAATCGAAGGTGCTTTCGATTGGGTAAAAAATCTGGATCTTCAGATTTTCAATCGAACTCAATATCTGAAAACGGATATTTTCGCGAATTTCACTAATTGAAAATCCATGTCGGGAAGGATGTCAATAAGTGAAATTCCGGGACAAAATCCGTTTTTAGATTTTGTGTTCGATTGGAAATCCGAAGATCCAGATTTTAAGATCTAAATCCGGATTTCTTTATCGAAAGCACCGTCGCCATTTTTCAAGTAACGGACCAGGCAACCAGAGGATATATTGAGAAACTGAACGTGGAAAAACGTCGCAGAGAACTAAGCGCGCAAGGGGCGGAGTTGAGTTGATCTTTCTTCTCCTTCCGCCACATCCCTTTCCTCTTCAAAACGAACGGAGTTAAAAATAGAAAACAGGAGTAAAAACGACATCGCTAATTGTACTGTACTGTACTGTTATGCTACGGATGGCTTTTGTTTTTAGTTCTATTCGTCACTTAACTTTGGTTGTCACCGGAAATCAACGTTATGTTCCAATATCGATAGCACATTTTCC
This sequence comes from Montipora foliosa, assembly GCF_036669935.1. Classification (NCBI taxonomy): domain Eukaryota; kingdom Metazoa; phylum Cnidaria; class Anthozoa; order Scleractinia; family Acroporidae; genus Montipora; species Montipora foliosa. Next base: position 62,402,864 of record NC_090869.1, on the reverse strand, counting down.
GTGTTAGACGAGAGACTGTAAAAAACGAAGACTCGTAGTCATTTCTCTTAATCTCGTTTATCTTGGAAAGGGCACGTTACGTTTTTTTTGTTGTGGTTTTTATGTCGCCACGTGAAGTGTCAGGACTTCTACTTCCGCCTTTGATAATGCTTTGCTCACCTCCACCCCGCTGAAAATAAAACTCTCTCTGACTTGTGAGACGGATTTGTTTTCTTTCTTATTGTTATACGAATGACGTGAGACCGAGGACAAAATGCAGCCAAAAATAGAATGACTCCTAATATTGGCCCTCCAGAAGCCCCGCAGCGTGAATCGTGCTTCAAAACGTGTTACTCAAAAAAGAGAGCTATTATACAGATTATATTAATTCAAAGCTCTCGTCCGAAACCCACCAATCGACGTACAAGATTTAAATTGCAAACTGAACAAAAGAAAGATTATTTCCCTTCAAAAGAAACACGAAATTTTGATTCCATCACGGAACAAAACGAACTATAAATTATAACACAAGGTTTCGTGGATCACACGGCATACTCGAAAGGGAGCCAGTGACTCTAGGCTCTTGTGTTCCCGTGTCTGACGTTGGAATCGAGCATATCGACCAATACAGGTTCCCTGGCCGTGTCATAATATGCCGTACTATATGCTGCACAAGCCAGTGCCATTGAAAATGTGAGTACGAGACATGTCAGATGCAATTTTGGTTTCACTCGTTACCTCTTGAGTCGTTAAACCCAGATTGAGACCAAAATTAAGATTAAAAAAAGAAAACTCTGAAATCTTATCAGTGGCTCCGTGAGCTCTTATCGATGATATTGCATGTGCATTGTAGACGATGCTAGGTTGGCCTTGGGTAAAAGTTGCCAAAACGTTCACTAAATCAGGGATTACAAAGGACATTATACCGAGAAAAACGCAAGAAATAATATCCGTGGATAATAAGATAGATCCTGTCGAGTTTTTTTGCAGATCGTCTCATTCACGTTATTTTTTTTTTAATTTGCGTGACTCGAGGATTTTGACGTGTTGAAAATTTTCGTTGGTCGCAAGTGACTTGAATTTGGCACTTGTCGTTTATTGGCCGCAGGATTTGATTGTTTTAACCCTTAAAAAGTGGTACATGATATTTTCTTTGATATTTGGTACTGATACGTATTGAAGAATTATAATTTAAGCTTTCTCGACTCTCCACAACTATAATGACTGCGCCAAATTAGTATTCCGCTACTGTTGCCATCACGCGAGACTTTTGAAAAGTGTTATCATTTCATAATTGTACAAAACGTGTTGAACAAGAAATAAGGATCCCGGTATAGAACAAATTTCATCAAAAAAGACGGGGGAATCAGATTTGATGAAAGGAAGTGGACTTCTCTACAAATTTTCATTAAGAGTATGCACATCCTGATTATTCTATTGTTTACAATGGGTCGCTTGTCTGTATGCTAATGTTCCTTTTTTACCGCATTTTGAGTTTCCGATGACGGTAATTTTTGTCTAAGTGTTGAAACGATCAAGAAAACGACAGTTTTCACAAAGCTCAGCAGTATTGGAGGTATGCCAGATTTGTTCCCCAACTTCCACTAAAGCTGACACGAGGTCATTTCTCAAAATGCCGAATGAGCGGCTTATGTATTTCGTTTTAAAGCACAGTTTAAAAATTGGATATATTCTTTCAATACTGCTTTATTCTAAGAATAAATATTTAAGGATACGAATTAATGGTGCGTGACAGAACTCTCACAGGTGAAAAATTACTGAACCGGGAAATGACGCAATCTCAAAACACGATCAAAGTACCGCTTGTCTGATTGGCCATCGCCATGGAGGAGAAGGAAAATAAACAACTGAATTATGGGAGCGTTATCTTTAGCAGAACCGTGTGTGTGTCTAACGAAATCATCGAGCTTATACATTGTTATTAGTGGGCGAAATGTGTTTTTTTTGACTGATTTGCTAACCCAACCGCGTTTCTCTGAAATGACGAAAGGTGACTTGTGCAACGGGCATTGCACGCGGTCCACCGTGCGAAGGAATAAGAAGTACATGCGACATTATTACGAATACACTTTGCGGCTTTTCAATGATGGAAGGTGCTCATAAGATTTATAAGATGGTGCAAAATTGCCATTTATCCATTATTGTACTTATTATCTCACAAATTGCTGTACAACGGTATTTTCTTTCTGAATTTGTGTTTTCAGGCCAGATGATTACTTAAATGAACTATTTTTGAGCGCAGCAAAGGTAAGAGAATTCATCGTAATGTCTGCGCGGTTTTTGCAGCTGGTCAGAATTATCGTCCACGACTTGCTGACTTTAAGACTTTTTCAACAGAATGGCGATTATGAGCGGGTGCAGAATTTCCTTGCCCGGACATCGAGAAATACGGTAATCTTGACTCCACAACTGAACATAACAAAGATCATGCTAAAGCTTAAATTTCTTTGTTGTGATCAGCTGTTTTTGATCTTGCGTCTTCATCTGCTGTTTCAATGAAATGAATCCGTGGAAATGCCCTATTTACTTTTGTTTTATTTCAATCCAGTCTGTTAACGTGGATGCAAAAGATAAGAATGGGTTCACTGCGATCATGCATGCAGCAGTCAATGAACACAGCAAGGTATGGAATGTGTGAAATTTGATATCAGTGGCTGTAAGGGTAGGTTGTCCTCGAAGTATTAGTCTTTTTGTGGCCTGGGGAATCGTTTCTCGAAAGTCCCGAAACTTTACCAGCCATTTTCGGCTGTCACAATTCCCTCTGGATCTCAAGAACGGAGAGGATATTAAGTCGTCAAACTTAATACAGTTAGTTTGCTTTTTTTAGTTTGAAAACATGTTTAAAAATCGGCTTTCCTGATCAAGCGGTTGGCAGGTTCACAAATGGATTTTGGGGCCCGAAAAGTTTTCGGGACTTTCGGGAAACGGGCGCCTGGTGCCCTTTTCTCGAACCTGCCACCCCCTTGTTTTAAAAGGCTGTTTTTTTTACTATGTTTTCAAGATAACAAAAGACAAAGTGATCGTGGAAACCTCTTTCTTCTTAAGACTACATACATGTAGGGCAATTATTATTAATATTGTGACAAATGAAAAGTTTCAGGCTAATCTCCCATACCGTCTCCCTGTATTGTATATCCTTATAAAGCATGATTATATGCCAGTTTCAGGACGTGAACATGAATTAAGTGCTCCCTGTCTGTGTTTGTCAGACAGCTACATATTGGTTTTAAGTTTGTTTTTCCGATAGGCGCTGAAATTCTCACTGATGTCAAGTTAATGTAGTACACTGTACATGTACACAAATCCATTTTACCTTCGCTGGTACCTTGCTCAGACAGCTGGAGTGTTAAGCTTTCTAACCAATAAACTTGCTCCTGCCAAACCAAAATCCTAATTGTAAACAAAACAAGATAGCATACTTATTAATTCAATCCAAAATCAGAGGTTGTGAAGGCCTTTGTCTCCCTGTTGTTAAGTTTAAACTGTTAACTTAACCCTTTCACTCCCGTGGGGTTCCCCATTGACGAGTAAAATCGTCTGGCGTTAGAGTAAAATCTGTAAGTGGCACTCTTGGGAGGGAAAGGGTTAAAACAAGGAGAACTTCAATAGAGCGAGTTTCAATTGAGTGTTGTAATTAACCAACCAAAGTGATTACTTCGACCAGTCAAAAAGGATGGAGGCATTATCCAGTAAACCAATCAAAACTGGAAGTAGATACACATAGCCAACACAAAGCACTGGAAAATGTGCACACATGAGCCATGATTGGTTTTGGTTTCACTTCTGATTGGTTGAAAAAGTACATGGCACGAGAACTTTGAACCAATCACTGAGTGAAGTTAAATCCAAAACCAAAGCAATTCGCTAATTACTTTTGACAATCAATTGAAAATCACTCTAAGCATTGCTGGTAGCGATCAGTGTAAAGTTCATGTCTGGCTGATGGATGTGTTGACCCCTTATGGGGGGGGGTTTTCTTGGCAATTCTTCTCTTGGGGGGTTACAAAACATAGATTGTAGTCTCTGTTAGGGTGTTATGGACAGAAAGCTCTATTTTTAGCCTTCAGTGTGTCTTTTGGGGACTTGCATGCAAAGCGAGGAACCTACAATATTTGTATGAACCCATTGACTCCCGAGACTGAGACATAACAGAGTTTCCTCACAATGATTTTACTCTTCAACTGGGGGCATCCTTGGGCGTTTAAGGAGTGACTGGATTAATGTTAATACAATATTTGCAACCATTCTTGAAATTAAGGTATTTGATTGTGAAAATGTTTGAGGGGAACATCTTTTTTCATTGCTGTTCAAATTATTGTATCTCTTATTTTTCTGAGATGTAAAAGCTCAAGCCTGCAGTGAAAATTTAAACTGTTAATTGAGCATCCCCATGAGTTTTATGGGAGAGTCTTGCTTTCCCTAGGCTAAATGTTTTGTTTTGTTTAGGTGGTATCATTGTTGTTAAGCTATGGAGCAGACATAACTTTGTCGAATGACAGGTGTCAGACAGTTTTGGATTTTGCTCCAGATTCAATGAGACCATTACTCCTTGGTAATGTGGAACATTTTGTTTTCTTTTTGATGTTAAAGGGGCTATGTCATGCAAAATTATGTTATTATAAAGACACCCAAAATGTAGAACTATAATTTGCAATAACCAGTTAAAACCATTGAAGAACATCAAGAAAATACAACAGAAGGAAAGGAAAGTGTGGAATTGTTCATAAACGCACAAGATTGAAACGGATTGCATTTCTTGAAAAATGTCGGCCCAACTTTTTTCAAGTTTATTGGTAAATGGCCGTGATAAAGGCTGTTTTTGCTCTGAATCATCTTGTTTGTGGTGTAATTGATACAATGTAATTTTATTAGTAAAGGAATTCCACGTTACCATTGTCAAGTTTTAAACTCAGAATAAACTAAAGATTTCCCCTAAACACCCTGAAATAACATGACCCAGCGCCTTTACTAATAAATAATTTTTATAAGCCAAATATTTTTACTATATTTTTTAAGAGTTAAGAGTACTAACCTTATAATGTACTCAGGCAGAATGTTGTTAAATATCTTTCTAATTTCTTAAAATTAATGTTAGCTAACTTTTTTTGGACCCTGGCAGATAGAAAAGTGTGCAGTTCAATGTATTATTTCATGAATGATTGTGACTTAGTAAGAAACTATTTGATGAAATAATATATGAAATGAACCATATAGTCAACTGCGGATATGAAATCAAGTGAAGCTACGATCCTGGCAGTTAGCAATGCAATTTTAGCAATTGCTTGAAGAAGCCTGAATTTTTCAGCCCAGGCAATTGCTAAAATTGTGTTCATAACTGCGAGGATCATGACAATTTTGGCACCATTCCAGAAACTAGCAAAGTGAATACTTTGTCACCTATTACTGCTGTATCCTGATAATTTTGTTATCTAGACTGACATATTTTTAGATAAAATGCTGGGTAAAGTTATTGTGAGTAATTGAATGTTAAGCAATTCACTCTAAGTAAGCAACATCTGTCAATTAACAAGTGGTTTTGTATTTTTTATGTGTCATCATCATCATCATCATTTTATTTGTACTATTTTTTGTCCTTTTCATTGCTATCATTATCATTATAATTATTAATTCTCGCTCCTTTTTTACTTTTAGGTTCTGTTGCAAGGCAAGGTGGGTAAACATAAAGGGTTATTGGTTATTATCTATCTTATTTTGACATACATTTATTATGATGATAGTGTTCATAGACTCTGTGGCACCAGTGCACTGTTGAGTACAGATTAGTCCTGTATTTGTTTGGGTGGATATTGCTCTGTGGAAATATCAGGTACAGTATGTCCAGGAGTATAATGCACACTGATATTTATTGGCATCAGACTGAGACAGACTCCATAACTCTAAACGTCAAGGTAATATACCGTCGTTTTCATCTAAGCGTGGACACACACGACTGGAAAACATGTTCTTTGAAGTTTGAGTTTGACAGCCATTAACATAAGCAAATATTTGTGTGCGATAGTTTGACTGAATGTATTTGAAGCATACTTTATCAGATCACTGGGTCAATCTGTTAGAAAAAGTCTTTGATATCCAGTCTTGCTGCCATTCTAGGAAAACTTGCATGAACATCCCTCAAACTGTGAAGGATTGGAGACAAAACTTGTCATGTTTGCAACTAGTTAGAGCATGTTTTCCCCGTGACGTGTCCATGCTTAGGTGGAAACGATGGTAAATTGTCTGTGTGTTAGGAAAATGCCCAATTAAATAATAACACAAAGATTAATTTAAAAAAGGTTAACGCCTAGTCTGTTGTTTTAAATAGTTTACATAGTTGATGCTTGCACTTTAAGCTTGATACTTGTGGTGTTTGGTGATCAAAAGTGAGCTTTCATTTCAACCTTACGATCCTGAAGGAAAGTAACTGTAGGAGCTGTGTATGATGTGATAATGACATGACAGAAGTTTTTATCAACCTTGCAGGGTATTCATCTCGACATTTGCTCCAAGCTGCTTGGCAAGGGAATCTAGAGCTGGTGAAGAAGTTGCTGGTAATTGGCTGACTTGCTGCCATTTACTTTTTGATCCAATTCTACCATTTAAACAATTTCTATCCGATTTTTTTCTTTGATATTTATTTATTTGATTATAAAATGATGTTTCTATCAAGTCGTTTCTTTTGATGTAACATACCATTTTCAGACTTCCAAATCCAAGTCAGGAATTCTGGATGTTAACTGTAAGAATGCTGATGGCTTAACTCCTCTGCTTCTAGTAACCAGGGATATAAACCTCTTCGAGAAAAGTATGTAACAACTCAAAGAACTTATTTTTACAACTGACCCCTTTAAGTGATTGCTCAAAATGTTGAGTCAAATGTGTCATTTTCCAGAATTGGTTGGTATTGAAGATTCAACAATAAAAGTTGTGACTCTGAAGACATGTATTTTTGTCGATGCTGTGAAAAGATCGATGTGTTCATTCAAACGTTGGCTATGGTAGCACTTCTATTTAAGTCGAGATCTATTTGGAGCTACACTGCCAATGATTTTTTGAATAAAATGGAACCCTTCTCATTAGTAATCCAGATTACTGTGAAGTGACATCTTTAATATGCATGGCTCCTGTCTGACATTGTTGCTCAGTTGATAGAGCAACGGTGAGCAAATCTGGTGGAATTAGAGTTCTTGTCTGTCCCTTGTGTGGGCCTATTTCCATTACTAGGGCAAACACTCACATATGGATTACATGAAAATTACATTGGAATAAAGCTTTGAATTCATAGAGCGGTTTTCAATTGAGTATCGAAAGTAATTAGATAATTACTTTGGTTTATAATTACTTCACTCAGTGATTGGTTCAAAGTTCTCGCGCCATTTTTTTCAACCAATCAGAAGTGAAACCAAAACTAATCGTGACTCGCGCGTGCACATTTTCCCGCGCTTTTTGTCGGCTACGTGTAATTACTTCGAGTTTTGATTGGTTTGCTGGATTGTCTCCGTCCTTTTTGATTGGCCAAAGTAATTACTTTGGTTTTGGTTTTACGATACTCAATTGAAAATCGCTCTAAGAACGAGGAACTTAAATTGAATTATAATGGTGTTTTGATGACTATCAACAAACTTTACTTGCGATATTGCATGTAATAATTTAAAAGCAAAGTTACAGTAGTAGCAGTCATTAATTACTTCAAACCTGTTTCAACCTTTGCAGTTGAAAAAGCTGTACTAGAGGATGGCTATCACCCAGCAGAAGTTGTTAGGGAACTGCTTCAGCATAAAGCGTAAGTTATCCTACTATCCTAATTTGTGGGTCAAGCTTCAAGCTGTAAATTTTGTCTTTGTAAGTGTTTTCATTTAGGGTCTTAGCCTCCTTGTAACCAGTTTATGATGAACAAAGACTTATACGTAATGTGTATCTTTTTCTAGTGACTGTGGAGCCGAAGACAGTGAAGGCAAGAGACCCCTTCACTTTGCTGCTCATGGCAAAGGTAGCCATGCTAGGGATGTGCTTGATGCATTGATAGAGAAGGCAGCAAGTAACATTGGTAAATAAAATGTATTAAATTATGTGTCGATGTTGGTAGACTAGTAATTTGTCAAATGAAGTTTCCTGTCTACTCATGGTATAGAGGTGTCAAATGAACATTTTCTTTAAACCAGTCTTATACAATACATGTCATGTAAAACGTTTCTCAACTTACTTGCAGTCTTGGTTTTTTCGTACAAAAAGCTGTATTGTTAGTCTAAACTTGTATTTTTTCCAAGTCTTAAAGGGGCTTAGCCTGTGAACAAATGTGTGCTCCAGGCTTTCTATTCTCTTTTTTTCTGTCCTTTCGTGGAGTGAAACAACAGCAGGAAAAATGTTACATTTGCTGGCTAAATTAGTATTAGTTTGTAATAATATTTTTTATAATTAAATATTAATATTAATTTTTCTTTTTTCAATTTTTTCTTTTGTCCTTGTAGATGTACCAGACAGATTCAGTAATTCTCCCTTGCACTTTGCAACCAAACAGGACAATCAACCAATTCTGCTTGCTCTTATAAGGGGCGGAGCCAATGTCAATGCCAGGGGGCACATTGGGAAAACTCCTCTCCATATTGCCGTAAGTTCATGTTATTATAATAATAAAATTGTGTATTTTTATTACATGTATGATTTATTTAAGATTCAATGCTGGAGAAAAGGGTACTGTATAAATTCTCATCTGTATTAAAACAGTTCTTCAATTTTGTTTCATTCAATGAACAGGCTTCTCATGGATATGTGGAAGCTTCTGGTACCCTTCTAAAACATGGCGCTGATGTTACCATAACAGATGACAATGGTAGGTATAATTTCTACCATTACTGTCCCCATAAACATGGCAAAATATCTAGCAGTGTACATATCAAAACTACTGATCTGAAAGATTGCCCTCTATAAACCGGGGACCCATCTCACAATCCTCGTTCATAAACTCTGTGGGACTTTAATTAATTAACCCACACAGCATTTGCAAAGAGACTGGTTTCTGGAGGGAACCCTGTAATTCATATAGCTCTGTTGTGTGATCCTTACCACCATTGTTAAACTTATAAAGCACCATAATTTGTTGTGCCATGCTTGCTGATAGTTTGCATAACTTGTTGTTATGCATATGGTTGTTAGTTAGTGTCATTGTTTCACTCTTCCCTGACTGTAATTAGTTTGGCACCTTTGTTACATTGTCACATCAACTTGTGCCGCTGCCTGTTCCTTATTATGTACTGTATACCGTTACCTGTTCCTTCTCGTTCTGAGTTTCTGCTTAACTTGTTGATGTAAAATAAAAATCAAATAAATTATATTAATTATATTATTAATAATAATGATAATCACGACCATAATGATGATAAGGTAACTGTGTTAGTAGGGCAGTCTGAGGGTCGTATTTTTTTTTAATTGCATAATGGCTCATTATTGGAACTTTGCTCTGACTTTGGAAATACCCAGCCAATGAGCTCTTGCTGAGCGCATTCATATTAGAAGATGATTAGGTATCCTTTCATGTGGGATGTAAAAAGTTACTTTGGATTCCTTAACAGGTCAGTCTCCTGTTGATGTGGCAAAGGGAAGAAGAGTTCAAATTGTGCTTAAAGGTAGGATGGGCTATCACAGATTTACTATTTTTTTTTTATAATTATTCTGGATACAATTAGTTCTATAAAATCTCATTTGGTCAATTGATGTCTACATGTAGATGTTTGTTTAGGGAGCAGTGTTGGCGCCGTGGTGAGAGAATCTCGCCACCCACCAGTGTGGCCCGGGTTCAATTCCCAGACTCAACGTCACATGTGGGTGGCACATGTGGGTGGCTGGAGTTTGTTGGTTCTTTACTCTGCTCCAAGAGGTTTTTGTCAGGGTTAACTTCCATTGGTTTTTCCTTCTCCTTGTAAACCAACACAGGGGTCGCAGAGTAATTTTGAAAGTGGGGGGACTAGGTTTTGGTATGGATCACAGAAGTATGAGGAAAGGGGGGAGAGGTCTAGGAGAAAACAACACCTTAAGAAGAGAGTTGGGGGTAGGGGGGGGGGGGGCTCCTATCCCTCCCCACGGCCCCTGGTACAGTGTCCCCTATTAGTACTCCAGCGCTAAATACTGTTGGCACTTAAATAAAGTTCATAATTTATTTAATTATTTATTATTATAATAATATTATTATTATTCATTTTCTCTACAGATGCTTGGGCAGAACAGACTAAACATTATGTACATAAGAAGATCCTTTCAGGTAAATTGCACTTGATATTCAAGCTGCCAAGGAGTACCTCAATTATTATTATCAAAAAATTTATATGTAGCAGAAACAAATTCATACCCTGATGAGATTTGTTTCTTCTGTACCTTTCATGATCGAGCTGGATGATCTAACCACGGAGCTTCTGGACTTTGACCAGATGTTCATTGCACGGTCACATAATGAAATCTAATAGGGAAACAAAAGACATGTCAGGTTATTTAGATGTGCTTACACAAGGAACATTCTAGAGGGCAAAACAATGAAATTGTCCCGCAGTTTTACGAGCAGAAATTCTGTTTTTGGCTATTGTTCATAATGATAGTTGTATCATTGTTGTTAGAAGAGAGTTGCTGAATGCACTGCTGCAGCCACGTTTGTTTACAAGTACTTGGGGGCGGGACTTGCATATGAAAGGGGCGGGGGTATAAATTTCGGATTTTGGTGTCACATAAGGTATTCTGGGTAATTAGTGACATCATCTAGCCGTGTTTAGGGTTGCATGTGAAGAAATATAAAAAATATGTTTAACATGTTTTAAATATGGTCTCTTTAAGGGCAAAATACCTGCCTCCCCCCCCCCCCCCCCCACACCCTGATTGGTGTCCTTAATTAGAGGTTTAATTCAACATTTCCGACAAGCATCCCCTCACCATTCATATGCAAATCCCCACCCCCAGGTACAAGTTCGTGTAGTTTTTATGATGCCAGGATCTCCCTAGCACCAGGCTGAATGAAGATCTTATAGCTAAATATCGATAAGAAGGACGTGGCATTAGGGCCTCGTACACAACATTTGCCGTCAGGGAACAGTCTCTTAACCTATCTTAAGTTTGTTTCCCGTTCAATTGCAGCTCCTTGCAATCGCCCTATTGAACAAGAATCAGCTGTGACAAATACTAGCATGACAAAACCAAACGCATCCGAGGTAAGCATAGGCTGGAGGGCAGGTTTATAACATGTTACAAGCAAAGCAAAACAATGTATATTTTGAGAGAAGGCAGGGCTTGAAGTTAGCCACATAGAAGAAGACAGTCAAATTGGCTTTCACCAGCCATGTGGGCGGTGAAATTCGATGCAGCAACCATGGCAGTGCGTTCAACAACGTTTTCGTTTACGTTGGTCCTAATTGCTTTAAAACTCCCTACTTTCCTCCTTTTGTTACTGCTTAAGTATTGTTCAAAACTGGAATGATCTGAAATGCAAGACACTAACGTGGACAGCAAATATCTGGCTATTGAGAATGTTCTTTTTGCTGTTGCCAGTACTGTAGCCCCATCTAAGCCCATCTGTGCATCATGTCTTGCAAATCTTCCAACGGCACACTGTGAAAATGTTAGATTTTGCACAGTTTACATATTTCAGTGTTTTAATTCCCCTGTTTGTAGGATTCAAGTATTTCACGGATCAGGACTACCATGCAAGGATCAGAAAGTAAGTGGCAAAAAATAATAATAATTTCCCAACGTGGGATTTATTACACCTTTGGTGTGTATCATTTAAAATCTGTTTTTATAACTCATTACTGTTTTTTTGCACTTCAAAAACAACTAAAAACTTAATTAAAAAATTTAACAAACTCTAAATAAAACACAGTCTACTAAGTCATTTATCGTTAACATTGAACTTGTGTTTTCATAGAAATTCTAAAGAAACGACAGTCTCAAAGTTCCTTGGACGAAGAGTCTTCGTCAGATAAAAGGCATGTATTCAAATGAGTTGACTTTTGCATTCATATGAATGCTAAAGAAACGATACTCTTTATGGCACGACATTTTGTGGGACATGCAACGACGATGGCAAAAGCAACGAGACCATCATCTTGCAATATAATTTCGCGGTATTGTGATCACTTCGTGGCTGTTTTCAACCTTCAGAACCTTATTAATGTGACCAGGGTGTCGTAGCTCCTCAAGAATGACACTAGTCGGAACGGCGCTTAATTTAGGGGGGAGGTGGAATGAAAATTCATAACACCTATGGCTCTGTCACGTTGTTTTGCAGACGACGGCAAAGAAATGGGCAACATGCAGTGAAATACGCTCGTGCAGGGCGTGCAAAGCTATTAGGGAATTTAAGAAACGGCGACGACTACTACTACAACATCGCCACAAATCAATAACATCATAGTATAAATAATCGTGCTGCACGTGCAGCGGTCCTCTGCATAACGACGACGTGAGATCACCAATAGGGAGCTTAAGATCTATGACGACGACGTCGACGAAAACGCCACAAAATAATGATATCATTGGTTAAAAGAGCATAAATAATCGTGCTGCACGTGCAGCGCGGATTTTAGCTCATATTTTTGCGGTTCTCTGCGTGACGACGACGTGTAATCACTAAATTTTAGGTTTTGACGACA